>NC_133470.1:57404014-57706514 GCF_048565385.1 Saimiri boliviensis
TAAATGTATTGTAAATATTCTTTCACAAAAGGCTTAATAATCTGAATGCTGTTTATTTAATTTTAAAAAGACCTAATCTCTATAAGAACAATGACCTTTTTGGAATATTAAGGTATCCTAATCAAAGCACCATCTCCATCTCTGCAGTAACATTGAAAACCAACAGTCACACAGCTACAATAGCTGTGAGACTCAACAGCTTAGCAGCCACTGGAAAAAGCAGAATGCGGTTGAAGCTTCACAAGGCCCTACCCCCAGAAAATTGCCACTCTGTATCCAGTTTAACATGTCCTATAAGCTCTATACTCAAAATTTGTCTTAGTTTGTTCTGACTTAAAATTCATTCTGCGAAAACAACACTGCTATTGGGGCATCTGCATCTGAAATCGTTTAAGATTATGGTGGCCTGAAGCAGTGTGACATGCTAAAATTAACAAGAGGCTGACCAAAACACTTGGTTAAAAAAATAGTAATTAATTAATTAATTAAAATTGAAGAACAGGCCAAGCTTGGTGGCTCATTCCTATAATTCCAGCCCTTTGGGAGGCTGAGGCTGGAGGATGACTTGAGCCCAAGAGTTCGAGACCAGCCTGAGCAACATAGCGAGACCCCATCTTTAAAAAAAATAAAAATAAAAAACAGCCAGGTGAGGTGGTGTATGCCTGTGGTCGAAGCTACTCAGGAGGCTGAGGTGGCAAGATTGCTTGAGCCCAAGAGGTTGAGACTGCAGTGAGCAGTGATCACACCACGGCACTGCAGTCTGGGTGACAGAGAGAGACCCCATTTCAAAATAATAATCAGAATAATTGTTAATGGACAATGACATGCCCATAGTGGGCTTTAAAAAGTTGTAACATAAAATCTAGAAAGACATGGGTCATAAAAAGGGTTATGTGCATGTTCCAAGCTATGCCTGGGCCCATGAAGGACTTAAGAAGTTCCTCACCTCTCACTTCCTGCTTAGGCTAAGTAGGAAGAGAAAGATAAGGCATGATGGTCATCTGCCTAGGTGAACGTTGTTAAAAGCATATCCCAATACACACAATGACCAGCAGTAAAAGCTGGAAGACTTATTGGTTTGAAGTATTTAAATTAAATCATCATTCAGTCATTAGCTGCCCACTAAGCAAAACTACCGGAAGCTTCAGTGGCTTCTAACGACAAAAAATACACACTTTATAAAATTAGTCCAAAAGATCAATAAACAAGCAAACAATAACAACCACCCTGGGGAAGGGAAAAAAATCTAATTTCTAGAGTTGCCACATCATTTTATATGTTCACTTTTCCACAAAAAAAAAAAATGATGAGGCACACTAAGACACAGGAAACAATAGCCCACGCTCAAGGAGACACTATGTCTAAAGAACTAAGGAAAGACTGAGAACAATGTCTCACCAAAGAGAAAACATCAATAAAATAACGAAAATAATTTTAAAAGAACCAATTAAAGCATAAAAGAGCTGCTGAATAAATTCTTCCACTGTTCAGTTCCCAGATGGAGAGTTCTCAGTCACATTTCATAAAGCTCTTCAGAAGCTCCAGCATGATTCAACCAGTGTCTGAGCATTGGCCAACTAAATAAAGCATCCAAATATTGGCTTTTCCTCCTTTCCCATTTCACTCCTTTTCCACTCCCTGCATTGATCACTTTCTTTGTCCCTTACTCTTGCTTCCACTTAAACTACCTCTGCTCCCAAGCCTCTGCGTCAAGCTCTCTCTGCTTTTAGGGGGAAGCCAGGTAAAGATAATGAGCTCCTCATTACTGGAGCTGACTACTACTCATTACTGGAGCAAATGTTAGAAAAAAATTCTAGGTATTAGATTATAAGAAACTTGATCAAAAGATTGGACAGAAATCAGTAACTAACTGGAATGGGAAGTTGGAAGATACAAAGAAGGGGAGCAAGAACGAAGGAGGAGAAAAATATGTGAACTACGTCAGAGGAAAGAGAATCTTTTCTTACCCATACTCTCAAAATCTAAAATAATGTTCAGTATAAAGTAGGTCCTCAATGTTAGCTGAATGAATGTATGGCTTTAAAAGAATAAATCAACTTTTTAATATTTAAAGGTTGAAGCCATCTGAAAAATTAAATCTACTTTTTCCCCAAATTCATTTTCTTTTCTTGAAATAGGGTCTCACTGTGTCACCCAGGCTGGAGTACAGTGGTGTGATAGCAGCTCAGTACAGCCTCAACCTCCTGGGCTCAAGTGATCCTCCTATCTCAGCCTCCCAAGTAGCTAGGACTACAAGCACACACCACTCCACTCAGCGAATTTCAAAATTTTTTTGTAGAGACAGACTCTTGCTTTGTTTCCCAGGCTGGTCTTTAAGTCCTGGCTTCAAGTGATCCTCCCACTTTGGCCTTCCAAAGTGATGGGCTCACAGGCATGAGCCACCGCACCCAGCCCCCAAATCCACTTTAATATATAAGCAGTTTACTGCCATTTCGGTGGTCCCAGTAATATTAAACAAATACTGCAAAAATTTAGCACAGCTTACAGTTTCAATACTATAGTTGTATTACATTAGCAATTTATAGAGAGGGCCAGACATGGTGGCTCACACCTGTAATCCCAGCACTTTGGGAAGCCAAGGCAGGCGGATCGCCTGAAGCTCAGGGGTTCAAGAGCAGCCTGGTCAACATTGTGAGACCCTGTCTCTACCAAAAAAAAAAAAAAAAAAAAAAAAAAAAAGCCAGGCATGGTGGTGTGTACCTGTAGTCACAGCTACTCAGGCAGCTGAGGCAGAAGAATTGCTTGAGCCCAGGAGGCAGAGGTTGCAGTGAAGTGCATGAATTGCACTGCAGCCTGGGTGACTGAGCCAGGCTGTGTGACAGAGCCAGACCCTATGTCAACAACAACAACAAAAAGGGCCCAGCACGGTGGCTCATGACGGTAATCCCAGCACTTTGGGAGGCCAAGGTGGGAGGATCATGAGGTCAGGAGATGGAGACCATCCTGGCCAACTTGGTAAAACCCCATCTCTACAAATACAAAAAAAAAAAAAAAAAAATTAGCTGGGCCTGGTGGTGTGCACCTGTAGTCCCAGCTACTCGGGAGGCTGAGGCAGAAGAATCACTTGAACTCGGGAGGCGGAAATTGCAGTGAGCCGAGATCATACCACTGCACTCCATTCTGGGTGACAGAGCGAGACTCCATCTCAGAAAAAAAATAAGGAATTTATAGCAAACAGATACATGAAACTCCATGTGAATTGTGCCAGTGATCCATTATGCCCTAAAAGCTGTATAAGGATAACCTATAGAAAATTGTTCGGAGATATTAGTGCCAAAGGTACAGATCAACCCAGGGAGTGGAAAAAAATGTATCAAGAAAAGGAAATAATGAAGGCCAAGTCCTAATTAGTTTCCACTTAGAGAGGAGACAAACTACAACGCAACATGTATAGAACAGAAAAACATGTATAAAATGTTATCTCCAAGTACGGGTATATATATTTACCTGCATTGTGTATAACTCCATTTGCACCTAGTTTTTAATTGGGATGAAACTTAGGTAGTCAAGTTTCAATATGATTCAGAAGTTCATGGATATAACTCTACTTCTAAAGTAGATTACACAGTGAAAATGCCGAAGGGATTCCTAGGCTTTGTGGTTTTGACTACTTTCAGTTTACAATAAAAAGTGTTCTCTTAACACATACATCCCTTTATACTTACGAATTTTTAGTTTGAACGAATCATCACATTACCACCTGGTAAGGTTGTCTACCTTTCCAAGGCAAAATGAGGTAGTAGAAATATCACTAAGACAGTGAGTTGTGCCTCTGGAACAAATCAGTTTTATGAGTTTGGGCAAGTAAATTTGCCTCCCTGGGCCTCAATTAATCAAACAAAACCAAAAAATGCTACTACTTACCAGTTAATGTGCCTTCCCTTTAGTTCCTGTAGTTGTAAAAGAAACATAATATCATCTACCTCATTGGCTTGTGGGGGAATTAAAATAAGATAGCATGGTGAAGTTCTTTCACAAAACAGAAATGGGTCAGGTGCAACACTGGTTCACGCCTGTAATCCCAGCACTTTGGGAAGCCAAGGCAAGCAGATCTCTTGAGCTCAAGAGTTCAAGACCAGCCTGGGCAACATGGCAAAACCCCATCTCTATCAAAAATACAAAAAAAAAAAAAATCAGGCAGGTGTGGTGGTGCATATTCGGGAGGCTGAGGTGGGAGGATCACTTGAGCTCGGAAGGCAGAGGTTGTAGTGAGCTGAGATCAGGCCATTGCATTTCAGCCTAAGTGAGAGAGTGAGACCCCATCTCAAAAAAAAAAAAAAAAACAAAAACAAAGAAAGAAAGAAAAGAAATAAAGAAAGAAAAATCACTTTCTAAATGTTATTTTTTTTTAAAGTTGGGCTAACATTACTATTAACTAGACTGATAGGAACTAATTAGGATATATTCAATTATCCTATAAAACTGAAGTAGGACAGTGGTTCTTACATTTGTTTTTTTTTTTGTTTTGTTCTGTTTTTTGAGACAGGGTCTTGCTTGGCTGCCCAGGCTAGAATGCAGTGCAGTGACACAATCTCAGCTCACTGCAGCCTCAACCTCCTGGGCTCAAGTGATCCTGCCACGTCAGCCTCCCAAGTAGCTGGAACAACAGCTGTGTACCATCAGACCTGGCTTTTTTTTTTTCCTTATAGAGATGGAGTCCCACTATATTGAGCAGGCTGATCTCAAACTCCTGGGCTCAACCAATCTTCCTGTCTCGGCCTCCCAAAATGTTGAGATTACAAGTGTGAGCCACTGCACCCAGCCTGGATTTTGCATTTATATATATATATGTATTTTATTGCACTTTAGGTTCTGGGGTACATGTGCAGAACATACAGGATCATTGCATAGGTACATATATGGCAATGTGGTTTGCTGCCTCCATCCCCCCATCACCTATATCTGGCATTTCTCCCCATATTATCCCTCCCCAACCTCCCTACCCACTTCCACTGTCCCTCCTCTAGTCACCCCCAACAGACTCTAGTGTGTGATGCTCCCCTTCCTGTGTCCATGTGTTCTCAGTGTTCAACACTCGCCTATGAGTGAGAACATTCGGTGTTTAATTTTCTGTTCTTGTGTCAGTTTGCTTGGAATGATGGTTTCCAGATTCATCCATGTCCCTACAGAGAACACAAACTCATTATTTTCATGGCTGCATAGTATTCTATGGTGTATATGTGCCACAGATCTTGCATTTTTAAAGGATTATAGAACCCCTTGAAAATGTGATAAGAAATACATTCTTCCCAGAAAGATGTATGTTACACAAACTTCTGTACCATCTCTGCAGTCCCAGAGAGCCTGAGAAACCCAAGTAAAGAACCAATAAACAAGATAATCCTCAAGGTCTCTTCTGTTTAACACTCTTAAGTATATGTTTTTCCTTTTTAAAATGAGTAAATGAAGTAGCCACTCATTTATAGATTGATTTAACCAAAATATCCTCCACCTAATCCAAATACATAAAAATACTGGGTAAAAAGGCAACAAACATGTATGTATTTTTAAAATACATAGTAGACTGGGAAAGCAATAAAAAGAAGCTCCCAAGTACTAGAAATGAAGAAAAAAATTCAAAGCCCCAACAGAGAGCATTACCTGAGGCTGTAGAAAGGTATCAGAACTAGATATGCTCAGTTCTCATTATTTACGGTTCTCTATTTGCAAATTTGCCTAGTCAATGAAATGTATTTGCAACACCAAAATCAATACTTAGGACACTTCCCCACTCATTCACAGACATGCAGAGAGCTATGAAAAATGTTAGTCACCAACATGTACATTCTGAAATTGAAAAGGGGGATACTGCCTTCTTGTTTCAGCTCTCATACTGTAAACAACTGTCCTCTTCCTGGTCTATTTAGTGCCACATTTGTCACATTATTCTACTTCTTCTTGATGAGTTAGCTGTTTAATGTGGCCCCTTAGCATAGCGCTGAAGCGCTATCCGGTGGTCCTAAAGGAAAGAAGGCCGAGATGGCCTTACAGAGAAAACGACAAGAAAAATAAGCTTCGTTCAGCTACAGACTATAGTGCTGTTAGCCATGAGCTCAATGTTAATGAATCAACTATATAGATGATAAAATCAGGGGTCTTTAAACAGAAACACATGTAAAACAAGTTTATGTACTGACTGGCTGCTGAAAATGTCGAGACTCACAGGTACCTAACCCTGGATTTCCTCTAGGAGAAATGGTTCAGTATTCACTAACCAATGTTTACATTGATTTTACAGAATATAAATGCCACGAATAACAAGAGCTGACTGTATGTGGGAGTGGGAATTTTATCATCAGGCAAAGGGACATTATTTAAAAGCTGGAAGCTTGGAACGAGGTCTCTTCATGAAGTCTACCGGCATATGACACTGTAGGGAATATACTAGAGAGTCTTCCACTGTAGTAAAATAAACAGTTACCCAGAACCACAAGCTTTTGCTAATTAGAATGTTTATACTGCCCACAAAAGTTTCTAAAAATTAATCTTTAAACTAATCTTGAACCAGCATCAAGCATGCTCTAAGAAGAGGCAAAAGAAAAATTGCCCCATAAGAACACCTCTATAACCCAGAGCACATAAGGGAATCCCAATGAAACAACTGCCCCCCAGAACTCCACGCTGAAAACTATAAACCACACTAGGAAACCAGCATGAGAGTTAGGCAGCAGTAAAGACAAATAAGTGGATTCTCTTCTGTAAGATCTAAGATTACATTACACTCCAAAAAGTAATTTTTAAATGGGAATACTTTAAAGATTCAAAAAAAAAATAGTAAAAATCAGAATCCATATACCAGTCACAGATTATCTCAAAAGAAACAAAAATCAAAATGATAGCCATTTGCGCAACAATAACACTGTCAAAAAATGGATTATCAGGTTTTACTTGCTAAGAGAAAATAACCATCAACATACTAGTAGCAAACTAGAAAACAGATCTGAAGAAATCATCCAGAGCATAGCACAGGGAGAAAAACTGCAAAATATACAAGAAAAATGAGGACATAAGGCTAGAAAGAGGCACTGATAGGGAAACCCAAATAAGGGAATAAAAGGCATGGGGGAGGCTGGGTGCTGTGACTCATACTTCGAGCACTTTGAGAGGCCAAGGCAAGCAGATTGCTTGAAGCCAGGATTTTGAGACCAACCTGGGCAACATAATGAGAATTCGTCTCTACCCCTCCAAACAAAAAAAGATCACTTAAATTAGCCAGGAATGGTGGTGTATGCCTGTAGACCCCAGCTAAGGTGGTTAGTGGGGAGCTGAGACTGGAGGATGGCTTCAGCCTGGGAGGTCAAGGCTTGCAGTAAGCCATGACAGTGTCACAGTGCTCCAGGCTAGGCAACAGAGCAAGACCTTGTCCCTGCTCCCCAAAAAAGAGAAAAAGAACAAAATGGGAATATCAACAAAGAAATTATAAAACAAAATGGATATTGTACATTAAAAAGGTCAATTCATGTAGAATACATAAAAATTACAAACTTACAAGCAACAAACATGAAATCCTCAAAATACATGAAGTAAAGATTTTTTATTTATTTATTTTTATTTTTTTTTAATTTTTTTTGAGATGGAGTCTCGCTCTCTCACCCATGCTGGAGTAAAGGGATGTGATCTCGGCTCCATGCAACCTCTGCCTCCTGGGTTCAAGTGATTCACTCGCCTCAGCCTCCCGAGTAGCTGGGATTATAGGTACCCACCACCATATCCGGCTAATTTTGGTATTTTTAGTAGAGACATGGTTTTACCATGTTGACCAAGCTGGTCTCTCCTGACCTCAAGTGATATGCCCGCCTCTGCCTCCCAAAATGTTGGGATTGTAGGTGTGAGCCACCATGCCTGGCCAGTGAAGCAAACACTGACAAAACTGAAGGAAGAAACAGATAGTTACGCAATAGTAAATGCATTAATGGATAAAATAACCAGACAGAAGTTCAGTAAGGAATCTGTGTACTTGAACCACAATATAAACCAACTGGACCAAAGAGATATATAAAGCATACTCTATCCCACAACAATAGAATACATATATTTTGAAAGGCACATGAAAAATTATCCAGAACAGACAACGTTTTAGGCCACAAAACAAATGGTAATAAGTTTTAAAAACAAAATTGGCGGGGTACAGTGGCTCATGCCTGTAATCCACCACTTTGGGAGGCCAAGGCGGGTGGACTCCCTGAGACCAGCAGTTTGAGACCAGCCTGGCCAACATGGTAAAACCTTGACTCTACTAAAAATACAAAAATTAGCCAGCCACGGTGGCTGCTGCCTGTACTCCCAGCTATTCAGGAGGCTGAGGCACGAGAATCGCTTGAACGCGGGAGGCAGAAGCTGCCGTGATCAGGCCATTGCATCACACTCAAGCTGGACAACAAGAGCGAAACTCCGTCTCAAAAAAATAAAAGCTTAAAAATCATACAAAATTATTTTTCTGATAAAAATGGAATTAAACTAGAAAATAATAATGTAAGAAAAACAGGGAAATTCACAAACACATGAAAATTAATAATTCTTTTTTTTTTTTTTTTTTTTTTTAGAGACAGGGTCTTATTCTGTTGCCCCAGGTAGAGTATATTGGTACAATCTCAGCTCACTGCAGCCTCAAGAAATCCTCCCACCTCCACCTCCCAAGTAGCTGGGACTAATGGCATATGCCACTAGGCTGGGCTAATTTTTTTTTTTTTTTTTGTAGAGACAGGTTCTCATTATGTTGCCAAGGCTGGTATCAAACTCTTGAGCTCAAGCAATCCACCTGCCTCGGCCTCCCAAAATGCTGAGATTACAGGCATGAACCCGTGCTCCCGGCCAGTAAGTCACTCTTAAAACAACCAGTGAGTCAAAAAAGAAATTACAAGCAAGTACTTGAGATAAATGAAACCAAAAACACAACTTAATTTGCAAGATACATGGTATGCAGTAAAAGCAGTACTGAAGGGCAGATTTATAGCTGTAAATGCTTACACTAAAAATGAAGAAATATCTTGAATCAACAATCTAACTTTACACCTTAAAAAACTTGAAAAACAGAAAACTAAACATAAGATAGCAGAAGAAAGAAAAAAAAAAATAGTTTCCAGATCAATAAAATAGACAATAGAAAAACAATAATGAAAATAAATCAATGAAGCCAAAAGATCAGCAAGATCAACAAAATTGACAAACTTTTAGCTAGATTGAATAGGAAAAAATAGAGATGACACAAATTATCAAAATCGGGAATAAAATTAGGGACCGAGAATGGTGGCTCATGCCTGTAATCCCAACATTTAGGGAGGCCAAGGCAGGAGGATTGCTTGAACCTAGGAGCTCAAGACCAATCTGGACAACATAGTGAGACTCGTATCCACCAAAAAATAAAAATTAGGTGGGTGTGGTGGTACATGCCTGTAGTCCCAGCTACTTGGGAGGCTAAGGCAAGAGTATTACTTGAACCCAGGAGTTTGAGGTTGCAGTGTGTGATGATCCTGTGACTGCATCGCAATCTAGATGACAAAGCAAAACCTTGTCTCAAAAAAAAAAAAGAAAAAGAAAGAAAGGAAAGAAGGAAAGGAAATGAAGGCTTTTATCCAAAAAACAGGCAATAATAAATGCTGGTGAGTATGTGGAAAAAGGGGAACACTGTTGGTCGGAATGTAAATCAGTACAACCACTATGTAGAACAGTTTGGAGCTTCCTCAAGAAACTAAAAATTGAGCTATCATATGATCCACCAATCCCACTGCTAGGTATATACCCAAAAGAAAGGAAATCAGCATATCAAAGACATATCTACACTCCCATGTTTGTTACAGCACTCTAAGTGTCCATCAACAGATGAATGGATAAGGAAAATGTGGTATATATACCACATCATTCACGAATACCACAAATGAGATCTGGTCATTCTTTTTTATGGCTGAATAGTACTCGATTCAACCATAAAAATGAATGAAATCCTGTCATTTCCAACAACATGGATGGAACTGGAGATCGTGTTAAGTGAAATAAGCCAAGTACAGAAAGACAAACTTTGCATGTTCTCACTTATTGGTGGGAGCTAAAAAATAAAATAATTTAATTCATTAAGACAGAGAATTGAAGGATGGTTACCAGAAGCTGAGAAGGGTAGTGGGAAGTGAAGGAGGAGAGTAAGTATGGTTACTGGGTACAACAATATAGTTAGAATGAATAAGATCTCATACTGAATAGCACAACAGTGTGATTACAGACAATGACAATTTATTGTATATTTTAAAATAACTAAAAGAGTATAATTGGTTTACAATACAAAGAAACAATAAATGCTTGACACGATTGAATACCTCATTTACTCTGATGTGATTATTAACTATTGTATGCCTGTATCAAAATATTTCATGTACTCCATAAATATATATACCTATTACATACCCACAAAAACTAAAAATTTTAAATTTTTGAAAAAGAAATGAAAGTGAGGATATTGCTACCAATTTTACATGAATCAATAGGATTATAAGAGAATACTATAAACAACTGCACACCAACACATTGGATCACTTAGATGAAAAGGACAAATTCCTAGTAACACACAACCTACAAAAACCAAATAACAAAAAAACAGAAAATAAATGAATGCCATTAGAAGACTGAATAAATAATCAAAATCTTCCCAACCAGGGTGGGTGCAATGGCTCACGCCTGTAATCCCAATACTTTGGAAGACTGATGTGGGTGGATCATTTGAGGACAGGAATTCCAGACCAGCCTGGCTGACATGATGAAACCCTGTCTCTTCTAAAAATACAAAATTAGCTGGGTGTGGTGGTGCATGCCTATAATCCCAGCTACTTGGGAGGCTGAGGCAGGAGAATCAATGGAACCCAGGAAGTGGAGGTTGCAGTGAGCCGGAGGTTGTAGTAAGCCAAGATTGTGCCATTGCATTCCAGCCTGAGCAACAAGAGTGAAACTCCGTCTCAAAAAAAATAAAAAAAATCCTCCCAATTGGGGAAAAAAAAAAAAAAAAGCCCTGGACCAGGTGGTTTCACTGTTGAATTCTACCAAAAATTTAAAAAACAATTAACACCAATATTTCTCAAATCCTTTCAAAATATTTAAAAGGAGAGAACATTTTCTAATCCATTCCATTAGGCCACCCATACTCAGATATCAGTGCTAGACAAAAACACTACAAGAAAATGGACATCCTGGCCAGGCACAGTGGCTCACACCTGTAACCCCAGAACTTTGGGAGGCCAACGCAGGTGGATCGCCTGAGGTCAGGAGTTCAAGACCAGCCTGGCCAACATGGTGGTGAATCCCCATCTCTACAAAAAATATAAAAATTAGCTGGGCATGGTGGCACATGCATGTAGTAGTCCCAGCTACTTGGGAGGCTGAGGCAGGAGAATCGCTTGAACCCACGAGGTGGAGGCTGTAGTAGTGAGCCGCGATCGTGCCACTGCACTCCAGCCTGGGCAATAGAGCAAGACTCCATCTCAAAAAAAGAAAAAGAGAATCAATCAATATTATATATCATTTAATAAAAACAAATGGAAGCCTGGCATGATCAAATGCACCTGTATTCCCAGATACTTGGGAGACAGAAGCAGGAGGATCACTTGAGCCAAGGAGTTTGAGCCTGCAGGGAGCTATGATCACACCACTGCACTCCACCCTAGGTGATCCAGGTGACAAAGACCACATCAGAAGAAAGAAAAGAAGGGGAAGAAAAGGAAGAAAGGAAAGAAAGAAAGAGAGGGGGAGAAGCAGGTAGGGAGGGAGGAAGGGACAGAGGGAGAAAGAAAGAAAGACACACTCAACTCAATTTATGCAAAATATCATTCTACACATTTCATTTGACGAAATTCAACACATTTCATCTTAAAACAATAAATCATGAATAGAAGATAGTTAACATGATAAAGGCCATATATGAAAACCCCATAGCTAATATCATACTCAATTATTAAAGTCTAGAAGCTTTACTACTTCTATTCAATACAGTATTGGAAGTTCTAGCCATAGCAATTAAACAAGTAAAGGAAATAAAATGTAAATTTACATTGTAAAGAAAGAAGTAGGCCGGGTGCGGTGGCTCAAGCCTGTAATCCCAGCACTTTGGGAGGCCGAGGCGGGTGGATCACAAGGTCGAGAGATCGAGACCATCTTGGTCAACATGGTGAAACCCCGTCTCTACTAAAAATACAAAAAAAATAGCTGGGCATGGTGATGCGTGCCTGTAATCCCAGCTACTCAGGAGGCTGAGGCAGGAGAATTGCCTGAACCCAGGAGGCGGAGGTTGTGGTGAGCCGAGATCGCGCCATTGCACTCCAGCCTGGGTAACAAGAGCGAAACTCCGTCTCAAAAAAAAAAAAAAAAAATACAAAAAATTAGCTTGGCATGGTGGCACGTGCCTGTAATCCCAGCTACTCAGGAGGCTGAGGCAGGAGAATTGCCTGAGCCCAGGAGGCGGAGGTTGCAGTGAGCCGAGATCGTGCCATTGCACTCCAGCCTGGGTAACAAGAGCGAAACTTTGTCTCAAAAAAAAAAAAAAAAAAAAAAAGAAAGAAAGAAGTAGAATTATCTCTATTTGCCAATGACATGAACTCATATGCAGAAAAATCCCTAAAATTCACAAAAAAAATGTTATTAGAGCTAACAAATGAATTTAGAAGTTACAGGACACAATTTCAACACACAAAAAACAGTTATATTTCTATACACTAGAAAATTAACAATTTGAAAAATTAAGAAAATAATTCCATTTATAGTAGTGTCACAAAGAATACATAGGAATAAATTTAACTGAGGAGACAAAAGACTTGTACAATGAAAACTACAAAGCATTAATGAAAGAAATTAAAGACACAAATAAATGCAAAGGCATCTGTGTTCATGGATTATAAGACTTAATACTATTATAATGATGCCAGGCATGGTGGTTTACACCTGTAATCCCAGCACTATGGGAGGCCAAGGCGGGTGGATCCTGAGGGCAGGAATTTGAGACCAGCCTGGCCAACATGGTGAAACCCCGTTTCTACTAAAAATATAAAAATTAGCTGGGAGTGATGGCATACACCTGTAATCCCAGCTACTCATGAGGCTAAGGCAGGAAAATCACTTGAACCCGGGAGGCGGAGGTTGTGGTGAGTCAAGATCATGCCACTGCACTCCAGCCTGGGCAACAGAGTGAGACTCTGTCTAAAAACAAACAAACAAACAAAAATATTATTATAATGATAGTCTCATAACCAATAGTTTTCTATTGGCTGCCATTACCACAAACTTGGTGGTTTAAAACAATACAAATGTATTATTATTATTATTATTACTATTATTATTTTAGAGACAGTCTCGCTCTGTTGACAGGGTGGAGTGCAGTGGCGTGATCTCGGCTCACTGCAACCTCCACCTCCTTGGGTTCAAGTGATTCTCATGCCTCAGCCTCCCAAGTAGCTGGGACTACAGGTGTACGTCATCACACACAGCTAATTTTTGTATTTTTTAATAGAGATGGAGTTTCACCATGTTGGCCAGGATAGTCCCCATCTCTTTATCTCATGATCCACCCACCTCGGCCACCCAAAGTGCTGAGTTAAAAGCGTGAGCCACTGCACCTGGCCTAAAACAATTCAATTGTATTATCTTACAGCTCTTGAGGTCAAAATCTCAAAATGTGTCTCACTGGGCTACAATCAAAGTGTCAGCAGGTCTGTGTTCCTTCTGGAGGTTTTTGATGAGAATATCTTTTTTTTTATGTTTTTTTATTTTTTATTGTTCTTTGTATGTGAAAGAGAATCGTTCTTTGCCTTTCCCAGCCATGCGCATTACATGGCTCCTGACCAAAGATTTTTCCATCTTCTACATCAGCAATGTCAGATCAAGTTCTTATGACACCTCCACCACTCTGGTTCTCTTTTTCCTGCCTCCCTCTTCAATGCATAAAGATCATTATGAAAACATTGGGCACAATTGGCTAATCCAGGATATGCTCCACATCTCAAAATTAGGCCATCAGCAAACCTCATTTGCAACCTTAATTCCCTTTTGCCATGCAATATAACATTTATAAATTTCAGTGAGTAGAATGTCGACATCTTTTAAGGGCCATTATTTTGCCTATCACAGCCATATTCTAAGCCATAAAGTCAACCTCAAAATTTTTTTTTAATTTCAATTCTACAGGGAATATTCTGTGGTCAGAATGAAATCAAACTAGAAATCAGTAAGTAACAGGATGGGCACAGTGGCCCAAGACTGTAATCCCACCACTTGGGAATGCTGAGGCATGTGGATTACTTGAGCCCAGGAGTTTGAGAAAGGCCTGGGCAACATTACAAAGCCCCATCTATTAAAAAAAAAAAATACAAGAAATTAGCCTGGCATGGTGATGCATGTCTGTAACCTCATCTACTAAGGAGGCTGAGATGGGAGGATTCCTTGAACCCAGAAGGTTGAGGCTGCAGTGAACCATGATGGTGCCAATATTCTGCAGCCTGGGCAACAGAGTGAAACTCTGTCTCAATTTATAAAAAAAAGTAAAGAAAAATAAAGAAATAAATCAGTAATAGTAAGAGATGAGGAAAATTTCCAAACCCATGGAAACTAAACCACACATTCCTAAATAATCTGTAGGTCAAAGAGGAAATCTCAAGGGAAATTAACAACACACTGAGGCCAGGCAAGGTGGCTCACACCTGTAATCCCAACATTTTGAATCCTCATCTCAAGAAAAAAAAAAAAAACTATATATTGAACTGAATGAAATTAAAGTTACAACACAGCGAATATGTCTCTATTTCAGATGACTGATAGTTTATAAAACAACATCAAGCAATCTGCCACAAAATTCCTAGAACTAATAAATCAGTTCAGCAAAGCTGCCCCATACAAGATCAACATACAAAAAATCAATTGTATTTATACTAGCAATGAACAAGTAGAAACTGAAACAAAAAAATACAATACCACTTACAATAAACCCCCCCCAAAAAAAAAACAAGTAGATGTAATTCTAACTAAACCTAGTCAAGAATTGTATACTGAAAACAAAACACAGACAAGTCTAAATATAAGCAGAAACTTAACATGTTTATGTATTATAAGACTCAACATAGTAAAGATATCAATTCTCCGCAAATTGATATACAGGTTTCAGGCAATTCCTATTACAATCACAGCAAGATTTTGTTGGGAAAAGACAGAAAAAATAATTCTAAAATGTATATGGAAACACAAAAAACTAAAATAGCTCCTTTTTAAAAATCAAAGTGCTGAGATTACAGGTGTGAGCCACAGCACCCAGCCCCACTGATTATTTTAAATAAACTTCAGAATGATTTAGATTTACTGAAGAATTTCAAAGAGAGTGCAGAGTTCCCATATACCCTACACCCAATTTTTCTATTATTAGCAGTGTATATTAGCATGGTACCTGTGTCACAACTAGTGCATATTGGTGTATTATTATTACTAAAGTCCATACTTTAATCAGATTTCCTTGGTTTTTACCTAAGGTTTTTTTCTTTTCCAAATCCCATCCAGGATCCCACATTACATTTAGTCATCATGACTCTTTAGGCTCCTTTTAGCCCTGGTAGTTTCTCAGACTTTCCTTGCTTTTGATGGCCTTGCCAGTTTTGAGAAGTACTGCTCAAGTATTTTGTAGAATGTCTCTCAATTGGGATCAGTCTTAAGTTTTTCTCATGATTATGCTAGGATTATAAATTTTGGGAAGAAATGCCACTGAGATAAAATGCCATTGTCATACATCATACCACAGCTATATACTATCAGCATGACTTATCACTACTGATTTTGACCTTGATCACCTGGATACAGTAGTATTTGTCAGATTTCTCCACTCTCAAATTGCTCTTTCTTTCCTCCTTTCCGTACTGTATCTTAGGAAGAAGATCACTATGTGCAGTCCACATTTATGCACTCCTGAGGGTGAAATGGAATATCTACACAAATTATTACCCAAGTGAATTTTATCCAAGGTACAAAAGCATTTGAATGGAGGAAATATCACTTTTCCAATAAATGGTGCTGGAGCCACTGAACATGAGACATAAAAATGAACCTCAACTTAAACCTGATACCTTATCGAAAAATTATCTCATAATGCATCACAGACCTAAACATTAAACAATGAAATTTTTAGCAGAAAGTTTGAAGAAAATATTTAGATCCTATGCCTTGATGAAGAGTTCTTAGACATAATACAAAAATCATGACCTATAAAAGAAAAAAAAAAATGACCAAGCATGGTGGCTCACACCTGTAATCCCAGCACTTTGAGAGGCCGAGGCAGGTGGATCACTTGAGCACAGGAGTTCAAGAGGCAGCCTGGACAACACAGTAAGGTCCCGTTTCTATGAAAAATGCAAAAATTAGCCAGCTGTGGTGGCACTCACATGTAGTCCCAGCTACTCGGGAAGCTGAGGTGGGAGGATTTCTTGAGCCTGGGAGGTGGAGGTTGCAGTGAACCGGGGTCAAGCCATTTCACTCTAGCCTAGGAGACCAGGGTGAGACTCTCTCCAAAGAAAATAAATAAATTAAAATTTAAAATAAATAAATCTACAACCTAAACTCCAACAAAGTTTTATAATTTTGCTCTACAAAAGACCCCATTAGGATGAAACAACAGGCTGTAGATTGAGATAAAGTATTCACAAACCATATATCTCACACAACAGACTCATATATAAAACTCTTTATACATATAAAGAATACTCAAAATTAAAAATAGGTAACAGTCCAATTAGAAAATGGGCAACAGATATTTAAAAAGTTTAAAGAGAATATACAGATGGCAAATAAGCATAAGAAAATATACTCAACATAAACAGCTGATCAGTAAGTATACAGAATATAAAGAGAAGCCAGGCACAGTGGCTCACGCCTGTAATTTCAGAACTTTGGGAGGCTACGATGGGTGGATCACTTGAGATCAGGAGTTGGAGATCAGCCTCGCAAACATGGTCAAAGCCCATCTCTACTAAAAATACAAAAATTAGTCGGGTGTGGTGGTGGGCACCTGTAATCCCAGGCGGGAGGCTGAGGCAGAAGGATCATTTCCACCCATGAGGCAGAGGTTACAGTGAGTTGTGATCATGCCACTGCACTCCAGCCTGGATGACAGAGTGAGCTTCCGTCTCAAAAAAACAAACAAACAAACAAATTAAAAAAAAACACACAAAGATATTGAGATTATTACTACACTGCTATCAGAAAGGCTAAAATAAAAAACAGTAACAATACTAAATGCTGGTGAGGATGCAGAAAAACTGAATTTCTCTCATACATTATTGCAAATGTAAAATTGCAAAACCAATCTAGAAAACACTTAGACAGTTTCTATGAATTAAACCACTTCCCCCTCACCCCCGCATTTTTCCTATACTCTCACAACACAGCAACAATCAACATGTGCAACTTCTGTGACCAAATGTTTGGGAATTTTTCCCCATACCCCAAATAAGCAATCAATTTTGCAGTGGACACCAGCTGGGCATCCTCCAACTCAATTTTGACACTATCTACCTGGAGATAGCATCAGATTCCACAGGCTGGGGGCTCAGTACCACAAGATTACCCCAATTCAGACACCAGACCCAAGTCCAGGCCTCTGGAACTTCTCACTGACCAGATTCAAGCAGTTCACTGAACTCAGGAAAACACTTAGGTTTACTGATTTATTATAAAAGATATTACAAAGGATACAGGTGAAGAGATACAAAGGGCAAGGCATGTGAGAAGAGGAAACAGGGCTTCCATGCTCTCCTTGGGCACACTATCCTCTGGGAAACTCCATGTGTTCATCCATTTGGAAGCTCTACAAACCCAGTTATTTGGGCATTTATGGAAGCTTCATTATGTAGCCATGATTGATTAAACCATTGATTATTGGTGATTAACTTAACCTTCAGCCCCTCTCCCCTCCCTGGAGGTTGGGAGTGGGGCTTAAAGTCCCAACCCTCTATTCCTGCCTTAGTCTTTATGGTGACCAGCCCCTATCATGATGCTACCTAGGAGCTGACATCCATGGGTCCATCATTAGTATACAAAAAGATATCACTTAAGATTCCAAGGAGTTTAGGAGTTGTATGTCAGGAAACCTGGTCAAAGACCAAATACACATTTTATAATACCACAAGTCGCTACCCTCTATCCTTTAGAGCAGGCATGCGGCCCCCTGAGGCCATTTATCCGGCCCCGCACCGCACTTCAGGAAGGGGCACCTCTTTCATTGGTGGTCAGTGAGAGGAGCACAGTATGTGGTGGCCCTCCAACGGTCTGAGGCACAGTGAAGTGGCCCCCTGTGTAAAAAGTTTGGGGACACCTGCTTTAGAACCCTGCTGGCCTTACATCAAAAGGATATAGAACTCAAAAGATACTGCCACATTACTAGAATCACCTTCAATTATTAATAATTAGTCTAGTCCATCATATTAAATGAAAGCCTCCCAGAATGAAGCCACTCAGGTTTGCAGGCTTCCATTCTATCCAAAGTATGAGTGACAGGAATGGAAAACCCAAACATTGTACGTTCTCACTTGTAAGTGGGAACTAAAGTATGAGGATAAAAAGGCATAAAAATGACATAACAGGCTGGGCACAGTGGCTCATGCCTGTAATCCCAGCACTTTGGGAGGCCAAGGCAGGTGGACCACCTGAGGTCAGGAGTTTGAGACCAGCCTGGTCAATATGGTGAAACCTCGTCTCTACTAAAAATACAAAAATTAGCAGGTGCCTGTAATCCCAGCTACTCAGGAGGCTGAGGCAGGAGAATTGCTTGAACCTGGGAGGCGGCAGTTGCAGTGAGCCAAGATCGCACCATTGCACTCCAGCCTGACTCTGTCTCCAAAAGAGACAATTTTGCTGATCTGAGGGGTGTAAAATGGTATCTCATTATTCCTTAATTTTTGTTTTCTTAGCTACTAATTGAGAATGTTACAATGTGTTTATTAGCCATTCATATTTCCTTTTTTATAACTTGCTTATTTGGTAATATTTGTCCATTTTTCTTTTCAGTTTTTGGTCATTATTGCTGATTTATAAGAGTTCTTTCTATATTTTAGAAGTTAGTATTTTAATTGTTACATGTTACAAATAGTTTCCCCTATTCCTAGTGTTCCCCATTGCCAAAGTCAAGTACATTGTTAATTTTTACCCTCCTTTCATTTCCTGTATTTTTTGTCATGCAGAAGTTGACCCCTGACAGTTAAAACAATTACCCATATTCATATATGAGAAAACTCATGGGGTCTGTTCTCTCAATAAATCTGTAAAGTCAATGCAATTCTAATCTGTAGGATTTTTTTCAATGGAACTTGATGAACTCAGTCATTCAATAAAGAAGTGCCAATCTAAAAACAGTTAGGAAAATACTGGAAACCAAGTTAATCAGACTCTCCAATAAGCTAGACTTTTTATAAGCTACAATAATCAAGACCGTCTTCAGGCGTCCCCAAAGTACGGCCCCGCGAGCCGCATGCGGCCCCCTGAGGCCATTTATCTGGCCCCCCCGCCGCACTTCAGGAAGGGGCACCTCTTTCATTGGTGGTCAGTGAAAGGAGCACAGTATGTGGTGGCCCTCCAACGGTCTGAGGGACAGTGAACTGGCCCCTTGTGTAAAAAGTCTAGGGACACCTGGTCTAGGTGCAGGGAGAGACAAATAGCCAGCTGGACCAGAAATGGAAATCCCTGATATAGATGCACGTATATATAAAAAATCATAATATGACACAGTAAACATCACAAAACATTGAAAAAGGGTATACTGCACAAAGAATACTGGATTAATTGGCTATCTATATACAAATCTAGATATCTATGTCATACCATACACAAAAGTAAAACTACATGAATTATAATCTAAATGTGAAAAACAAAACTTTTAAACTTTTAAAAGAACACAAGAAAATATCTCTAACATCAACATAGGAAAGAATTTCTTAAATTAGATGCAAATAGCACAAGTAAAAAAGGAAAATAGACATAACTTCTGCATGACAAAAATACAGGAAATAAAATGAAAGGAGGGCAAAAATTAACAATGTAGTTGACTTTGGAAATGGGGAATATTAGAAACAGGGGAAATTATTTGCAACATATGTAACAAATAAAATACTAACTTCCAAAATACAGAAAAAACTCTTATAAAATCAATAGTAAAGACCAAAAACCCAAAATTAAAATGGGCAAAATTGCAAAAATAAGCAAGTCACAAAAAAAGGAAATGTGAATGGCTAATAAACACATTGTAACGTACTCAATTAGTAATTAGGAAAACAAAAATTAAGGAATAATGAGATACCATTTCACATCCAACAAATTGGCAAAATGTCTAAGGTCTGGCCATTTCGAATCTTTTTTTTTTTTTTTAATTTATTTACTTTTTTTAGATGGAATCTTGCTCAGTCGCCCAGTCTGAAGTGAAGTGGAACGAGCTTGGCTCACTGCAACCTCCGACTTCCCGGTTCAAGCGATTCTCCTGCTTCAGCCAACCAAGTACCTGGGATTACAGGCGTCCACCACTACATTCCACTAATTTTTGTATTTTCAGTAGAGACGGGGTTTCATCATGTTGGCCAGGCTGGTCTTGAACTCCTGACCTCAAGTGATCCGTCCACCTCAGCCTCCCTAAGTGCTGAAATTACAGGCATGAGCCACCCTACCCGGCCTCAAATCTTAATAATGTGAACAAATCGATAATGTTGATAGTCTTATATTTGTTAGTGTAAGTATAAATGTACCCATTTATAACCACTCAGGAGTACAATTGGGAAATATCTGGTAGTGTTAACAATGCTCATAAGCTGAGTAACTCTTGCACATTGCCCAGGAAGGCACAGATAAAGATATTCGTTGGCATATTATCAGAAATAATGAAAAATCAGTAACAGTCTACATACCCGTTTATAAGTAAATGAATAAATAAATATGTAGTACATAGTAGGATTGAATGTTCCCAGTTGCTGAGTAGGAAAAGGCTTTTCCCTTCTTCCTTTTCTTAGAGCATTTCCTCAAGAAAAGGATATTACAAAGCCACCTTCTACCTTTTTTATAACTATGCAAATTTTTTTTTTTTTTTTTTTGAGACAGGTGCCAGGCTGGAGCGCAGTGGCTCGACCTCGGCTCACTGCAACCTCCGCCTCCTGGGTTCAAACAATTCTCCTGCCTCAGCCTCCCGAGTAGAAGAAAAATATTAGGTGATCATGCTGACAAGAGGCTTATTTAGCTCTTAAAAACTATGCAAATGTTTAAAAGAGCTAAATAAGCCTCTTGCCAGCAGACCACCTAATATTTTTCTTAAGGATCTGGGATCCATCTTTTTGAAACATTAACCTCAAGATAGGTATACCCTTATCTCCTTATTACTTCAGAGAGTTTAGCTTAGGTTCCTTGCTTTAAATCTTACACCTGCTGGGCATATAGACAAGAGAGGTTATATTGTTTTTCTTTGGATAAAGGCAATTAACCAACATAGGGCCACCTCAAAGTGAATATTGCCTGAAATATGTAAAACAAAAGTGCTGTCGAATCTAACTGGAGGGCAAGTTAGGCTTTGTATTGAGAACACATATATAAATGGATCATATCTTCTTGCCTATGTAAAAATGTGACATTTCTTTCTATGCTTACAGTCTCATTAGTGTATTGCCTGTCATTCACGTCTGATTTAATGCTTTCAGTAACACAATGGTTTTCTTTCTTCCTTTTTTTTTTTTTTTTGAGATGGGGTCTGGCTCTGTCACCCACCATGGAGTGCAATGGTGAGATATTGGCTAACAGCAACCTCCGCCTCCCATATTCAAGCAATTCTCTCACCTCAGCCTCCCAAGCAGCTAGGATCACAGGCACCTGCCATCATGCCCAGCTAATTGTTGTATTTTTAGTAGAGACAGGGTTTCAATATGTTGGCCAGGCTAGTCTTGAACTCCGTGCCTCAGGTGATCCACCCACCTCGGCCTCTCAAAGTGCTGGGATTACAGGGGTGAGCCACCACTCCCCGCTGGTTTTCTTTCTTTTCTACATTTGTGAAAAGGATTTTCTACTTTAGCAAGATATTTAATTTATAATTTTCCTAACAATATTCATAACAGAAGTGTCCTAGTTAGTATTATAAGTTAATGAAGCCCAGCATGGTGACAAGTGCCTATAGTTCCAGCTACTTGGGAGATTGAGGCAGGAGGATCACTTAAGCCCAGGCATTCAAGCTCAACCTGGGCAACATAATGAGACTGTGTCCCTTTAATAAAAAGTGAAAAGTGAATTATATCTATATACTGTATATCAACATGAAAATATATAAAAATCTAAAAAGAATAATGCTAAGTAGAAAAAAACAAGTTGAAGTACATATAGTATGATTCTACTTGTGAAAAAAATTTAAATAAAAAAACATTTCCAGCATAAGTATATATTTATATATTTCTACACAATATTTGTAGTCTCTTTAAATATAAGCATTTATATATTTATATAACTAGAAATATTTAAGTATTAAATACACCCATTAAATATATTACATATTAAATATATTTAAATATATATATTTAGCATGCATTCTTCTTGGCCATGTTTTCTATTTCACATATATAGATACAAACAACAAATGCATATATCTAGTATATGTCTAATATATATCTCATATATAATATGAAATGTATAATTCTGTAAAATTGTACTTCTATAATATACCTAAAATTATGTATTTATATAATTTAGTTATATTTATGTAATTTATGTAAAACTATATTGTACTTGTATAATTTATATATGATTATATACAATTTAGTACATAATTATATAATATTTCTATCTTAATAATTATAATTATGTTTTGTATTACATAATGATTATAATATTATATATAAACAGAAAACATGGCCAAGAAGGATAAATACCAAATTCAGTATTGTGGCTGCCCTTGGTGAGAGAAAGGAATAGGGACTGGGGAAACAGGTAAATGCATACTACGCTATCTCTGTGTTTTACTTAGAGAATGAGATCCATCTGGGCCAGATGCAGTGGCTCAAGCCAGTAACCTCAGCACTTTGGGAGGCCGAGGCAGGCAGATAGCTTGCGGCTTGGATTCAAGATCAGCCTGACCAATATGGTGTAATCCGGTCTCTACTAAAAATACAAAATCAGCTGGGTGTGGTGGCGGGTGACTGTAATCCCAACTACTCGGGAAGCTGAGACACATGAATCATTTGAACCCAGGAGGCAGAGGCTGCATTGAGCCAAGATTGCACCACTGCTCTCCATCCTGGGACTGAGTGAGGCTCTGTCTCAAAAAAAAGAAAGAAAGAAAGAAAAAGAATGAGAACGATCTGAAGCAAATATGACAAAAAGTTTATCTTGAGGACATGAGTACACAATGTCTATTTTATGACACTGAGCTTTTAAATTTGCATTAATAATGATGATGATGAAAATAACTAATTAGCTTTTTGCTGTGGCTCCTGCACTCTTTCCAAAGCAGGTAACTTTTTTTTTCATGTTTCCAACATGATGTTTGTGACAGCAACTGGCAGTTAAGCATTCACTAGCAGCTGGGGTTAGTGACATGGTGAGAAACCCAAAGAAAATGTGAAAACCTGGCACCCAAATAGGTGCCTGGTGTTGCCAGTGCTTATGGCTTGCTGTGACTTTTGAAGCTTGTATTGCATTCCAAGTTCAGAGAGATGACCTTTGGGAAAATTCCACCTTTGTGATCCCTTCTTAAAGTTATCACCAATAGTAAGAACCTGGCCACAGCCAAGGGAAACATTATACCACTTGGGTATTTAATCTGCCTCCCAGACTGCGGATCTTCCTGGGTCCTGTTTAGACTTATTAACATCTGAAAAGCTTGTCTTTCAAATTTACTGAATACTGAGCCCTTCCTCTGATTCCCAAGGGAAAACTCCAGTTTTTTTGGCAGAGCCTCTGCTAAAGACTCAGCCTTTGAGAGAACAAAGCAGGAGATTTCTGAGCCAAAAAACGATAGAGGGAAAATCTTTATAACCTCCCAACCATTTCTATCAGCTCTAAATGATAATTTGTGGAAATTATAAAAAAAAAAATAAGCAAAGAAGCAAAGAGCTTAAAGCCTTCAAACCGTAGAAACACAAGCTGGTGCTGCGCCTGTACAAGAATCTTCAGTAAATAAAGCAGATTCTGCTGCCTGGATGCAGGAATAATAGAAAATGGGAGCAAATTTATTTCTTTAGTGCCAAGACAACAATATTCTTCAGAGACTGAATGCTCCATCACTAGCTAGCCTCAAGGGCCATTCAAATTTACAGAGAAAGAAACCAAAATACTAAAACTTCAAGTTCACATTCTAGCCCATGTTAAGTCATAGTACACATAACCGTGGCCATAAAATGCATGCAAAAATAAATAAATAAATAAATAATATTTTTTTAAAAGGCCAGGAATGGTGGTTCATGCCCGTAACCTCAGTACAGGCAGGAAGATCACTTTAGGCCAGGAGTTATAGACCAGCCTGAGCAACATAGTGAGACCACCATCTCTACAAATAATAATAGAATGCATGCAAATGTGACATAATGTAATAATATTCATCCAATAAGATTAATGTTTTAAAGCACATACACATGCAGCCGGGCGCAGTGGCTCACGCCTGTAATCCCAGCACTTTAGGAGGCTGAGGTGGGCAGATCACCTGAGGTCGGGAGTTCAAGACCAGCCTGACCAACATGGATAAACCCCATCTCTACTGAAAATACAAAATTAGCCAGCTGTGGTGGCATATGCCTGTAATCCCAGCTACTCAGGAAGCTGAAGCAGGAGAATCTCTTGAACCTGGGAGGCAGAGGTTGTGGTGAGCCGAGATCTCTCCATTGCACTCCAGACTGGGCAACAAGAGCAAAACTCTGTCTCAAAAAAACTAACTAAATAAATAAAAAATAACACACACACACACAAGCACATCCACATATGAAATGGCTGTGACAAAACATCAAAATACTCCAATGCACGGTGAGTACCTCTCTATTGGGAAACAAGTGTTATTAATTTCAGAATAAAACCAGTGACTTCTGAGAGCTCCTAATCACACTCTTAAGGACCAGTGTTGGCAGGGAAGTTTTCCCTAATCTCAAGTAAGTATTTTTTTTGAGGGGTGGGAGACAGAGTCTAGCTCTATCCCCCAGCCTGGAGTGCAGTGGCGCCATCTCGGCTCACCTCAGCCTCCACCTCCCGGGGTAAAGCGATTTTCATGCCTTAGCCTCCCAAGAAGCTGGGACTACAGGCATGTGCCACCATGCCCAGTTAATTTTTGTATTTTTAGAAACAGGCTTATGCCATGTTGGCCAGGCTGGTCTCAAACTCCTGGCCTCAAGTGATCCACCCACCTCAGCCTCCGAAGGTGCAGGGATTACAGGTGTGAGCCACCGTGCCAAGCTGTAACAGCACATTTTAAACAGACTAAGGTAAGAATGATATTTTAAAGATTTTATTTTTGTAAAACCATTTATTTTAAAATAGATTAAAGTCCAATCCAGTAAGGAAGCATAACTTCCCCTAAGTCAAAGAAGTAACCAGCTTAATGTAAGAGCTAAGTGTTAACATGCTTTAGCTACTGATATGACAGGACAAGATTTTGAGCTTTTGTTTTGAGGAGGTGGGAGAGTGCAACAAAATGCTCTTAGTGTTTTGATATACACCATTTTTCTCCTAGCTCTCCTGTTGGATTTTGATGCAATTTGATCTGTGCATACTTAGATTTTGATATAGAAGAATTTCCATATAGTTAGATTTTTTTGATGTAGCTGATTTTGAGATAATTATAATTCAGTGTTGAATTTCAAAGTATAAATTTCAATACAATTCAAAAACTAAATTGGATTTCTAAATAACTATTTCACTATGTGTAGAGTGGCTATGAATTAAATAAAATAATAAAGTTCCGGGCTGGGTGCAGTGGCTCAGGCCTGAAATCTAAGCACTTTGGGAGGCCAAGGTGGAAGGATCCCTTGAGTCCAGGTGTTTGAGACTTTGGCAACACGGTGAAACCCTGTCTCTACAAAAAATACAAAAATTAGCTAGGCATGGTGGTGTATGCCTGTAGTCCCAGCTACTTGGGAGGCCGAGGCAGGAGGATCATTTGAACCCAGAATGCAGAGGTTGCAGTGAGCCAAGATCACGCCATTGCACTCCAGCTTGGGTGACAGAACAAGACCATGTCTCAATAAATAAATAAATATAAGTTCCTGTCCCAGAACAAATGCTCAATGAATTATAGTTTCCTTGCTCACAATGATTCCTTCTGTGTCCATACGTGCTTAGCAGTTTACAAAGGGGCTTTGATATAAACGGTCTAGCCTCACAACAACCATGTGAGTACAGAAAAAGCAAATCTTCTTCTTCTTCTTTAAAAAAGAAAGAAAGAAAAAAGGGGCTCAGTGAAAATATGTAAGTTGCTGAAAATAACCGCAAAGCTGGCCCTTTATACCTCTCCAAGACTCATAAGAAGTCCTCAGACCCTAAAGCCCACAGTGCTCTTTCTTTATGCCAGTAGTTCTCAAACTTATAGTGCAATGGAATCACATGGAGAGACAGAGTTTGTTAATACACATACTGCTGTGTCCTTTGCAGGAATGTCCATTGCTAATTTACTCCATGTAGAGTGGTGCCTCAGAATTTGCACTGCTAACATTTTACCAGGACATGCTGATGCTGTTTTTCTAAGGACAAAGCTTTGAGAACCACAGTCCTATGTCAGACTAATATGCTACTAATATGTGGTTTAACATGAACTAAGAAATCTATCCACAGTGTCACACAATGTGAGAGCTACATGAGATCCTGGAAATCTTCTAACCCTGTGGTTATGGTCCCTGGTTTATTATCAGAATTGGCTGGGTACGGTGGCTCACGCCAGTACTTTGGGAGGCCAAGACAGGTATATTGCCTGAGGTCTGGAGCTCGAGATCAGCTTGGCCAATATGGTGAAACCCTATCTCTACTAAAAATACAAAAATTAGCTGTGCATGGTGGCACACTCCGGTAGGCCAAGCTACTCGGGAGGCTGAGGCAGGAAAATCGCTTGAAGCGGGGAGGCAGAGGCTACAATGAGCAGAGATCATGCCACTGCACTCCAGCCTGGGCACAAGAGTGAGACTCCGCCTCAAAAAAATAAAAATAATAACATGATACAATGTTTTTGAACTACCATTGCCTAGGCTGTACCCTCAAAGATGCTGATTTTAATTGTATAAATTGAGACCCAGATTCTACTGAGAGACTCCTTTGCTAGTGGACTCACAAGAAATACTGAAGGACTTCTTCAAACTCAAAGCAGTTGACCACAGAGAGTAATTCAAATTTACATAAAAAACTGAGATCTCTCTTTCACAGAAATGCTTGCTAAAAAGGTAATTAATGTTTTTAAAACTGAGATCTCTTGTAAAGGAAATTCTATAATCATAAAAGACAGTATAGGCCAGGAATAGTGGCTCACACCTGTAATCCCAATACTTTGGGAGGCTGAGGCAGAAGGACTGCTTGAGCCCAGGAGTTCAAGACCAACCTGGGCAACAGACTGAGACCCCATCTCTACAAAAAAGTTTTTAAAAATTAGCTGGGTGTGGTGGCGCATGCCTGCAGTCCCAGCTACTTGGGAAGCTGAGGTAGGAAGATTGTCTTGATCCTGGGAACTCAAGTTTGCAGTAAGCCAAAATCTCACCGTTGCACTCCGGCCTAGGCAACAGAGAAAGACCCTGTCTCAAAAAATAAAAAGGAAAAAGTATAAATGTACATATCTTCTTCTTTCTTCTCTTAAATGATGTAAAAAGCAATTGCATTAAACTCTGTGTGTGTGTGCGTGTGTGTGTGTGTGTGTGTGTATTTTAGGACTCATAGCTAAAGAACATTTATTTTCCAATATAATCACAAAAGTGAGTTAAAACAAAGCTATTATGGGTCCGGCATCATGGCTCACACCTGTAATCCCAGCACTTCGGGAGACTGAGGTGGGAGGATCACTTGTGTTGAGTTCAAGACTAGCTGGGCCAACATGGTGAAACTCCATCTCTATGAAAAATACAAAAACATTAGCTGGACGTGGTGGTGCATATCTATAATCCCAGCTACTCAGGAGGCTGACACAGAAGAATCGCTTGAACCCAGGAGACAGAGGTTGCAGTGAGTCAAGATAGCACCACTGCACTCCAGCCTGGGTGACAGAATGAGACTCTGTCACAAAACAAACAAACAAAGCTATTATGAAGTAAGAAAATGACACAAAATGGTAAAATGAACCCACAAAAACAAATGAAAAGAACCAGAAATCGTACCCAAAAAGGTTACCATAAAAAAACGCTATAAAGTTACGCTTGTTCCCTTCTTTCAACTTCTTTTTTTAAGTTGCTTCTGTATGTTCATTGCTTTTTTTTTTTTTTTTTCAAATTTTTCCTATTCTTACCCATCAATTTCTTTAAAAGTTACAAAAACTCTAGAATAATTATTATAAAAATGTATTGTTGGATTTCTAAATATTACAGATAAAATATGTGTAACAGTAACAGCACTGAATGCAAAATAAAGCAGTTAAGGAGGAATACAGCAACAAAAAAGGCATGAGACAATTTTTTTTTTTTTTTTTTTAAGACGGAGTTTCGCTCTTGTTACCCAGGCTGGAGTGCAATGGGACGATCTCGGCTCACCACAACCTCCGCTTCCTGGGTTCAGGCAATTCTCCTGCCTCAGCCTGCCTCAGCCTCCTGAGTAGCTGGGATTACAGTCACGCGCCACCACGCCCAGATAATTTTTGTATTTTTAGTAGAGACGGGGATTCACCATGTTGACCAGGATGGTCTCGATCTCTTGACCTCGTGATCCACCTGCCCCGGCCTCCCAAAGTGCTAGAATTACAGGCTTGAGCCACCGCACCCGGCCTTGCACCAAGTATTGTGCTAGGTGCCAGAGACAACATATGGATTAAGACAGTCAACAACCTTGCCCTCCTGGAATTTACAATCCAAAGAGGAGAAAATCATAATACGTATTGTCATAATGTGCTAAACGTACTACATACATTTTTCTCATTTAAACTTCAAACAACTTTGCAGGGTACAAATTGTAATTTCCATTTTTCAAATAAAGAAAGAAGCACTCAGAAAGTGGAAGACACTTGAGAGAGATCATATAGCTGGCAAGTGTTACAAACAGGACTTTAAACAAGGTCTGTTTCATTCCAATACTTCTGCTTTCACACATTGTGTAAGCTTCCTCTCAAGAGAATGAAGTTCAGCTTACCAAAGCCATCAAAATGTTTATACCCTTTGGCCAACAACCCTGAGTAGAAATGGATATCTTAAAGAAATAATTTGAAAAGAGATTAAAAACCTGTATGGACAAAAATGCACATAGCATTACTCAAACAATTACCAAAACAAAAAATAATTCTCTCAAAGTCCAAAAATGGAGATGACTTAATTTATAGCAAAATCTCAGTGAAAGTAGGTTTTACAAAATGAAATTTATTTTCAAAACCTCAAAATTGATAAATTTTGAATCAAGTCTGTAGAGTAGAAAATAGTCTTGTATCATCTGAGAGCTCATGCCTGTAATCCCAGCACTTTGGGAGGTTAAGATGGGCAGATCACTTGAACCCAGGAGTTCCAGACCAGCCTGGGAAACATGGCAAAATCCCTTCTCTACCAAATATAAGAAAATTAGCCAGATGTAGTAGCACACACCTGTAGTCCCAGCTACTAGAGAGGCTGAGGTGGGAGGCTCACTTGAGCTTCGGGAGGTAAAGGCTGCTCTAAGCCATGATCCTGCTACCGCACTGCAGCCTAGGCAGAGACTGTGTTTCAAAAAAATTAAGCACATACATGTATATGTACATAAAATAGTCTGTATCAATGATAATTTCCTGATTTTCATAATTGTACTACATTTATATAAGAAAATGGCATTATTTTGGCCATGTGCAGTGTGACTCATGCCTATAATCCCAGCACTTTGGGAGGCTGAGGCAGGAAGATCACTTGAGTCCACGATTCCAAGACCAGCCTGTACAATACAGGGAGACCCCCCATTTCTACACACACACAAAAATTAGCCAGATGTGGTGGCTCACACCTGTAGTCACAGCTACTCAAGAGGCTAAGGCAAGAGAATCATTTGAGCCCCAGGAGGTCAAGGCTGCAGTGAGCCATGATTGCACCACTGCACTCCAGACTAGGCAAAAGTGATACCCTATTTAAAAAAAAAAAAAGGAAAAAGAAAGAAGAAAGAGGAAGAGAGGGAAGGAAGGAGGGAGGGAGGGAGCAGGGAAGAGTCATTACTTACAGAAAACACTCTGAAGTATGTAGAGGTAAGAGGGCATCATGTCTGTAACTTACTCTGAAACATTTCAGAAAAAATAAAATACAGGGTGAATAATTAAGAAAAATGTAGGAAATGTTAACATGAAGCACATAAAGTTGGTGAAAAATATAAAGTTTATGTAGGAATTGTGTGTGCTATTTTTGCAACTATTCTATATAGCTACAATTATTTAAAAATAATCTAGGCTACAGGTAAAAAGCAATCTAGGCTACTGGGAAGCTCTTTGATCCTTCCAAGACCTGGATTAGATCTCGGGATCAGTCAGGAGTCTGTGACAAGAAATGGCAGCAGGAAGTGATCTGCACACAGTCCCACACCTGGGTACTGATAGAAGGAGGCCATTCCTGATCCTAGCTCATGCTGGGCTTCATGGGAACCTGGCAGCCAGCACAGGTAGAAGCTACTGATTTGGAAAGTCTCTGGCTACACATTGGTGATATGGTCTTGAGTGAGGGAGAAGCTTCCATAGCCTGAACTGAGAGACAGATATAGCATGGGTTCCAGCCACAGGCACTGGAATTGGGAACCCTCCTTTCATGAGACCAGACTGAGAGGTGTCATTAATGAAAAACTTCAAAATTGTATGTATACCATAATTATATTATTTTTTAACTAGAATGAAATATATCACAATATTAATAGCAATTGCTATGGACTGAACATATCCCCCCAAAATTCATATGTTCAATTCCTAAACCCTCAATAGAGGTAATTAGATTTCAGAGGTCATAAAGGTGGAACCCCATGGGAAATTCGGATGCCAAGGCTGGCGGAACACCTGAGGTCAGAAGTTCAAGACCAACCTGGCCAACATGGCAAAACCCCATCTCCATCAAAAATATAAAAATTAGCCAGGTATGGTGGTGCACACCAGTAATCACAGCTACTCGAGAGGCTGAGGCAAAAGAATTGCTTGAACCCAGGAAGCGGAGGTTGCAGTGAGCCAACATTGCTTCACAGCACTGCAGCCTGGATGACAGAGTAAGATTCCATTTAAAAAAAAATAAAAGTACAATTGACCAGCACACTGTCCCTTTGCCATGTGAGAGTACAACAAGAAAGCAAAGCAGAAATAGGGCCCTCTCTGGACACCAAATCTGCCAGTGCCTTGATCTTCATCTTCCCAGTCTCCAGAACTGTGAAGAAGAAATTTCTCTTGTTTATAAGCCACTCGGTGTATTGTATTTTGTTATAGCAGCCTGAATGGATTATGACAGTGGTTGAAATACTGTGGTATCATTCTGAAGATTTTTCTTCTTATTTTCCATGCATTTTTAGGTAGTTGCATTAAAACATATATATATATATATATATATATATATATACACACACACACACACACACACATATATATGTATATGGCTGGGTGTCATGGCCCATGCCTATCATCTCAACACTTTGGGAGGCTGAGGCAGGAGGATCTCTTGAGCCCAGGAGCTTAAGACCAGTCTGGGCAACATAGTGAGACTCTGTCTCTTAAATAAAGTTTATTTAATTAACCGGGCATCGTGGCACTTGCCTGCAGTCCCAACTACTCAAGACACTGAGGTGGGAGGATTGCTTGAGCCCAGGAGTTCGAGGCTGCAGTGGTCCATGATCACACCATTGCACTCCAGCCTGGGAAACACACATACACGTGTGTGTGTGTGTGTGTATGTGTGTGTGTGTGTATTCAAATATGGATACAATTCAACAAGAACTGTGCTTACAAGTAAAAATATTTTCCAAAATTTCTACAAGAATGTTTTAATAGTATATAATAATATATAAATACCCTTTTTGGCGGGGTGAATCAGCTCACGCCTATAATCCCAACACTTTGAGAAGCAAGGTGGGTCCTTTGAGTCCAGGAATTTGAGTCCAGGTGTTGTCCACCCTGGACAACACAGTGAAACCCCATCTCTAAAAAAAATATGAAAAATTAGCCAGGCATGGTAGTGCGTGCTGGTAGCCTCAGCTACTAGGGGGTTGAGGTGGGAGGATAGCTTGAGCTTGGGAGGTTGAGGCTGCAGTGGACCGTGATCCCACCACTGCACTCCAGCCTGGGCAACAGAAAGGGACTCTGTCTCGAATGAATGAATGAATGAATGTCCTTTTTAAAGAAACCACAGAGACTATCAGCACAGATACAAACTGCGTGGCCCTGAAATACACATACTGTTATATTTGGAGGCATCTCAGAGTAAATGAAATAAGAGTGGTGCCCTCTGAGCACTGAATGAAAAGACAGTTTTCAGAAATGAGAAACTGAAGAGAGAAGTAACCAAAAAGACAAACTTCTACTAATAGGAGGCTGTATCAAATAACAATAGATTCCAAGGGTAAGTCAACAAGAAGCAAAACAACTGCGAAATCCAAGAGAAAACCAAGGCATCTGCATAAATGAAAAGCACAGCATGTCCATCAGTCTATAGTATACAACAATCCAATTAGGCAATAAGGAGAGAACGGGGGCCTCTCCTGGAATACAGCAAATAGCTGGGAGGATTGACTGTTTCTGCACAAAGCTGAAAAAATGACCTTCGAAAGTAAGATATCAACAAAGAAAAACCCATGAAAGGAACAAACGTAATCTCTGATTTTACATAACAGGAAACTGAGGCTGGAAGAGGGAAAAGGTCCCTATTAATTATCTACCATAAGTTTCTGGCCGGACCAGTATTTAATCCCAGGACAGACCTCTTTCCACCAACTCCAGCTGCTTTCTGCAAAGTGTTTTTGCTGAGATTACTGTTTTCACAAGGGGAACCTACAGCCCCCAAATCAATATACCCCAAATTTGGTTCATTGTAAAAAGCTGACAAAAGTAAGCTCAATTTCTCTGCAGATAATTCTTCTGGGGAAAGAATCTAATTTGTTTACCTACCTTGTGACAATACTTCATGTGTATACACAACATAAAACTAGACTGTAAGAAGCAAATGTTATATTTGTGGACTTCCTCACATTTGCAAATATGGCAGATGCTATAATATATCAGAGGAAAAGACACATATCCCAAGCCTTTCTTCTCCACCTACCTTGTGGCCTTGCCTAATATATTCTCTGGTGTCTTTTGGTACTGGAGGCCTGAGGCTCCTGCTAGTACCTTCCCTACCATTTACAGCTATGTGACCTTGGGCCTTCTCAGGACCCCATTTCCTTCATCAGTAAAACAGGGGGCTGCACTAGAGAACTTGAAAGGCTCTTCCTAGTTCTAACATCTTATGATTCTGTGAATCCTGAATTAACATTGCTAGTGATCAAATTTTAACACGTTTGTGTGTGTATGTGTGTGTGTGTGTGTGTGCGTGTGTGTGTGTGTGTGTATTTTTAGAGGGGGACTTGCTCTGTCAACCAGGCTGGAGTACCTTGGCACAATACCAGATCACTGCAGTGTCAAATCTCACGGGCTTAAGCGATCCTCCCATCTCAGCCTCCTGAGTAGCTGTGACCATGGTTATGTGCCACCATGCCCAGCTAATTTTTGTATTTTTTGTAGAGACGAGGTCTCCCTATGTTGCTCAGGCTCGTTTCAAACTCTTGGGCTCAAGCAATCCTCCTGCCTCAGCCTCCTAAAAAGGTGGGCCACTGTGCCAAGCTAACACCCACATGTTGATTTTTATATTTCCTTACAAGAAAATGAGGAACTCTCCTCAGAGAACTTGGCTGGCTCTCATGGCCTAAATTGAAAATCTAGATGTTAGAAGGTATGAATATTATTCCTAGCTCTGCTAAGAAGCTCTTTGGGTGAGCCTGGAAGAAGTTCCAAAGCAAGGAACCATTCTATCCTGAGTCAGTTGGTCAATCAGGCTAATGTGTGAGGAATACTAATTTTGCAAAGAACTTTGGTGAGAGAGAAAAGACAAATGGATTTTGGAGACAAAAGTTATCTTCAACAACCAAATAACATTTTAGCAGAGCAACCTGTCGAGGAATATATGTTAGCTTGGGAATCAGTTAGACCTGGACTCTAGTCCCGATGCTGCCAATTACCAGCTGTAAGACCTCAGTGAGAACAAGAGGCTGGGAGCGGGGAGGGCACTACCATGCACTGACCACCACCTATGTGTGGGGCACATGAAATATCTGAAAATGACAGAGGAAGACTAGCCTCCCCAAGGTCAGTTATAGCTTAAATATCCATATTTAATTTCTATCAGTGTTAGAAGATCAGATAGAGAAGCAGATGGGTTCAATCGTGCAAAACTCATTGTGAATATTGGTTTGATAACAGGGCTTGATGAGAAACAAGGTTAGTGAAGGTGGAGGACACAGCCGGCAGAGAGAAGAGCATCTGATTAGGTTTTGAGGAGGGAACTACCGAGTGTATAACTGGAAGATGGGGAGAAAAGAGAATATAACTATATGAACACAGCCAGAGCAAGAAGACCATCAGGGGATCATGAAACCTGAGTAGAAAGAAATAATAAAGAGAGCAATTTATGAAGCATTTACCAAAATAATCTCAACCATCTACAAAATATATGATATGCTTAGAAAAAAGATGAGAATATGTCAAAAAAAAAGTGGTTGTTATTGGAGCTGTGTATGATCGATATTTTCCTATTTATACTCTTCTGTATATTTCAAATTTCCTTAGGGAGCGTATTTGCTACTATAGTGTGAAAAAAGAATGAATGAACTTCATGCAAAATGTTTACTCAGCACCTATTTGGTGACAAGCATTGTAATAGGCACTAGGGCTAGGAAGATGAACAAGAGAGTAATTGTTTCGCCATAGGAAAGGCTTCACAAAAGAGTGACAGATATTTGGCTATGACTTCAAAGATAAGAAGATGTTCACCCAGATGAGAAAGGAGGAGGAAATTCTAAGCAGAGGAAACAGCAGATAAATAGACAAGGAATCCAAAAGAAAATTAGAAATATTCTGAGAGCCCAATGCATTTGGCAAGTAGGAGGTAATGGGGAGAGCAATCGGAGATAAAACTGGAGAAGTAGTATAAATAGAAGAAAAACTGTAAATAGCTTTGAATGCCATCTAAAGAAGTTTAGCCGGGTGCGGTGGCTCAAGCCTGTAATCCCAGCACTTTGGGAGGCCGAGGCGGGCGGATCACAAGGTCAAGAGATCGAGACCATCCTGGTCAACACGGTGAAACCCCATCTCTACTAAAAATACAAAAAGTTAGCTGGGCATGGTGGCACGTGCCTGTAATCCCAGCTACTCAGGAGGCTGAGGCAGGAGAATTCCCTGAACCCAGGGGGCGGAGGTTGCGGTGAGCCGAGATCGCGCCATTGCACTCCAGCCTGGGTAACAAGAGTGAAACTCTGTCTCCAAAAAAAAAAAAAAAAAAAAAAAAAGAAGTTTAAATTTCCTAAGACCTGATGCTCGATAGATTAATCTTCATTAATCTATTGTGCATTTCAAAACAGCTAGGAGAGAACAATTCAAATGTTCCTAGCATTAAGAAAGTTAAATATGTAAAATGATAGATACTTCAATTACCCTGATTTATTTGAAAATATGCATATCTATTATATATCAACAAAATAAATAATTTTTTAAATAAGCTTTTTTTTTTTTTTTTTTTTTTTTTGAGATGGAGTCTTGCTCTGTTGCCCAGGCTGGAGTGCAATGGCGCGGTCTCGGCTCACTGCAACCTCTGCCTCCCGGGTTCAAGCGATTCTCCTGCCTCAGCTTCCTAGGTAGTTGGGATTACAGGCATGCACCCAGCTAATTTTTTGTATTTTTAGTAGAGATGGGGTTTCACCATGTTAAGCAGGATGGTCTCGATCTCCTGACCTCGTGATCCGCCTGCCTCGGCCTCCCAAAGTGCTGGGATTACAGGCACAAGCCACTGTGCCCAGCCTATTTTTCTGAAATTATTTTGGTGTCCTCTCAACCAGATTTCACCCACCTGAAAATGTTGGGGGTGGGGGTAAGAGAAAAAAGCAAAGAATCAGTAACACTGCTCCCTCTTACTGCACCACTGACCATAAACTCAGGATTGCTCTTGAACAAGAGTCAAAAATTTTTGATTTATCTGTATAATACTATATGTCCCAGAAAATAAGGAATGGCACCAATTTAAAATATTCCATCTCATTGTTACCATTAGCACATAAGTACAATGCTATTAATAACGACCATATATTCCAAATTTGGTTCACTAAACATGGTCACCAACGCACAGCTAGTTGTGAATTAGCCTGTTTCTCTCATCCAGCTGCAGGACACCTGTAGGCTGGCACTGTGGTCGCTTCACCTCTCCATCCCCTAGGTATAGTACAGGACCTCCAAGCAGCCACCAAAGAAATGTCTGCTAAATCCACCTCCGTACCCAGAAGGTAAAACCCTCTTAAGAGGCTTAAACTTTGGAAAATTTTCCAAAGAATATTAATATCATTCCTGGAAAAATTTCCCTGTTCGGAAGATTTAGTAGACAGTCTCCAGAAAAATACCTTTAGAGGCCTTTATTACATATTAATTAACAAAAGAAATGAAAAAAAACAAACACCACCCAGCCCTCCACAAAACATAACAGTATTAGATGATCAGCCTGACAGTGCTTTGATCCCAGAGCCCATTGATTTGCTATGCAGGCATTTCTTGTAAGCTTTCACCTTAATGTAAAGAAATAGTATCACTGGAGCTACAATTATAACATATTTATTGGCAGAAAGAGGAGGATGTAGCCTAGACGCTTCCTCCAGCTATTAGAAAACATTCACTTATTAAAATAAACACCAAGCCTAGAATGGAAAGCAACTTAGGTTTCATCAGGAGACTCTGATGAAACTAAAGCACAAAATCTTTCATAAAGTCCTTCCAGTGTCAGAACGAGAAAGGGTTTTACCTCCTCTAAAATTAAGTTAAGTAATTTAAAACTAGTAATAGGAAAGAGCAACAAAGCAGGAGGAACATCTCAATGCTTTATGGTAAGAAAAGTCATCCACAGAGAAACAGAAAAGTTTCTTCAAAAGAAACAACCTGTATCAGGCCCAGTATAGTGACTCACGCCTGTAATCCCAACACTTTGGGAGGCTGAAACGGGTGAATTGCTGAGCCCGGGATTGCAAGACCAGCCTGGCCAACATAGGAAGACCCTATCTCTACAAAAAATAAAAATTAGCCAGGCATGGTGGCTTGCACCTGTGGTCCCAGTTATTCAGGAGGTTGAGGTGGGAAGATCGCTTCAGATCAAGAAGCCGAGGTTGCAGTGAGCCATGAACTTGTACCCCTGAACTCCACCCTGGGAGACAGGGTGAGACCCTGTCTCAAAAAGAAAAAAAAAAAGAAGGTGCATTAAGAAAAATCAGGGAGATTAAGTGTAGGTTCTAATGAACACCTTCATTGATATATACTTCACATACCATAAAATGCATACATTTAAAGTATAAAAAGTAGGCCAGGCATCGTGGTTCACGCCTATAATCCCAGCACTTTGGAAGGCTGAGGCAGGTGGATCACCTGAGGTCAGGAGTTTTGAGACCAGCCTGGCCAACATGGTGAAACCTTGTCTATACTAAAAACAAAACAAAAAAATAACAAAAAATAGCCAGGCGTGGTGGTGGGTGCCAGTTAATCCCAGCCACTCATGAGGCAGAAGCAGGAGAACTGCTTGAACCCAGGAGGTGGAGGTTACAGTGAGTCAAGGTCACACCATTGTACTCCAGCCAGAACAACAAGAGACAAAACCCATCTCAAATAAAGTGTAAAAAGTAAATTTATAATGTTTTTGTTTCCTGCTTAAAATTACAAACTCTTCTGTAGACTATTATCCTTTAACAATCTACAGAAGAGTTTGTAATTTTAAGTAGGAAACAATCTACTAGTCTCAATCAAATTATTGAGAAAATGATAATACCTTATAATTATTTATTACACTAACATTTGTAAGATTCCATTCTACTTTAATAATTTCCATTTCTCAACTTCTTCATTTCAGCAACTGTGATTATTTTAATATGCACTCAAAGGAGCTACACCACAAGGTATAAGTTAGTCTTTTTTTTCTTCCTAAGACATAATCTTTTAAAAGTACTAAAGCAAAATATACAGGCAGACCTTTCAATATTATTAATGTAACCTCCTAGACGATAGCGATGAAGACTCAACAAAACATGCTGAAAGCAAAAAAGTTAGAGTATATTATTTCAAGAATAAAGTTCCTATTCACAGATACACATTTTAAATCCACAATCATTTATACAAACTCAGTATATATATATAGTTTAATAAAAGAACATCAACATATTAGCCATTGATAATGTCTCTGGATAAGGCATTGTTGAGCAGTGTTTGAAAAGTCATGATGAGGTCAGGCACAGTGGCTCATGCCTGTAATCCCTGCACTTTGGGAGGCCGAGGCCGGCCAGGAGTTCAAGGCCAGCCTGGTCAACATGGTGAAACCCCATCTCTACTAAAAATATGAAAATTAGCCAGGTATTGTGCCAGGCACCTGTAATCCCAGCTACTCAGGAGGCCGAGGCAGAAGAATTGCTTGAACCTGGGAAGTGGAGGTTGCAGTGAGCCGACATCACGCAGCCACTACACTCCAGCCTGGGAGACAGAGCAAGACTCCATCTCAAAAAAAAAAAAAAAAGAAAGAAAGAAAAAAGAAAGTAAAAGAAAAGAACAGTCATGATGAGATAGAACACTGGGTTTGTAGTTCAAATTCTGACCATACCTCCCATTGCCTCTGTGGTCATAAGGCTGTGCTCATCCCTAATTGTTTCCTATCTCCAGTCAAACATTCTCTCAGATGTTACCAGTACATATATCCTAGGTACAAATTCTGAGGCACCGCATGTACATCCAGATCCTGTCTTCACACACACAACTGCTGGGCCCAGGACTGGAGACTCTGAGTAATATGTACATATTAGTCAGCCTGTATTTATTCAAGCTCTGCAGAATTCCTTCATTTGTACTCTGAAGAGTTTTACATTTTACATGACTGTGACTAGAGAAGCTTTCTCTTGAAAGGCAAAGACAGGAAAATCTTTCTAGTTGTGTCAGAAAACTTAACAACTGCATCTAGAATCTGCAAGAAAATGAACTCATTTTAAGAAATCAGGAAAGGAAATTGCATAGGACAGAGGCAGGGATAAAATATAGAAGTACATAAAACATTGCATCTGTCCGTTGTGGAAGATTAATGTCTGCTGTGGAATGTAGACTAATAAAACCTGAAGTTAATCCTGACATTTGATCATTTGAGTTTCTGGCTGATACATGTGGTTAATCTCTCTCTCTCCAGTTCATACTCTGATATAGGCTATCCAGGGCAAGAAGAAAGGCTCAGATGCTTTCAAGATGAAATATTTTCCTATTTCAAGAAGACAGAAAAGAACTTCTTTCTTTACTTAGCTTTGAGGCTACTGTTCAACATCAATATTCTTTCTGGGTCATTTCAAAAGTCAAGCTTTATCTCAGAGTAGTTGCTTACACAAAGGGATTCAAAATACAGCAATTGCTGGTGCTGATTTTAAATTGCATAGGCTTCCAAGGAAGACAATCTTCAATGTTAGTTTTGTTTACCTATTCACAGGATAAAAATAGCCAAGTGTGGCCAGGCGTGGTGGCTCACGCCTGTAATCCCAGCACTTTGGGAGGCTGAGACAGGCAGAACACCTGAGCTCATGAGTTCGAGACCAACCTAGCCAACATAGCGAAACCCTATCACCAGCAAAAAAAATACAAAAATTAGCCAAGTGTGGTGGCACATGCCTATACTACCAGCTACTCAGGAGTCTGAAGCAGGAGAATCACTTGAACCTGAGTGGTAGAGGCTGCAGTGGGCCAAGACTGTATCACTGCACTCTAGCTGGGGCAACAGAACAAGACTCCATCTCAAAAAAAATAATAATAATAACCAAGTGTGACAATTTTATGTCATTTTGGCTGGTGCCCAAATATGTGGTTAAACATTATTCTGGATGTTTCTGTGGGTGTGTTTTTGGATGGGATTTACGTTTATATCAGTGGATTTTGAGTAAAACAAACTGCCTTCATCACGTGGGTGGGCCTTAACCAATCCATTGGAGGCTTAAATAGAACAAAAGGCTGATTTACCGCCAAGCAAGAGGGGATTCTCCAGCAGACTGCCTTTGGACTCCAACTGCAACTCCTTCCAGAGTCTTCAGCCTGCCTGCCTTTCTCATTGGATTTTTGGACTTTGCAAGCCTCCACATTCATGTGAGCCAATTCCTTGAAATGAATCTTTTTTTTTTTTGAGATGGAGCTTCGCTCTTGTTACCCAGGCTGGAGTGCAATGACATGATCTCGGCTCACTGCAACCTCCGCCTCCTGGGTTCAAGCAATTCGCCTGCCTCAGCCTCCCCAGTAGCTGGGATTACAGGTGCACACCACTATGCCTGGTTAATTTTTGTACTTTTAGTAGAGTCGGGGTTTCGCCATGTTGCCCAGCTGGTTTCAAACTCCTGACCTCAAATGATCCTCCCGCCTCAGTCTCCCAAAGTGTTGGGATTACCAGCATAAGCCATCACACCAGGCCCCTCTTCATATATATATATGTATATCCTATTAGTTTTATACATATATGTATACACACACACACATATATATAAGGATATGTGTGTGTGTGTGTGTGTGTGTGTGTGTGTGTGTGTGTGTGTATCCTATTGGTGCTAAGTCTCTAGAGAACCCTGATGAATACAATAAGGTCTGACCTCCAAATGCAGAGATTTTAAAAACAGTCTCCACAATAGGGGTGAACCTGGAAAACATTATACGAAATGAAAGAAGCCAGTCACGAAAGACCTTGTGTTGTATGATCCCATTTATATAAAATGTCCAGGATAGGCAAATCCACAGACACAGAAAGATTTGTTGTTGCCTAGTGCTAGCGGGGATGGGGGAAAATAAGGAGTTACTGTTATTTGGTATGATGCTTCTTTTTACGGTGAAGAAAATGTTCTAAAATTGATTGTGGTGATAGTCACAAAACTCTGTAAATATACTAAATATCTAAATATGCTACTAAAAAATCACTGAATTGTACAATTTAAGTGGGTGATTCTTTGCTCTGTGAATGATACCTAAATAAGCTAGGACATATATATTCTCTTTAAGTGGGTGAATTCTTTGCTCTGTGAATGATACCTAAATAAGCTAGGACATATATATTCTCACAGCTACTTCCAGGTTTTCCACAGCATTTCTCCAGCTCTCGGCAAAACAGAATTTATCTGTGTTTTTCTTTTGTTAAGATGCCTGTTGATTTTGTTTAACTGTTTTTATTGAGATATATTTAAAGGTCAAAATAGGGCCGGGCACAGTGGCTTATGCATATAATCCCAGCATTTTAGAAGGCCGAGGTGGGAGGATCAGTTGAGGCCAGTAGTTCAAGACCAGCCTGGCCAACATAGCAAAAACTTCGTCTCCACAAAAAAAAATATATAAAACTTAGCAAGATGTTGTGGTGGTGCGTGCCCGTAGTCCCAACTACTTGGGAGGCTGAGGCATGAGAATTGCCTGAAACCGGGATGGGGAAGTTGTAATCATGCCACTGCACTCCAGCCTGAGCAATGGAGACTCCATTTCAAGAAAGAAAAAGAAAGGAAAGGGGAGGGGAGGGGAGAAAAAGTCAGTTTGGCGTGTAAGTCATTGTACATAGGGACTGTCTACCTCGGGAGGTCATGTGCTCTTTACCCCAGATACCTTTTCAAACAGAATTTATACAAAGGGAATACTGAATTTCGAACTTTGCCTGACGAGAGGCAGAGCACTGAATCAAGTAACCTCTTGAGGTCCATTTGATTCTTTCCAAAAGACATAAAGAGGTCAAAGCTGTTAAGAAATCAACTAGAGCCGGGCGCGGTGGCTCGAGCCTGTAATCCCAGCACTTTGGGAGGCCGAGGCGGGTGGATCACGAGGTTGAGAGATCGAGACCATCCTGGTCAACATGGTGAAACCCCGTCTCTACTAAAAGTGCAAAAAATTAGCTGGGCATGGTGGCACGTGCCTGTAATCCCAGCTACTCAGGAAGCTGAGGCAGAAGAATTGCCTGAGCCCAGGAGGAGGAGGTTGCGGTGAGCCGAGATTGCGCCATTGCACTCCAGCCTGGGTAACAAGAGCGAAACTCCGTCTCAAAAAAAAAAAAAGAAAAGAAAAAAGAAATCAACTAGAACGACATAGTAATTCCCAAGTCACTACTGTCTACAATACTAATAATAAGCTCAGACTACTGCCTTTAGAGGATTCTCACTTTGTCAAATATCTACTTTTGCGTTAGTCACTTTCACATCCATAATCTTATTTATAACTTCATACCATCAAAACTCAAGTTCTTGGCCACCTTATTTGCTGGGTGACCTATTTTGTAGTTTACTTTGTAGGTCAGGAATTACATTTTTCAGATAAGAAAGCTAAGGGTCAGAGAGATTAAGTAAGTTGTCCCAAATCACACAACTCTTAAGCAGTGGAAATGTGGCTCAAATCCAAGAATACCACTGCCAAAAGACCCCAGTGTTAGTGCCCTGATTACCAGTTCACAGATGTCATCATTTTCTATTCTCTCAAAATGGCAGCCCTGGCCTACAGTTTGGATAAAGTTTTCTCATCTGGAAGAGCCGGTGTGGCAGGATTGCCCTTTTTAACCTAAGGTTTTTGTTTTAACTTATCTCTGCTTTTTTAAAAATATAATTCACAATCACTCTCTCTCTTAAGCAATATTTACCTCCTTTTACATATGACGAACCATTTTTCAGACCTCTCAAAATTTTTTCCCCTCTCATATGATTATAGCTGTAATTTTTAATATTTTTCAATAGTGTACAGATTATTATTCTGCAGAAAAAGTCTGAGGTACATATGAATTTGTAAATTCTTTAAAATAACTACAAGCCTCCAAGCATCTCATACTCATGGGTTTTACAGATTTTATGAACATATGTGGCTAGAAGATGGAACGAATGGCTTTCTGTTTTTGTGAGGCAGCACAACAGATCACAGAAGGAAAATATAAGACACAATTGAAAAGGAATTTCCCTGGAGTATGAGCCTCCTGGAACAGTTTATAGAGAGGCTCAACAAATAACATATCCATCCCATCCCATCTCACATTTGGTAGTGATGTCTCATCACTAGCTAAGAATTGCCGGGTACAGCATGAGAGCCAGAATGCCTAAGTTCAAATCTCCATACCAAAATGTAATTGCTGCGTGGCATTAGGCGAGTTACTTAACCGCCCTGTTCCTCAGCTTCCTCCTTTGTAAAATGGTCATCCTAACAGCACCAACCTTATAAGTTTTCCTGTGAGGATTAAATGAGTTAACATGTGTAAAGTGCTTAGAACAGTGTCTGCAATTACATACACAGGGAAATATAATTGGATAGCACTTCGTAAATCAGCTCAACTCTTAAAATGAGTGGCTTAAGGTGCTTTGTTTTGTTTTGTCTTTTTTAGAGATGAGGTCTCACTCTGTCACCCAAGTTGAAGTGCAGAGTCACATCATAGCTCACTGCGATCTCAAACTACTCCTGCCTTCAAGTGATCCTCCCACCTCAGCCTCCCAAGTAGGTAAGACTACAGTGATGTGGCACCAAACCCAGCTAAGTTTGAAATTTTTTGTAGAAATGGAGTCTCACTAAGTTGCCCAGGCTGGTCTTGAAGTCCTAGGCTTAAGCAATCCTCCCACATCAACCTCACAAAGTGCTGGGATTACAGGCATGAGCCACTGTGCCCAGCTGTTAATAAAACAGATGACCAGCACAGTAGCTCACCCCTGTAATACCAGAACTTTGAGAGACTAAAGTGGGAGCATCGCTTGAGCTCAGCAGTTCAAGACCAGCATGGGTAACATAGTGAGACCCCCATCTCTACCAAAAATACAAAAAATCAACATGCCTGTAGTCCCACCCACTTGGAAAGCTGAGGTAGGAGGATGGCTTGAGCCCAGGTGGTGGGGGTTGCAGGAAGCCAAGATCACGCCACTGCACTCCAGTCTGGTTGACAGAGCAAGACTCTGGTTTCCACCCCACCAAAAATAAAATAAAATAAAAAACAGAAAACAATTTCCTTAAAAGAATGATAGGGACAATGTATTAGTAATGATAGTGCATGGATGTCTGAAATGAATGACAATGTTATAAGGGACTCGAGAAAGAAGTTGGGAATTTTCTCTTGTAAGATACTACCACTACCTGTGAAATAGTGTAGTGCTATTTGAAAATAGACTTGGCTTTTTCTAAATGCACATCACAAACTCTAGGGCAAACACTAAAAAAAGTTTTAAAAGAAGGGCTGGTCTGAGGGTAGTGAGTTATGTCAAATGATTTTTCACAGTCAGCTACAGATCAAATTTCTTGTTCTACTCTTTGCCACCTTCTCACTACTGCACTTGAGTAGTCTTTAAAAATAAAAATAAAAATAAGGCACGGCAACGTGGCTCATGCCTGTAATCTCAGCACTTTGGGAGGCCGAGGCAGGCAGGTCACGAGGTCAGGAGTTCGAGACCAGCCTAGTCAATATGGTGAAACCCCATCTCTACTAAATACACAAAAATTAGCAACGCATGGTGGCACGCAACTGTAGTCCCAGCTACTTGGGAGGCTGATACAAGAGAATCACTTGAACCCAGAAGATGGAGGTTGCAGTAGCCAAGACTATGCCACTGCACTCCAGCCTGGGCAACAGAGCAAGATTCCATCTTAAAAAAAAATAATATATATATATATTATTTTTTATTTTACATATGTGTAAAATGAAATAAAAATATTTAAAAGTATAATTAGCCAGGCGCGGTGGCTCAAGCCTGTAATCCCAGCACTTTGGGAGGCCGAGGAGGGTGGATCACGAGGTCGAGAGATCGAGACCATCCTGGTCAACATGGTGAAACCCCGTCTCTATTAAAAATACAAAAAATAAGCTGGGCATGGTGGCAAGTGCCTGTAATCCCAGCTACTCAGGAGACTGAGGCAGGAGAATTGCTTGAACCCAGGAGGCGGAGGTTGCGGTGAGCCGAGATCGTGCCATTGCACTCCAGCCTGCGTAACAAGAGCGAAACTCCGTCTCAAAAAAAAAAAAAAAAAAAAAAAAAGTATAATTAATATGCTAAGAGAGAAAATGGAATCCTACAAATGCTCAATTAAAACTACAGAAGCCTGAATACTATTTCATTTTGTATTCATACCATGTTTTCTTTACCTATTGATAGATACTGGAGCTGATTACAAATATCGGCTATTGTGAATGACGCTGCAATGAACACAGGAGTGCAGACATCTTTTCAACAACCAATTTCATTTCCTTTGGATAGTTCTATTTTTAATTTTTTGAAGAAACATCATACTGTATTCCATGATGGCTATACTAATTAACATTCCCATCAAGTATACTCACTTATTCACATCTTCACCAACACTTATCTTTCATCTTTTTGGTAACAATCATTATAACAGGTATGAGGTGGTATGTGACTGTTATTTCAGTTTGCCTTTCCCTGATGACTACTAATGTTGAGCATTGTTTTCATATATCTGTTGGCCATTTACATGTCTTCTTTTGAGAAATCACTTTTCAGGTCCTTTGTCTATTTTTAAATCAGGTTATTCAGTTCCTTATTTTATTTCATTCATTTCCAAATATTTCATTCCATTCCATAAGTTGTCTCTTCATTCTGTTGATTGTGTTTCTGCTATGCAAATCCTGACATTTGCAACACATGGATGAACATGGAAGACATTATGCTAGTGAAATAACCCAGGCACAAGAAGTGAATACTACATAATCTACTTATATGTGGAATTTTCAAAAGTCTAACTCATAAAAGTAGAGAGTAGAATGATAAGTAGCAGGGAGATGAGAAGAGATTGGGAAGATGCTGGTGAAAGGATACAAAATTTCAGATTGACAGGAGGAATGAGTTCAAGAGATCCATTGCAAAGCATCTGATTATAGATAATAGCAGTATACTATATACATGAAAATTGAAAGTATAGTAGATTTTAAATGTTCTCACCATAAAATAATTACATGTGAGGTAATGGGTATGTTAATTAGCTTGATTTAGCCATTCCACATGTCTACATAGATGAAAGCATCATGAAGTACACCCAGGAGCTTAAAAAGAAGGAGGAAGGAATAAATAGGTGAGGCACAGGGTGGAGGGTGGGGAATTTAGAGCATTCAAAGTATTCTGTATGATACTGCAATGGTCAATACATGTCATTATGCATTTGGCAAAACTCTGAGCATGTATAATACAAAGTGTGAATTCTAATGGAACCTACGACTTCAATAATAATGTAGCAATCAATATTGGCTCATCAGTTGCAACAAATGTCTCACACTAATGCAAAATGTTAATAGGGGAAACTGGAGGAGGGGAATTGGGCCGTATATGAGGACTCTGTACTTTCCCCTCAATTTTTTTGTAAAACTGAAACTGCTTTTAAAAATTGAATCTTTCCTGGGCACAGTGGCTCACACCTGTAATCCCGGCATTTTGGGAGGCCAAGGCGGGTGGATCACTTGAGGTCAGGAGTTCAAGACCAGCCTGGCCAATGTGGTGAAACACCGTATCTACTAAAAATACAAATGTCAGCCAGGCACAGTTGCATGCCCCTGTAAGTCCAAGCTACTCAGGTGACTGAGGCATGAGGATCACTTGAAATGGGGGGCAGAGGTTACAGTGAGCTGAAATCACACCACTGCACTCCAGCCTGGGCAACAGAGCAAGACTCCATCTCAACAACAACAACAAAAGAAACATATTTTTAAAGTAATAAAAAAATTAACTTTTTTTTTTCTTTTTTAATGAGACAGAGTTTTGCTCTTGTCACCCAGGATGGAGTGCAACAGCATGACCTTAGCTCACTGAAACTTCCCACCTCCCAGATCAAGCAATTCTCCTGCCTCAGCCTCCTGAATAGCTGGGATTACAAGCATGTACCACCACACCCAGCTAATTTTTTGGTATTTTAGTAGAGAAGGGGTTTCACCATGTTGGCCAGGCTGGTCTTGAACTCCTGACCTCAGGTAATCCACCTGCCTTAGCCTCCTAAAGTGCTAGAATTACAGGCGTGAGTGACCATGCTAGCTATTAACTTTTTTAAAAAAGACAGTTTGAAACAATCGGGAGAGTATAAATACAGACTGGCTGGTGGATGAGAGTGAGAAATTACTGACAATTTGTATTACATATGATGATGTCACAGTGGTTCTACATACTAAAACAGTCCTTATCAGAAATACAGACTGAAATATATATGGGTATAATGACATACCTTGGATTTGCTTTAAAATATTCCAGAAGAAAAATACCATGTGTGTGTTGGGTGGGGGAATTGAGGGTACCTGAAATGAGATTGGAAAAAAAGTTGGGTGATGAATCTACAGTGTTCATTATATTAAACTCTCTGGTTTGGTGTATGTTTGAAATTTTTCATAATAATCTTTTTAAAATATGTGTGAACTGAAATACAAGGAGAGCCCAAAAGATTCTTCTAGCACTAAGGTTCTTTGAACAAGCCCAGCTCTTACTCAGTGCAGATGCTGTAGGAGAGACTGGATTTTCTCAATAATTAATAAGAACACATTCTTCATCAATCTCTAAAATCTACCCACAAGAACAGCCTGTCTTAGATTCTTCTCTAGAACCTCTAGACTTTAGGCATTGAGTGCTTTTCATTATTTTCTGTTCCTTCAGCCCAACAGCAAGTGTCTTTGATGGGACACTTCTAGACTGTAGTATCCTTGTGATTTTAAACTTCCTTTGGAATAATTATTTTTACCTATTTGTGTCTTAGCCACAGCAGTAACACTTTCCCCCAGAAATCTATTGCAATCTGTTTCATCTTTGTACTTTATACTTAACATAGGAGAAAACTGGGTTGAAAAGTGATTATGGGAGGTTGGATACAAGATGGCTGAATAGGAACAGCTCTGGAGTGCAGTTTCAGTGAGAACATAGAGGGTGAGTGATCACCACATCTCCAAACAAATTTTTACTCCCCACAGACCAAGAGATTCCCAGGTGAAAAAGCACTACAAGTCTCCAGCATGGCTGCTTCTGCTGGCGTAGCACGTCTCCACACGAAAACTCACACAAATCTGGGTGGCCATTTGAACTGGCACCCGGAACACCTGGGCGACAGAGCTGCCCATTCAACTGAAAAAAGGGGGCTGAAACAGGGAGCCAGGTGATCTGGCTCGGCAGGTCCCACTCCTACAAAAAAGAGCAATCTGAAACGCTCTGCATTGAGAGTTTCAGAGGAAGCAGAGCTGGACCCAGGAGGGTCCAGCTCTATGGGGGGAAGGGCATCTGCCATTACCGAGGAAGTCCACCACTATCAAGGCAGTCCGCTATTACTGACACAGTCCGCCATTATAGGGCAGTTTGCCATTACCGAGGCAGACCGCCATTACCAAGGCAGACTGCCATTACACAGACAGTCCGCTATTACTGAGGCAGACTGTCATTACCAAGGCAGTTCTAACTATACCTCTATAAACAAAACTGAAAGGAAGTTCACATAGCAGCTGGGCAGAGCCCAAGGCAGCTTGGCAACACCTCTGCTGGCAGACTGTAACTAGGCTACCTCCACTGGGCGGGCATCTCTGAAAAAAGGCAGCAGCACTTCAGGAACTTATAAATAAAGCCCCAGTTCCCAGTACAGAGCACCTGGGAAAAAAAAAGGCGGTTATGAGTTCCGCTGCAGCAGACTTAAATGTACCTGCCCAGCAGCTCTGAACGGAACAACAGAGCTCATAGCTCAGCACTTCAGCTCCTATAAGGGACAGACTGTCTCCTCAAGCAGCTCCCCAACCTCCATATATCCAAAGAGACACCTAATAAAGGAGAGCTCAGGCTGACATCTGGCGGGTACCCTTCTGGGACAAATATAACAGAAGAAGAAACTGGAAGCAACCCTTACTGTTCTGCACCCACTGCAGGTGATCCCCAGGCAAGCAGGATCTGGAGTGGACCTCCAGCAGTCCTACAGCATAGAGGCCTGAATGTCAGAAGGAAAACTAAAAAACAGAAAGAAATAACTTCATCATCAACAAAAAGGACATCCACTCAGAGACCCCATCCGAAAGTAACAACTGCAAAGACCACAGGTAGATAAATCCACAAAGATGGGAAGAAACCAGCACAAAAAGGATGAAAACACCCAAAACCAGAATGCCTCTCCTCCTCCAAGGGATCGCAATTCCTCACCAGCAAGGGAATAAGGCTGAATGGAGAATGAGTCTGATGAATTGACAGAAACAGGCTTTAGAAAGTGGGTAATAACAAACTTCTCTGAGCTAAAATAACACATTCTAACCAAATGGAAAGAAACTAAGAACCTAGAAAAAAGGTATGATGAAATGGTAATGAGAATAAACAGCTTAGAGAAGAATATAAATGAATTGCTGGATCTGAAAAACACAACACAAGGACTTCGTGAAACATACACAAGTTTCAGTAACAGAATTGATCAAGTAGAAGAAAGGATATCAGAGATTGAAGATCAACTCAATGAAATAAAACGAGAAGGCAAAAATAGAGAAAAAAGAGTGAAAAGTAATGAACAAAGCCTACAAGAAATATGGGATTATGTGAAAAGACCTGATCTACGTTTGGTAGATGTCCCTGAATGTGACGGAGAGAATGAATCCAAGCTGGAAAAAACTCTTCAGGATATTATCCAAGAGAACTTCCCCAACCTAGCAAGGCAGGCCAATATTCAAGTCCAGGAAATACAGAGAATACCACAGACATTCCTCAAGAAGAGCAACATCAAGGCACATAATAGTCAGATTCACCAGCATTGAAATGAAGGAAAAAATGCTAAGGGCAGGAAGAGAGAAAGGTCAGGTTACCCACAAAGGGAAGCCCATCAGACTCATAGCAGATCTCTCAGCAGAAACCCTACAAGCCAGAAGAGAGTGCGGACCAATACTCAACATCCTTAAAGAAAAGAACTTTCAACCTAGAATTTCATATCCAGCCAAGCTAAGCTTCATAAGTGAAGGAGAAATAAAATCCTTTACAAACAATGAATTGCTCAGAGATTTCATCACTACCAGGCCTGCCTTACAGGACTTCCTGAAAGAAGCACTAAACATAGAAAGGAACAACCAGTACCAGCCACTCCAAAAATGTACCAAACAGTAAAGTGCATCAACACAATGAAGAAACTGTGTCAACTAATGGGAAAAACAACCAGCTAGCATCAAAATGGCAGGATCAAATTCACACATAACAACATTAACCTTAAATGTAAATGGGCTAAATGCCCCCATCAAAAAACACAGCCGCCGGGCGCGGTGGCTCAAGCCTGTAATCCCAGCACTTTGGGAGGCCGAGGCGGGTGGATCATGAGGTCAAGAGACTGAGACCGTCCTGGTCAACATGGTGGAACCCCGTCTCTACTAAAAATACAAAAAATTAGCTGGGCATGGTGGCACATGCCTGTAATCCCAGCTACTCAGGAGGCTGAGGCAGGAGAATTGCCTGAACCCGGGAGGCGGAGGTTGTGGTGAGCCGAGATCGTGCCATTGCACTCCAGCCTGGGTAACAAGAGCGAAACTCCGTCTCAAAAAAAAAAAAGAAAAAAAAAAAAAAGACACAGCCTAGCAAATTGGATAAAAAGCCAAAACCCACTGGTGTGCTGTATCCGGGAAACCCATCTCATGTGCAAGAATACACATAGGCTCAAAATAAAGGGATGAAGGAAGATTTACTAAGCAAATGGAGAGCAAAAAAAAAGCAGGAGTTGCAATCCTAGTCTCTGATAAAATAGACTTTAAACCAACAAAGATCAAAAGAAACAAAGAAGGGTATTACATAATGGTAAAAGGATCAGTGCAACAAGAAGATCTAATGATCCTAAATATATACTCACCCAATACAGGAGCACCCAGATACCTACAGCAAGTTCTTAACAACCTACAAAGAGACTTAGACTCCCATACAATAACAGTGGGAGACTTTAACACTCCACTGTCAATATTAGACAGATCAATGAGACAGAAAATTAACAAGGATATCCAGGACTTGAACTCAGATCTGGACCAAGCAAACCCAACAGACATTTACAGAACTCTCCGCTCCAAATCCACAGAATATACATTCTTCTCAGCACTACATCACACCTACTCTAAAACTGACCATATAATTGGAAGTAAATCACTCCTCAGCAAATGCAAAAGAATGGAAATCATAAACAGTCTCTCAGAACACAGTGCAATCAAATTAGAACTCAGAATTCAGAAACTAACTCAGAACAGCACAGCTTCATGGAAACTGAACAACTGGCTCTTGAATGCTGACTGGATAAACAATGAAATGAAGGCAGAAATAAAGATATTCTTTGAAACTAACGAGAATGAAGACACAACATACCAGAATCTCTGGAACATGTTTAAAACAGTGTCTAGAGGAAAAATTGTACCAATAAATGCCCACATCAGAAGCAAAGAAAGATATAAAAATCGACACCCTATCATCAAAATTGAAAGAGCTAGAGAAGCAAAATTAAAAAAAACTCAAAAGCTAACAGAAGACAAGAAATAAAGATCAGAGCAGAACTGAAGGAGATAAGAGACACCAAAAAACCCTTCAAAAAACTAATAAATGCAGAAGCTGGTTTTTTGAAAAGATCAACAAAATAGACTGACCACTAGCCATATTAATAAAAAAGAAAAGAGAGAAGAATCAAATAGATGCAATAAAAAATGATAAAGGGGATATCACCACCAATTCCACAGAAATTCAAACTACCATCAGAAATGACAACAAACAACTCTATGCACATAAACCAGTAAACCTGGAAGAAATGGATAAATTCCTGGACACTTGCACCCTTCTCAAGCTTAAACCAAGAAGAAGCAGAAATCCTGATAGACCGATAACAAGGGCTAAAGTTGAGGCACCAATTAACAGCCTACCAACTAAAAAAAGCCCAGGGCTAGATGGGTTCACAGCTGAATTCTACCAGACATATAAAGAGGAGCTGGTACCATTCCTTCTGAAACTATTCCAAACAATCCAAAACGAGGGAATCTTACCAAAATGATTTTATGAGACCAATATCATCCTGATACCAAACCCGGAAGAGACTCAACAAGAAAAGAAAGCTTCAGGCCAATATTCATGATGAACATAGATGCAAAAAACTTCAATAAAATACTGGCAAACTGAATCCAACAGAACATCAAAAACCTTATCCATCACAATCAAGTAGGCTTCATCCCGGGGATGCAAGACTGGTTCAACATATGCAAGTCTATAAACGTAATTCACCACATAAACAGAACCAAAGACAAAAACCACATGATTATCTCAATTGATGCAGAGAAGGCCTTTGATAAAATGCAACAGCGCTCTATGCTAAAAACTCTCAATAAACTAGGTATCAACGAAACGTACCTGAAAATAATGAAAGCTATTTACAACAAACCGACAGCCAATATCATACTGTACAGGCACAAACTGGAAGCATTCCCTTTGAAATCTGGCACAGACAAGGATGCCCTCTCTCACCACTCCTATTCAATATAGTATGAAAGTTCTAGCCTGAGCAATCAGGCAAGAAAAAGAAATAAAGGGTATTCAATTAGGAAAGGAGGAAGTCAAATTGTCTCTATTTGCAGACAACATGATTGTATACTTAGAAGACTCCATCTCAGCCCAAAATCTCCTGAAACTGATAAGCAACTTCAGCAAAGTCTCAGGATACAAAATCAATGTGCAAAAATCACAAGCATTCCTATACACCAATAACAGACTTAAAGAGAGCCAAATCAAGAATGAACTGCCATTCACAATTGCTACAAAGAGAATAAAATACCTAGGAATACAACTAGCAAAGGATGTAAAGGACCTCTTGAATGAGAACTACAAATCACTGCTCAAGGAAATGAGAGGACACAAACAGATGGAGAAATATTCCATGTTCATGGTTAGGAAGAGTCAATATTGTGATGTCCATACTGACCAAAGTAATTTACAGATTCAATGCTATTCCCATCAAGCTACCAATGACCCTCTTCACAGAACTGAAAAAAAACACCTTAAACTTCATATGGAACCAAAAGAGAGCCCGCATAGTCAAGTCAATTCTAAGCAAAAAGAACAAAGTGGGAGGCATCACGCTACCTGACTTCAAACTGTACTACAAGGATACAGTAATCAAAACAGCATGGTACTGGTACCAAAACAGAGATACAGACCAATGGAACAGAACAGAGAACTTAGAGGCAATGTCACACATCTACAACCATCTGATCTTTGACAAACCTAACGAAAACAGGCAATGAGGAAAGGAGTCCCTGTTTAATAAACGGTGTTGGGAAAACTGGCTAGCCATGTGCAGAAAGCTGAAACTGGACCCCTTCCTTACACCTTACACTAAAATTAACTCCAGATGGATTAAAGACTTAAACATAGTACCTAACACCATAAAAACCCTAGAAGAAAATATAGGCAAAACCATTCGGGACATAGGCATAGGCAAGGATTTCATGACTAAAACACCAAAAGCAATGGCAACAAAAGCTAAAATAGACAAATAGGATCTAATTAAACTCCAAAGCTTCTACACAGCAAAAGAAACAATCATTAGAGTGAACTGGCAACCAACACAATGGGAAAAAATTTTTGCAATCTACCCATTTGACAAAGGGCTAATATCCAGAATCTACAAAGAACTAAAACAGATTTACAAGAAAAAAACAAACCCATCCAAAAGTGGGCGAAGGATATGAACAGATACTTTTCAAAAGAAGACATACATGAGGCCAACAAACATATGAAAAAATGCGCATCATCACTGGTCATTAGAGAAATGCAAATCAAAACCACATTGAGATACCATCTCACACCAGTTAGAATGCCGATCATTAAAAAATCTGGAGACAGCAGATGCTGGAGAGGATTTGGAGAAATAGGAACACTTTTACACTGTTGGTGTGAGTGTAAATTAGTTCAACCATTGTGGAAGACAGTGTGGTGATTCCTCAAGGGCCTAGAAATAGAAATTCCATTTGACCCAGCAATCCCATTACTGGGTATATATCCAAAGCATTATAAATAGTTCTATTATAAAGACACATGCACACGTATGTTCATTATGGCACTGTTTACAATAGCAAAGACCTGGAACCAACCCAAATGTCCATCGATGATAGACTGGACAGGAAAAATGTGGCACATATACACCATGGAATACTATGCAGCCATAAAAAACGATGAGTTTGTGTCCTTTGTAGGGACATGGATGAACCTGGAAACCATCATTCCCAGCAAACTGACACAAGAAGAGAAAATCAAACACCGCATATTCTCACTCATAGGCGGGTGCTGAACAACGAGAACACATGGACACAGGGAGGGAAGCCTCACACAATGGGGTCTGTTGGTGGAGACTAGGGGAGGGACTGTGGCAGGTAGGGAGGTGGGAAGGGATAACATGGGGAGAAATGCCAGATACAGGTGAGGGGGATGGAGGCAGTAAACCACATTGCCATGTATGTACCTATGCAACAATCCTGCGTGTCCTTCACATGTACCCCAGAACCTAATGTGCAATAAAATATATTAAACAAATAAAAGTGATTACAACATTTATTCCCAACAACAACTTTTCCAATTTCTACCTCAACACCAAGTCTAAATAATGATTGACTACTATAAAGATATATAACTGTCTTCAGAAAAGGTGATCATTCTGTTTCCATCAGGATGGAATTCAGATTCTTTAATAGAGTAATTGGTGAAATAATAAGAGTTGAGAGAAATTCTGAGTTAAAGCTAGGAGAAAATCCTAGACAGCCATTATGCAATCAGAGTCCATTTTTCCGCATGTGGCTATTTAAATTTCAATTTCATTAAAATTTAATTCAATTAAAAACGTATTTCATCAATCACACTAGCCAGATTTTAAGTGCTCAATAGCCATATTGCAAAGAACCCACAGACAACATTTCCATAACACAGAAAGTTCTATTGGACTGCACTGTGCTAGAGGACAGAAATTAATAGCATGAGCTTTGGAGTTAGAACAAAGTTCTACTATCTGCTCCTCAATCATCTTGCCCTGTGATGCTTGATGATTTACCTAACTTCTCTAATCCTCACTTTCCTCATCTGTGCAATGGGAATAACAACAGTATCTACTTCACAGGGTGAGTGTGAAAACCTGTGAGATAATACGGACAATAGTAAACTTCAGCTATGATAACTGCTCCATGTGCTAGGCTTGTGCAATACAAAGAAGAAATAAACATGGCCACTGCCTTCAAATGAACATAGACTCTAATAAAGGAGAAATTCATTTCAACAAATAAATTATACCATGCTGTTCCAGATATAAGCTACTCTTCAAAAGAGTCATTCAACAAGGCCTTACAAAAGAAATGACATTTGAGCAGAGGCTTAAAGGATATGTAGGAGTTTGCCAGGTACAAAAAAGGAAAAAAACATTGGCGGTTGAGAGAAACCATGAGAGCAAATTGTAAGACGAAAGAGCCTATGTAAGCATGTTGGAGAAGCTGAAACCAGACCAGTGCAGCAAATGGGTAGGGGTATGTTTAATATAAAGCAGCCACTGAAGAAAACATCAACAGGAAGCAAAAGGCTCAGAATGTACCAGCTGACATAAGGCAATTACCATTTCGTTCATTATCCACAAACAGCTGTGCTCGCCTCCTTACTCAGAAGTAGGAATGTCTCTCTAGAGAATTACAGCTTCCAGCTGCTACCTTTCCCTCAGCCACTAACAAATTCACCACAGAGAACAATGTTGATCTAATTCTACACACCCATAATCACAAACAAGGTTTGAGCTCAGCAGGGAAAATATCAATGAGCCCACTTCTCTCAAAGGAGTAGAAAAGAGAACTACCATTTACCATATGCCAGTCAGTATTCTTAGAAGTGATATCATTTCACACTCTAAAACAACTCTATGGAGTAGCAATTATTCCCCCGTTTTTTTGAGATTTCTAACACTGTTTGGCTCAAAGAAGCTAAGTCACTATCCAAGGTCTCACAGCAAGACAATGGGATCACGCTCTCAGAAAAGACTCAGCTTACCCAGCTAGACTTCAGCAAATTTTTCTCAAAAAAAAAATTTTTTTTCTCCTTTTCTTCTCACTTTGAGCACATTGCTGACAAACACCTAACATACCTACAACATTGAGATATAACAGGGCAGTATTTATAATATAAACTACTAATTGTGAGAGGGTGAGGCCCCAACAAAATGGTACCCAGAATAAGAGTCAGGGAATCTGATCCAGATCTGGCTATGACATAAATGCCTACATATCCATGAGCAAGTAACTTATCCTCTCTAGGACTAGCTGGCTCTCCAGCAAAATGTAAAACCTGCACCAGGTGAGGACTGGTGATTACAGTGATAATGATGGTGATATAATTCATCAGTTGTAAAATACACCTATTTGACTTTTTAATTTTTTTTTTTTTTTGAGGCGTTTCACTTGTTGCCCAAGCTGGAGTGCAGTGGCGTGATCTCAGCTCACCTCAACTTCCGCCTCCTAGGTTCAAGCGACTCGCCTGTCAGCCTCCTGAGTAGCTGGGATAACAAGCATCTGCCACCATGTCCCGCTAATTTTGTATTTTTTTTCTTTTTTTTTTTTTTTGTTTTTCTCTTTATTAATTTTGTATTTTTTACTAGAAACGGGGTTTCACCATGTTGGCCAGGATGGTCTCGATCTCCTGATCTGCCCACCTCGACCTCCCAAAGTGCTGGGATTACAGGCGTGAGACACCATGCCTGACTGACTTTTTTTTTTTTTTTTTAATTGAGACAGGGTCTCATTCTGTCTCCCAGGCTGGAGTGCAGTGGCATAACCATGGCTCACTGAAGCTTTGACCTCCTGGGCTCAGGCAATGTTCCCACCTCAGACTCCCAAGTAGCTGGAACTACAAGGGTTCACCACCACGCCCAGCTAATTAATTTTTGTGTGTAGGTGGGTGGGTGGGTGTGGGTATGTGTGTCACTGTGTGTAGAGTCAGGGTATCACTATGTTGGCCAGGCTGGTCTCGAACTGCTGGCCTCAAGCAATCCTCCCACTTTGGCCTCTCAAAATGCTGGGATTACAGGCTTGAACCACCATGCCCAGCCATATTTTACATTTTAACATTTTTGAAATTAGGATACATTTTACTATTAATGGCATGTCATATGTTAACTGACATTTTGTTCTTTCTTAGTGGTATGTATAATTATGGTGTAATTTCCAAAGATGAGTAATGTTTATTGAGCACTTAATGTACCACACACTATACTAATGGCTTTAAATGAATTATGTTATTTTATTCTTACAACTATCCTTTGAGGTAGGTACTATCACTATACCAAATTTTGCACTAGAAAAAACAGGGAGGTTAAGTAACTAGTTCAAGGTTACGGAATTAATAAGTGGTGGAGCCAGGATGCTATTATAAATTAGGCAGTGTGGATTTAAAAGTGTAGTCAGAGTGACATCAGCAAAATGGTGGAGTAGGCAGCTCCAAGCTCTTGTTCTCCCACAGAAACATCAAAAACACATGCAGAGGCTGGACATGGTGGCTCAATCCTGTAATCTCAGCACTTTGGGAGGCCGAGGCAGGCAGATCACTTGAGGTCAGGAGTTTGAGACCAGCCTGGCCAACATGGTGAAACCCCATCTCTACTAAAAATACAAAAAAAAAATTAGCCAGGTGTGGTGGCACGCACTTGTAATCCCAGCTACTCAGGAGGCTGACGCAGGAGAATCACTTGAACCCGGGAGGTGGTAGTTGCAGTGAGCTGAGATTGCACAACTGCACTCCAGCCTGGGCAACCGAGCAAGACTCCCTCTCAAAAAAAAAAAAAAAAGCCCACAAGCAGAAACTCTCAGAATCAACTTTATTGAACTCTGGAAAAAAGTCAATACTTTACATGATCCAAGTGAATGCTGAACCAAAAAACAGGTAACCTCAAAATAGTAGGAAAGTTTGTGGCATTTCTACTTGCCTTTAACCCACCCCTGCTCTAGCACAGTGGCATTTTTTGTTTTAAAGTGATGGTAGCCTATGTTCCCAGTGTGCAACCCTGGGCCGATTCCAGAGGGAGTAGAACAGACCTTAATCACAAATTATTGTATACTTCTTGATATGGTTTGGTTCTGTGTCCCCACCCAAATCTCATCTTGAATTGTAATAATCGCCACACGTCAAGGGATAATTGAATCATGGGGGCAGTTTCCCTCATGCTGTTCTTGTGACGGTGAGTAAGTTCTAAGGAGATCTGATGGTTTTATAAGGGGCTTCCTCCTTCACTGGGCACTCATTCTCTCTCCTGCCACTCTGTGAAGAGGTGCCTTCAGTCATGATTGTAAGTTTCCTGAGGCCTCCCCAGCCATGCAGAACTGTGAGTCAATTAAACCTCTTTCCCTTATGAATTAACCAGTCTCAGGCAGTTCTTATAGCATTGTGAGAATAACTACATATCTGTCCAAACTAGTCTAGAGGCTACCTGAAGAACTGAGGCCAGCCACTTGTGTTTGTTTTACCTAATAAATAACTCAAGCTGGAAATGGTGAGTAGTGTCCAAAACCACTGCAAGCTGACCTAATAACTCTCAGATGTCTGGGGCATATGATTATAGTTGAAACAAACAATACATTGGCTAAGATATGGGAGAAAAATGGTGGGTGGGGGGCAGATAGATGGTTTCCTTAGAAAATGAGGATGTTCAAAAGCAACTGTTGGCCAGGTGTGGTGGCTCATGACTGTTATCTCATCACTTTGGGAGGCTGAGGTAGAAGGATTGCTTGAAGCCAGGAGTTGGAGACCAGCCTGAGCAGCATAGCAAGACCTCATCAGCACAAATAATAAAAACAAAAATTATTAGTTGGGCATGGTGTCATGCACCTGTAGTTCCAGCTACTCATGAGGCTAAGGCAGAAAATCGCTTGAGCCCAGGAGGCAGAGGCTGCAGTGAGCCATAATCACACCGTCTGGGCAACATAGTAAGACCACCCATCTAAAAAAAAAAAAGTAACTATGTATATGGGGACTTCAGAAAGCCCCATGCATGCCCAGGAAAACAAGCATACTAAGAAAAGTCCTGAGAGGACTAAGCTTTCCCCTTAGGCCAATTCCTAGATGCAGGGCAAGTCTGGCTACGTGCTGAAAGAGTACCCACACACACAGCCAATCAGGAAAGACGAGTAGAGGTGGTTTTTGTTTGCTTATTGGTTTGTTTTTAGTTCCTTGTATTTAAGAAACTCTCTATCAAAATTCTCAGTGAACACAATATAAGAAACAGAGACCTCAGTGACCATACAGCACAAACTATAGTCTTTGCAAAAGTAGTTTGGAAAAGTAAGCAAACCAAAATACTACTAAGAATTTTAACAACAAAACAAAAATCTAGACATGATGGCACATGCCTGTAGCCCTAACTATTCAAGAGGCTGAGGCAGGAGGATCACTTGAGACTAGGTGTTCAAAATCAGCCTACGAAACATAGCAAGACTCCATCTCTACAAAACAAAAACAAAATAACAACAAAAAACAAAGAAACACCCCAGCAACTCCTGGAGAAGGGAGAAGAGCGAGTATCTGATTTCCAGGGTTCAAACATTATAATAGTCAAATGTTGCTTTCAACAAAAAAAAATCACAAGACAAACAAAGAAACGGGAAAGTACAGCCTATTCAAAGAACAAAATAGCCGGGCGCGGTGGCTCAGGCCTGTAATCCCAGCACTTTGGGAGGCCGAGGCGGGTGGATCACGAGGTTGAGAGATCGAGACCATCCTGGTCAACATGGTGAAACCCCGTCTCTACTAAAAATACAAAAAACTAGCTGGGCGTGGTGGCGCGTGCCTGTAATCCCAGCTACTTAGGAGGCTGAGGCAGAATTGCCTGAGCCCAGGAGGCGGAGGTTGCGGTGAGCCGAGATCGTGCCATTGCACTCCAGCCTGGGTAACAAGAGCGAAACTCCATCTCAAAAAAAAAAAAAAAAAAAAAGAACAAAATAAACTGAAACTGTTCTGAGGAACTCCAGACATCAGATTTAGTAGACAAAGATTTCAAAAACACTGCCTTAAATATTCTAAAAGAGCTAAAGGAAAACACATGGACAGAAAAATCAGGAAAATGATAATATAAACAAAATGACAATAACACTAAAGATAAAGAATTTAAAGACTAACAGTCTAAGGCTCATTGAGATATCACCAAGCAGACCAAATTACGTACTGTGAGACTGCCAGAAAGTGAAGAGGAAAGGACAAAAAGAATGTTTACAGAAATAATGGCCAAAAATGTCCCCGATTTGATGAAAGTCATGGATTTAGACATCTAAGAAGCTTAAACTCAGGATAAATTCAGAGATCCACACTGAGACACCCTGTAAACAAACTGTCAAAAGACAAAGAGACCATCTTGAAAGCTGCAAGAAAGAAGCAACTTATCATGTACAAGGCTTCTCATTAAGACTAAAAGTCTTATCAGAAACCACAAATTTCTCATCAGAAACCACAGAAGCCAGAAGACAGCGGGATGGCATAAATTGCTGGGGGGGGGAAAAAAAAAACTGTCAACCAAGAATTCTGCATCTGGCAAAATGGTATTTCAAAACTGAGGGAGAAAGTAAGAGCTTCTCAGCCAAACAAAAGCTGGGGGAGTTCATTACTAATAGACCTTTCCCACAAGAAATGCTAAAGGAAATCCTTTAAGTGGAAATAAAAAGATGCTGGACCAGCCAGGCACAGTGGCTCACACCTGTAATCCCAGCACTTTGGGAGGTGATCCCAGCGAAGGCAGGTGGATCATTTGAGGTTAGGAGTCCAAGACTAGCCTGGCCAACATGGTGAAACCCCATCTCTACTAAAAATGACAAAAATAGCCGGGCATGGTGGTACATGCCTGTAATCCCAACTACTTGGGAGGCTGAGGCAGGGGAATTGCTTGAACTGGGGAGGTGGACGTTGCAGTGAGCTGAGATAGTGCCACTGCACTCAAGCCTGGATGATGGAGTGATACTCTGTCTCAAAAAAAATAAAGAAAAAAGATGATAGTCAGTTACTCAAAACACATTAAGACATAAGGATCTCTGGTAAAGGTAACTACATAGGCAAATATAAAAGCCAGCATTATCGAATTTTTTGTTTGTAACCCTACGTTTTTATATCCTGCATTGTTTTTAAGTGCTTTAAAATAATTATAAATCTATGTTATTGAACACAGTATGTAGAAAGATGTAATTTGTGACAATATACAGGGAGTAGAGATTTGTATAAGTGTGAAGTTGGTATCAATTCCAACTCATTTGTTATAAATTTAGAATGTTAAATGTAATCCCCATGGTAACCACAAATAAAATATATACATAAAAAGAAGGGACTCGAAATGCTCCACTACAAGAAAATCAACTAAGAGAAAAGAAGGCAGTAATGGAGAAAATGAGGATTTAAAAGTTAGAAGATATACAGAAAACAAATACCAAAATGTTAGAAGTAAGCCCTTCCTTATCAGTAATTAAATGTATGGAGTGAACTCTGCAATACAAAGGCAGAGAGACTCATAATATGGATTTTTAAAACAGGATCCAACTCCAGTTATATGCTATATAACAACGTTTCAGTCAGTGACAGATCACATATACAACAGTGGTTCCGTAACATTATAATACCATATTTTTCCTATACTTTTTAAATTTGTTCCTTTTTTTTGGGGGGGGGGGGATAAAAGGTCTCATTTTGTCAGCCAGGCTGGAAGGCAGTGGCGTTATGATGGCTCACTGACGCCTCAATCTCCCAGGCTCAATTGATCCTCCCAACTCAGCCTCCTGAGTAACTGGGACTACAGGCATGAGCCACCACACTAGGCTAATGTTTGTGTGGTTTTTTTTGTAGCGACAGGGTTTCACCATGCTGCCCAGGCTGGCTTTGAACTCCTGGCCTCAAGCAATCCACCCGCCTTGGCCTCCCAAAGTGCCAGGATTACAGGCATGAGCCAATTGTGCACAGCCCTTGTCAATGTTTAGATATATCAATACGTACTGTTGGGTTATAATTACCTATAGTATTCAGTACAGTAACATGGGGTATAGGTTTGTAGCCTAGGAGCAGTAGACTGTACCATATAGCCTAGGTAGGTTTGTAGTAGGCTATACCATATAGGTGTGTGTCAATACACACTATGATGTTCACAAAACAACAAAATTGCCTAATGGCATATTTCTCAGAATGTATCCCCATTGGTTTTTTGTTTGTTTCTTCTGTTTCTTTTGAGACAGTCTCGCTCGGTCTGTTGCCCGGGCTGGAGTGCAGTGGTGCATCTCCGCTCATTGCAACCTCTGCCTCCTGGTTCAAAGGATTCTCCTGCCTCAGGCTCCCAAGTAGCTGGGACTATAGGCGCCCGCTACCACACCTGGCTAATTTTTGTATTTTTAGTAGAGAAGGGGCTTCACCATGTTGGTCAGGCTGGTCTCGAACTCCTGACCTCATGTAATCCACCCTCCTCAGCCTCCCAAAGTGCTGGGATTACAGGTGTGAGCCACTGTGCCCAGCCATGTATCCTCATTGTTAAATGACACGACTGTATATGTTATCTACAACAGACGCATTTTAGACCCAAAGACAGAAATAGATTGAAACTTAAAAGATGGAAAAAGCAACTCCATGAAAATAGTAACCAAAAGAGAATTGAAGTGGCTCTGCTAGTATCAGACAAAAGAGACTTTAGGTCAATAATCAACAAGGAAGTCAAATCCACTCAATGGAGAAAGAAGAGTATGTTCAATAAATGGAGGTGGAACAACTATATTTCCACATCAAAATTTAAAAAGCATGAATCTGGAATACTACCTGATACCATATACAAATATTAACTCAAAATGGATAAAACCTGGTTGGATGGAGTTGGCTCACATCTGAAATCCTAGCACTTCGTGAGGCAGAGGAGGGCAGATCACATGAGGCCAGGAGTTCGAGACCAGCCTGGCCAACACAATGAAATCACATCTCTTAAAAAAAAAAAAAAAAAAAAAATCAAAACAGATAAAACCTAATAGCTAAGGCTGGGTGCAGTGGCTCCTGCCTGTAATCCCAGCACTTTGGGAGGCCAAGTCAGGAGGATGACTTGAGTCCAGGAATTCGAGACCAGCCTAGGCAACATAGCAAGACTCTGTCTCTACTAAAAAATTTGAAAATTAGGGCCGGGCACGGTGGCTCAAGCCTGTAATCCCAGCACTTTGGGAGGCCGAGGCGGGTGGATCACAAGGTCGAGAGATCGAGACCATCCTGGTCAACATGGTGAAACCCCGTCTCTACTAAAAATACAAAAAACTAGCTGGGCATGGTGGTGCGTGCCTGTAATCCCAGCTAGTCAGGAGGCTGAGGCAGGAGAATTGCCTGAGCCCAGGAGGCGGAGGTTGCGGTGAGCCGAGATCGCGCCATTGCACTCCAGCCTGGGTAACAAGAGGGAAACTCCGTCTCAAAAAAAAAAAAAAAAAAATTTGAAAATTAGCATACATGATGGTGTGCACCTGTAGTACTAGCTACTTGGGAGGCTGAGGCAGGAGGATCACCTGAGCGAAGGAGTCTGAGGCTACGGTGAGCTGTGATCACATCACAGCACTCCAGCCTGGGCAACAGAGCAAGACCCTGTCAATAAATCAATCAATCAATTAATAAAAGCTAAAACTGGCCAGGCACAATGGCTCACATCTGTAATCCTAGCACTTTGGGAGGCTGAGGCAGGAGGATCACCTGAGGTCAGGAGTTTGAGACAAGCCTGGCCAACATGATGAAAGCCCATCTCTACTAAAAATACAAAATATATGTGATATAGACATACAATGGAATATTTATTATTTGGCAATGAAAAAAAATACTGATTACGTACCACAACAAAGATGAACATAAAAACATGCTAAATGAAATAAGACAGAAAAGGACAAACATAATATGGTTCCATTTATATGAAATATCTAGAATTAGCAAATTCATACAGACAGCAAATGGATTAGCAATTACTAGTGTCGGAAAAGAAGAGGGAGTGAGGAGATACTGTTTAATGGTTACAGAGTTTTTGTTTGGAGTGATGAAGAAGTTTTAGAAACAGGAGTGATGGTTGTACAACGTTCTGAATATAACCAATGCCACTAATTTGTACACATGCAAATGGTCAAAATCAAAAATTTTATGTTATATATATTACCAAAATATGCCTCAGAGTGTATGCTCTTGAACACTATGTACCCCTCCAACTCAGCCTCCCTGTTTTGACATCTATAAAATATGAATAATAATCTCTGCCCCACCTCTCTCATTCTTATTGTAAGAATCAAATTAAACAGGAAACATGACAGGACTTTCTAAGCTGCAAAGGGCTAAAGTCAGGTGCCAATATCATCTTGGAGATTTACACACAAAACACCAAACTAAGTTGTGTCTTCAGTGCTGTACAATAAAACATTTGTTTGCCGGGCGCGGTGGCTCAAGCCTGTAATCCCAGCACTTTGGGAGGCCGAGGCGGGTGGATCACGAGGTCAAGAGATCGAGACCATCCTGGTCAACATGGTGAAACCCCGTCTCTACTAAAGGTGCAAAAAATTAGCTGGGCATGGTGGTGCGTGCCTGTAATCCCAGCTACTCCGGAGGCTGAGGCAGGAGAATTGCCTGCACCCAGGAGGCGGAGGTTGCGGTGAGCCGAGATCGCGCCATTGCACTCCAGCCTGGGTAACAAGAGCGAAACTCCGTCTCAAAAAAAAAAAAAAAAAACATTTGTTTTACCATATCTGGAAGCTCAAAGACCATTTCAATTGCAGTATCAGTTTCCAGTGACACTACTCCAAGCAGGTAAAACATTACACTTGACCAGACTGATAAGGATCTCTGGCCAGACTGGTTGTGACTACAACTTTTCCATTTAATAGCCATTACTTCCTGTCTGCATATCTTGCATATGCTTGTCACCAAAAACGTATTCACCTAGGATCTCAGAACACTGATCAAAGAGGAAGTTTAAGAAAAAAAAAAGACATTGCAACTGTCAGCTCTTTCTCAGGGAGACTAAGGAGAGTTGCTGGGGAGCCTACATGGCATGGAGTGCCAGGGAGCATCGTGAGAATGGACAAAGTGGCTGTGGTATCCAGCTTTGGAAATGGCTCCCAGACAAAGACCTACCACAGACACAATCAGCTTCTGGAGAAGGTTTTCCAGCCTTTTCAGCTCTGCTGAGCAGTATGTTTTAGAAAGCTCCCCAAAGGGGAACTGGCACATTACCAGGTTATTGACACTAAAGCAGCAGTGCTCACAGCAAAACACGGTCTTAAACTGGACTTGTCTGGAGAACAGGGCAAGAGGCTCCCCACGCAGCTACTGAAGGACATCTCTAAGAGAAAAACCAAGTTCGACACTTTTAAACAAGGATAAAGAACCAGTGTTCCTTCTGTGACAGGGAGCCCCAACATCTTGCTCTATTTGCAGTCAGCGTCCAGAACCGTTTTTCGTTTACCCATTTGATCCATCACACGTGACTTCATTTTTCATTTTGTGTTTCTCACTACACACTCTTGCCTTGTATTGAACTGACTCTGGCCTCAGTTCCCCTCCCAACCTGAAATTACTGTCATTTCTACAAGTGGTTTCAGCCATCACCCAAATAAAATCCATCTACCAGAACCCTACCTCAGCACTGGCCCATGTACCCCAACATCCTTGGAAGGGATTAAAAGGGACAATGTGTATTATATATTATCAAATGTTGTCAATCATGAAATTAAATCTCAGAATTTGAAACTCTATAAAATGAATATTAATAATAGCTATTTGTCGTGTGCTCCGCATTTACATATTCCTAGTCTGGAATCTTTCCTTTAACCACATGAACTACATGCTATTATTATATTCATTTTAGAGAAAAAAAGAGTGAGGCCATGACAGGTTAAGTGATTTCTAAGGTGCCCTAGTTAAGTTGTGACAAATGGTGCTAGTATAATTGTGGTGTTTGCCATTGGGGGGGGTGGGGGATGTCTACCTAAACCTCACATCATACACAAAAATACAACTGAAAATAGATCACAAATCTAAATATAAAACCTAAGAAAACATAAGAGAGCATCTCCATGACCTAGGGTTAGGTGAAGTGTTCTCAGGCATCCATAAGTACAATCCATTTTTTAAAAGTAAGTAAATTGAACTTCATCAAAATTAAAATATTTTGCTCTGTGAAAGACCCTAATGAGAGGATCTGGGGTTTGGTTTGGTTTTTGAGATAGGGTCTGGTTCTGTCACCCGGCTGGAGTCGGGTGGCATGATCATACCTCACTGTAGCCTTAATCTCTCCAGCTTAAGCAATCCTCCTGCCTCAGCCTCTGAAATAGCTGAGACTACAGGCATGTATCACTACGCCTGGCTAATTTTTTCCATAAGATGATTTTAGAAAAGACAAGCCACTGACTAAAAGAAAATATTTGTAAATCATATATCTGACACAGGACCCATACTCAGAATTCATAAAAGAGTTACTAAACTTTATTATTTTATTTATTTGTTATGTAAATAGAATCAGAATACATAAGATTCAATAAAGAAAATAAACCATTTACATTAATGGACAAAATATTCGAACAGATACTTGACCAAAGATACACAGAGGGCAATTAAGTACCTCAAAATATGTTCAACATCATTAGTCATTATGGAAAAGCAAACTAACCAGGTGTGGCGGCTCAAGCCTGTAATCCCAGCACTTTGGGAGGCCGAGGCAGGCGGATCACGAGGTCAAGAGATCGAGACCATACTGGCCAACATGGTGAAACCCCGTCTCTACCAAAAATACAAAAAAATTAGCTGGGCATAGTGGCGTGTGCCTGTAATCCCAGCTACCCGGGAGGCTGAGGCAAGAGAATTGCTTGAACCCAGGAGGCGGAGGTTGCAGTGAGCCGAGATCGCGCCACTGCACTCCATGCACTCCAGTCTGGCGCCTGGCAACAGAGCGAGACTCTGTCTCAAATAAAAAAAAAAAAAAAGAAAAGAAAAGAAAAAGAAAAGCAAACTAACACCCAGACAAGATTCCACTTCACACCTATTAGCAAGGCTAAAATAACAGTGGCCATACTGTGTCTTGCCAAGGACATAAAGAAGCTGGAATTCTTATATATTGCTAGTGGGAATATAAATTGTCACAGCCACTCTAGAAAATGGTTTGGCAGCTTCTTATGAAATTAAATATGTACATATATGAGCTCACAGTCCAGCCCATGAGCATTTACTCTCTAGACATAATGTGTGTTCACACACAAAAAATATAATAATGTTTACAGCAGCTATATCTGTAATCATCAAAAACTGGAAATGAGCCAGGCATGGTGGTTCATACCTGGAATCCAGGCACTTTGGGAGGCTGAGGCAGGAGGATCACTTGAGGCCAGGAGTTGGAGACCAACCTGTCCAACATAGTGAAACCTGGTCTTTACAAAAAAATTAAGCTTATCAGGGCATGGAGATGCCCACCTGTAGTCCTAGCTACTTGGGAGGCTGAGGTGGGAGGATTGCTTGAGCCCAGGAGTTCAATGCTGCCGAGCACTATGACTGCACCATTGCTGCACGCCAGCCTGGTGACAGATCGAGACTCCATCTCAAAAAAAAAAAAAAAAAAAATAGATTCAGAACAGAGATCTCTGAGGGGGAAAAAAGATCTCTAGACTTATCTGAAACTTCCTTTATTTGAATATACTTCTATCTTACTTAGATGAGAAGAGCTAACATTTATAGAGTGCTTGCTGTGTGCCAGGAACTGTATTCAGTTTTTTTCTTTTTATGTAGAGACAGGGTGTTCTTCTGTTGTCTAGGATGGTCTTGAACTCCTGGGTTCAAGTGATCAACACACCTCGGCCTCCAGAGTAGCTAGGACTACAAGCACATGCCACCACACCCAATTAATTTTTTTTTAAATATTTTATAGAGACAGGGTCTTCCTATGTTGCCCAGGGTGGTTAAGCATTTTATGTATGTTAAATTATATAATTCTCAAAACAACCCTACAAAGTAGAAACTATTATAATCTTCACTTTATGGATGAAAAAACTGAGGCACAGGGAGATGAAACGACCCACTTCCAGGCCTCACAGCTAGGGAGTGAAGGAGCTATATAACAGAGTCTGACTCCAGAATTATGTTCCCAACACTTTGCAATATAGCCCTATTACCATATTCTATAGCCTCTCCTTGATCTGCTCTTCAGTGACTGGGTCTGTGGTTTATGTTTAAGTTCATTAAAGATGTATAAATATAGAAGTCTGGAAAGATTTCCTACGTAAGGCTTGGTTATCTGTAAAGTCTTCCACTTTCACAATTATTTCAAGTCAGCAAGCATTTCCTTAATTAATGCCAATCCCAGCACTAAGAACCAGGGACCCAGAGACAGACAAAGCACAATCCCTGCCCTCAAGGAACTCATTCTAGTGAAGGCAACTCAAATGGAACAACTGCAGTTCAATGCAATAACTCAGACAGTGGAAAGATCAGAGAAGGCTTTCTAGGAGACAGAGGTTGAGGGTGTGAAGTTAATGTCTGCCAGGAAAATATGGCATGGAAGAGCACTTCAGGCAGAAGGAAGTAGGTGCAAAGGAATGAATTGGGGGTCGTGGGAGCAGAGACAGATAAATGAGATGGAAAGGGAGAAAGAGATAGGAAACAGAGATAGAGAGAGATCATGGAACTACATGTGGTTCTGCTTGGTAGGTGTGTTACTGGTTGCTATAAAGGGCAGAGGCAAGGCCATAGAAGGAGGGTAGCCACACTGCATAGAGCACCTACTGCTCAGTCATGCTTCCCTTGTTCCATGCTGGCAGACTTAAACATAGCACAAAGAAAACTCCCTGAAGGCTGCCTTGGCCACCACTAGGCACCCACTGTCTAGCACAGTACCCCTTATAGAGTACCTTGTACCAACTGTACTTTGTGGTTTAAAATTCTAATTTATGACTCTGTCGACATGAAAAATTCAATTACCACTGTCGGATTCCTGGAAGGACGGAAAAGAACAGCATTGCAATTTTCACAGGCACCATCCACAAGGCTAACTTTTCATATTTGTAGAGCAGTATACAAGTAACGAAGGTTTCATTCACATCTCAAGCAATCTTTCTTTTTTTTTTTTTTTTTTTTTTTTTTTTTTGAGACGGCGTCTTGCTTTGTCACCCAGGCTGGAGGGCAATGGCACAATCTCAGCTCACTGCAACCTCCACCTCCCGGGTTCAAGTGATTCTCCTGCCTCAGCCCCCTGAGTACCTCAGATTACAGGCACATGCCACCACACCGAGCTAATTTTTATATTATTAGTAGTGACGGGATTTCATCATGCTTGCCAGGCTGGTCTCAAATTCCTGACCTCAGGTGATCCACCCCCCTCAGCCTTCCAAACTGCTGGGATTACAGGTGTGAGCCAGCACACCCAGCCTTCACATGTAATCTTGATAACACTTGTTTCTTAAGCATTCCTATCCACACCATACAGAAGAGGAAAGGAAGCTTAGAGAAGTGAAGTGGCCTAAGGTTCCTGCCAGAATTCAAAGTCTATGTATCCAAATCCAGTGCTTCTTCCACCATACCACAGCTGCAAGACTCAGAGTCTACGCCTAGCTCTCACCTGCCCTTGGCCTTCCTACCTGCCTCTATGCCTCTCCAAGACTCACTTCTCAGTTCTAAAGCTCTCCTCTTAGGTAATCTCAAGGATAAACACTATGCCAAAACATAGTATGAGAAGTTTGCCAATGGCTGTTTGCTATCTAAAAGAAAAATTTCAAAATCTGAATATGTAGCCACTACCCCCTACACATGACACTTCCTATGCCTCCTTGCTCGTTTTATCACATTATCTGATCATACAACTGACTTACTTATTTTTCATCTATTTCTGCAAATAGAATTCAAGCTCCTTGAGGTCATCATTTTTTTGTCTTTTGCCCACTGCTCTACTCCAATGACTACAAAAGTGCTTGGCACATAGTAAGTACTCAATAAATATCTGCTAAATATTCATTTAACAAACTATTTTTGCCTGACATGCAAGGCCCTCCACAAAGGTCTCCCGACCATCTCCAGTCTATTTCAAGGCCATTCCAACATACTTCCTGGCATTCTCATTCCTATCCATTTGATTTTACTTCCACCTAGGTTTACCTAGGTTCTGCTACAGATCACTTCTTTCAGGAAGCCTTCTCTCATCACTGCAGCCCACATTCATGTCTCCTTCTACAGAGCTGAAGAGTACCAACCATCTGTGGCTTATGTATGGCATCTCTCCAGTGTGGCTCTACAAGGTCAACCAACCACACCAACTAAATGGCAAGCTTCTTGAGGAAAGGATCAATCTCTCTCTCTCACCTCTCTCCTCTTCTCTTTCTCTGTGGGGAATATTCCCGTGTGAGACCCCCAAAAGGCGTGAGTCTCACTATACGGTGAGTTTGATCCCAAACACAGTTTCCTACTGGAGGCAGTCGAGCTATCCGGAAAAATAGGAACTTAAAGATGAATGATCAGTTTTTAATATCAACCACAATATCGTTTGGGCCTAAAACTATGCGGTGCTGCTAGACCGAGTGACCCCCTGCCGGCTACCGGTTCCTGCTTTTAACCTTTTTATGACTCTCTCTTTAAGAATAAGTTTTAACCTTTTCTTTACTTACCTGACTGCCTAATGGTTTAACTGTCGATATTTGCAAAGCAAAGCCACCATTGACCTGCTTATGACAGGAAATCTCAAATTATAGTTAATGTAAATGAAAGAGTGAAAACTGTGCTTGGTCCTAGCCTATGAACAAAATGTGACAGTGTTATCATTTGTTAAAGCCTATGGCACCAGGTCAGGCACAGTGGCTCACACCTGTAATCTCAGCAATTTGGGAAGCCAAGGCATGTAGATCATTTGAGGTCAGAGGCTCGAGACCAGCCTGGCCGACATAGTGAAACACCATCTCTACTAAAAATATAAAAATTAGCCGGGCATGGTGTTTCACACCTGTAGTCCCAGCTACTCAGGAGGCTGAGGCAGGAGAATCACTTGAATCTGGGAGGGGGGAGGTTGCAATGAGTCAAGATCATGCCACTGCACTCCAGCCTGGGCAATAGAGCAAGACTCTGTCTTGAAAAAATAAACTAAACTAAAATAAAATAAAAAACTATGGCACCAGATGGCCTAAGTTAGGATCTAGGATTCATCACGTACAACCAGTTTGGTTAGGAACTTCTACATGCCTCAGTTTCCTCATCTGTAAAATGGGAATAATATTAGTCCCTAACCCACAGGATGGTTATAAGTATTAAAGGAGATAACATAGGCAAGTACTCAGCCTAATGCACAGAATAAGCTCTCACCGAGTATTATTATTATTATTACTGACAATGAACTAAGTTTAAGAGTAGGCCTTCTTCATAATGGGTACAAGGTTTCTTTTTAGACTGATGAAAATATTCTAAAATTGTGGTGATGGTTGTACAATTCTGTGAATGTCCTAAAAAACATTGAATGGTACATTATAAATGGGTGAATTTTATATGTGAATTTTATCTCAATAAACCTACTTTTTAACCCCAAAAAAGAACAGATCTCATATCTACAGATGAGTTTGAATGGACAGTAGAACAGAAAAGGGCCTCTCCCCAAAAGCAAGTTCTTCATACTATTTGGTCAAAGCCCATAGAATTCGTGAAGTCCACTTTTGTTTTCCATGATAGGCCAAGATCTCTGTAGTGTGTGGGCCACTCGGGAGGAGGAATGAGGGTCATCATACTAAGGATGGAGCTTACACTGAAAATGCTACTGAGGCCAAGCTCAGTGGCTCATGCCAGTAATCCCAATACTTTGTGAGGCCAAGATGAGAGGATCACTTGAGGCAAGAGTTCAAGACCAGCCTGAACAACATAGAGAGACTCCATCTCCACCCAAAAAAAAAAAAAGAAAGAAAAAAGAAAGTGCTATTGAATAGGATCAGAAATGGAAGGGGAGAAAAATAGGTCACCTGACATCTCAGACCAAGTGCAGACTGCTAAGTTGACTCAGAGAGCATTTTGGCATGACCAAAAAGGAACTAAACAGGCAATGTTTGGCTGGACGTGGTGGCTCACATCTGTAATCCCAGCACTTTGGGAGGCCAAGGTGGGTGGATCACTTGAGGTCAGGAGTTCAAGACCTGCCTAGCCAAAATGGTAAAACCTCATCTCTACTAAAAATACAAGAAAAAAGTTTGCTGGGCATGGTGGTACACTCCTGTAATCCCTACTACTCAGGAGGCTGAGGCAGGAGAATTCTTTGAATCCAGGAGGCAGAGGTTGCAATGATCTGAGATTGTACCATGCAACAATCTAGCCTGGGTGAGAACAAGTCTCCGTCTCCAAAAAAAAAAAAAAAAAAAAAAAGGCAAAAAAAGGCAATGTTGGAGGAACGTCCTCCAAAGGGAAGCTCAACATGGAAAACAAGAAAAAGTAAATGGAAAACAACAGGCCCTCCAGAAGAGGACAAGCCCTCAGGGATCCCCAGAGAGCTCCAACTTATTCTTTCAATTCTTTCTCTCATCCATGAGAGATCTAATTGCATTTTGTTAGTCTCAAGCAAAAATTCCATGGCAAAGAAGATTGCTCCCTGTTTACATCTTCGCCTCAGTGTTACTAGTGACAAAGCCAAAATCCAGAAGCAACTTGACCAGGGAGTGAGTTTGGAATTGTTTCCCTAAGGAAGAACCTTTGCCAGGTACCTGATCACTCTACAACTCTGACCTGGGCTAAATAACCGAAAAGTGAGGAGAAATTTATATGAAGGAGGAGTGACTGAAGAAAAAATTAAAAAGCTGGTGATTATACTTGATTCCTAGATAATAACTAATCCAGTATGCAATAAGCATTTCACTGCATTTCAACTTTTAAAAACTGGTCACCCTCTAAATTGTTAAGTAATTTCCTTCATATCACCACCCACTTCCATTTATAGTATTTCAAAAGTAGAGGGTTATGAGACTACCATTTTCCCAGACTGTCACACAGCAGACATTCAACAAATTTTCTTGGTTAAACAAAAATGAGGGTATATTATACCTTAGTTAAATTCCATATTCCACCACCTTTTGATCATACTTATGCCTAGGAAGACCCTCTCACTAGTCAAAAAGCTCTATGGGCACAAAAAAACACCATAAATGGAATACTACTCAGCCATAAAGTAACAAAATACCGTCTTTTGCAGCCCCTTGGATGGAGTTATAGGCCATTATTCTAAGTGAAGTAGCTCAGGAATGGAAAATCAAATACTGTATGTTCTCACTTACAAGTGGGAGCTAAGCTACGAGGATGCTAAGGCATAAGAATGATGTAACAGTCTTTGGGGACTCTGGGGGAAGGTTAGGAGGAGGGTGAGGGATAAAAGACCACATATTGGGTGCAGTGTACACTACTTGGATCATGGGTGCATCAAAATCTCAGAAATCACCACTGAAGAACTTATCCATGTAACGAAAAACCACCGGTACCCCAAAAACTACTGAAATGAAATTTTTAAGAAAAATCAGTATAAATATATTTAAATAAGTCCCTCAAAATATAGTGCAAGAAAGAACACTCATTCAGGACTCAGAAGAACTGAGTTTTCGTACAGTTTTGTGTAGTCTTGAACAGGTCCCTCTGATCCTCAGTCTCCCCTTCTGAAATAATAAGATCAGTAGTTTCAACTTCAAAGCATGGGGGTCATTTGGTAAGATGTAGAGGTGACTTTGCTTGGCACAATGGCTGGGGAGAGCACTGCGGGTATTTAGGAATACTGGACATCTAGCAATGCCCAGGCCAGACAAACAATGAAGACCTATGCTGTCCAATGCCAAAGGCATATTACCCATCCTCCCCTAGAAATAACTGCACAAAATAATTAAGATCTTGGCAACTTCTAAAATTTTTTCCCACAGGCCAATATAACAAAGAATACTGTTAAACTGTAACTTTCCTATTAAGTCTGAAGAGTGATGAAACAGTCATGTTTTGTTTGGTAAACAAAGAGAATGAAAAAGAAAAAAAAAATTCCTCTACATTTCATTTTCTGAAACTCGTATGATTAACAAAAGTCTTCTGGAATCCAGCATAACAAGAATAAGATCTGAATGTGGCGATAAGCCTTACAACTTAAAACGTATCTCACACACATACACATATACTCTCTCACACACACACACACACACACACACACACGAGGAACTTTATTAACTACAACCAGATGTTTCTCAACAACCACTTGCCTAAAAAAATCATAAACAGTGAATTCCGTTAGACTCTGCTGTTCACATTTGAAATCTAAGTTAGTCTGAGTTAGGGGCAAGTAAAAAAAACAAAGATTGGAAAAGTGTGCACAGAGCAGCGAGTTGTTTGGTTTGCTGGTTGCATGTGTGTTTGGAGCCAATAAAAGAACATGGGTGGTTGTTTATCAGCTCCATCCCAAGAGTCAAGAGGGTGGAGTTGGAGAGGCTTTGCTTATTAATATAATTTATTATTTTTAATGTCTGATCTGAAATGCTTCCCACCAATCTGCATTACATACTCTGCCTTATAGATTGGAAACAATGAACTCTTTATTTCTGCTACTTGTCAACCCAAAGGTAAATCGGTTGGAATAAAAATTCTAATTCCAAGGACTTAACCACAAACTGTCGTGAACCAGCAATTAACTTACTGATACAATACCACAAGCCAGAGAGGGAAGAAAAAAAAAAAAAAAAATCAAAGCTTTCAGCACCCTAAGAGAAGTAGGGCTAACGCTGAAATAGAATCCTTTGAGAACATGGCTTTGGGAAAAAATAGCTTTTCTGATTTTTCTGGACACAACTTATGATAACTCCATCCAAATCCTCTACTAATTAAAGTTAAATTTAACCCCTTCATGAAACTAGACAAGCAACTACAATGAATAAACTTTTTCTTTTAAGGATTTATTAAAAAAAAAAAAAAAAAAGCAGTTATTTTCTATGGCAGAAAAGGCAGACCTCTGTGGCCAGGCCTACCTTGGCAGCAGTCTCCAAAAATATAGCCTAGAGTTCCAGAAATTTAAAAATCCTGAATCTGCACTAATAGTTTTTGCCAGTGGCCTCACTGGGCCGGTATCCAAACTCTAGGGTCTAATGTTTCAAAATAAGGCCAAGCCCAATACTGAACAATCATCTTTACTGTTAAGCAGTGTCTTGATTTCTAAGAATCATTTGCTACCAGCAAGTTTTCATATATACTGGGGAAACTAATATCCATATTTGGCTCTGATGAATCTGTTATTTGCCCTGCCACCCACCAGTTGACTTCTCTTAGGCAATCTATCTGCAACTGTTATTAACCTTCACAGACCTACGCAGCCCTTGCTAAGGACCAGCTGTGTGGGTCGGTTTATTTTGTAAACTGAAGAAGGAAGGAGAGGGGAGAAGAACACCACCTTGTCGCCATCTAACATTTGGAAAGGGTGGGACATAAGAAAACCCTAGGTAAACTGTAGCGACTTGAATGTCACAGTGAAATGATTTTTAACTGTCAAAATTCTTCCTTCTCCCACCTCTGTTCCCAAATATCAGAGAACAATAAACAAAGGGGAATGAAGCCAGACCACCAAAAGCTACTCTTGGTTTATTCATTTCAAATTTATGCCCAAACAAAACTCAACTCTTCTTTTCTCTTCCTCTTCCCATTTTTTCTCTTTCACTCTCTCTTTCTGTCTCTGTCTCTCTCTCTCTCTCTCTCTCTCTCTCTCTCTCTCTCTCTCTCTCTTCCCCTCCCTCCCTCTCTCTTTCTCTCTGCCCCATACCCTCTCCCCTGCTCCCTCCATGGGCAAGTAATGATTATTCCACTGTCTAAGTGTATCCTAAATCTCTACACATTTTTCACCATCTCCACCATCACAACCGTTTTAGTCCAAGTCACTATTCTCTTACTCAGATTATTGTAATATCCTCCTAAACTGACTGCCCTGCTTCCACTCTTATTCTTATAATCCATTAAATGCACAGAGCCAGAAAAGTATCTTGAAAATACAAACTGTATGATACTCTTTCACCATCCTGTTGTTGTTCTTTATTGCATTTATTCCTGTAAGAAAATACTGTGTTTGTTTGTTTACTACTGTATTTTCTGTCTTCGTGAAAATTCAAGCTCCATAAAAGGGACTTTGTCTCTTTCACCAACGTATCTGCACACCTAGAACAGTGCCTGGCATACAGATATTCAATAAATATTTGTGGAATGAATGATTATTTGACAAACTTTTTTTTTTTTTGAGACAGAGACTTACTTTGCCACCCAGACTGGAGAACAGTGGCATGATCTTGGCTCGTTGCAACCTCCACATCCTGGCTCAAGACATTCTCCTGCCTCAGTCTTCCCAGTAGCTGGGATTACAGGCACACACCATCACACCCAGCTAATTTTTGTATTTTTAGTAGAGATGGGGTTTCATCATGTTGGCCAGCCTGGTCTTGAACTCCTGACCTCGTGATCTGCCCAGCTCAGCCTCCCAAAGTGCTGGAATTACAGGCGTGAGCCACCATGCCTGGCTCAACAAACTTTTTTAGTGCATTCTTATCTGACAAATCTTTGCTAGGTGCTATGGTTTGATGAAGAAAAATAAGACATGTTCCTGCCCTGAAGGAATTTGTAGGAAGGGTAGAGACATTAAATAATTATAATACAATATACTGAAAACAAAAATTAAAGTATAACTCAAAGGCACTGCAAGCAAGAAGAGGGGTCACCTGACTATGTTTGGGTGTACTGCAGAGAACTTCTACAGAAGAGTAGAAATTTGAGCTGGAGCTTGAAGAGTGACTAAATTTTCCAGATGGAGAAAATGTGTGATGGGTGTGGCAGGCAAAGGGAACAGCACAAGCAAAGAATGGAATCTTAAGCAAAGATAAGGGCCACAAGAATGTCGACTATAGTCAGGAAACAAAAAGCAGTTTGGTGAAGTGGAAGATATATATGGGAATAAATAATAGAAAAGAAAGCTTGAAGAGGTGGGCTGTGGTCAGAATATAAAGGGTCTCGTATGCCTAAGAAGTTTGAGCTGGGTGCAGTGGCTCAAGCCTGTAATCCCAGCACTTTGGGAGGCTGAGGTGGATGGATTACTTGAGGTCAGAAGTTCACGACCAGCCTGGCCAACATAGTAAAACCCTGTCTCTACTCAAAATACAAAAATGTGCCAGGTGTGTTGGCACACATGTGTAATCCTAGCTACTCGGGAGGCTGAGGCAGGAGAATGTCTTGAACCCAGAAAGCGGAGGTTGTGGTGAGCCAAGATTGTACCACTGTACTCCAGACTAGGCGATAGAGCGAGCTTCCATCTCAAAAAAAAAAAAAGAAAAGAAATTTGGTATTAATTCTTTTAGATAATGGGGAGTAAGCTGCATTTTCAAGCAACCAGGGAAAGGGATTAAACCATTCAACAGCTATGTATTGAGTGTCTGAGCAGATGCGGTTTTTTTTGTTTTTGTTTTTGTTTTTTTTTTTGAGACGGAGTTTCGCTCTTGTTACCCAGGCTGGAGTGCAATGGCGCGATCTCGGCTCACCGCAACCTCCGCCTCCTGGGTTCAGGCAATTCTCCTGCCTCAGCCACCTGAGTAGCTGGGATTACAGGCAAGAGCCACCATGCCCAGCTAATTTTTTGTATTTTTAGTAGAGACGGGGTTTCACCATGTTGACCAGGATGGTCTCGATCTCTCGACCTCGTGATCCACCCGCCTCGGCCTCCCAAAGTGCTGGGATTACAGGCTTGAGCCACCGCGCCCGGCCAGATGCGTTTTTTAGGAAGATAATCCAGGCATCGGAGGCAATTTTATAGTATAAAAATTGTGTTTAATGCTAAAATATTCACAGATGAAATGATACAATGTCTGAGAATTTGCTTCAAAGTAATCCAGGCCCAGAGCAGAAGGTACTGGGTGAGGGGTACAGATAAAACAGATTGTCATATCTAAATCATTGTTGAAGCTGGGTATGGAGACACAACAGGTCTTTATACTATTCCATTTCTCTACATATTTGAATTTTCCATATCAAAAATGGAAACAAACTGAATTAAGTTTATAATGGAAATAATCTAAAATACTTAGTAATAAGACCTATTTAGTAGTAATAAGATCTTACTGAGAAATTATGGTAGACATAGACAATGGAATACTAGTCAACATTTTTTTTTTTTTTTTTGAGACAGGAACTCACTGTCACCCAGCTTGAAGTACAGTGGCACAATCATGGCTTACTGCAGCCTTGACCTCCCAGGCTCAAGCAATCTTCCTGCCTCAGCCTCCAAAGTAGCTGGGACTATAAGCACACACCACCACTCCGGCTAATTTTTTATTTATTTATTTTTTTTGTAGAGACAGGATCTCACTTCATTGACCAGGCTGGTCTCAAACTCCTGGGCATAAAGTATTCTCCCACCTCAGCCTCCCAAAATACTTGGATTAAAGGCAATGGCCAGCACACCTGGCTGGAACATGTTTTAATGACAGTTAAAAATGGGACAGGCATGGTGGCTCACGCCTGTAATCCCAGCACTTTGTGAAGCCGAGGCAGGTGGATCATTTGAGGTCAGGAGTTGAAGACCAGCCTGACCAACATGGTTAAACCCGTCTCTACTAAAATACAAAAATTAGCCAGGCATGGTGGAGGGTACCCGTAATTTCAGCTACTTGGGAGGCTAAAGCAGGAGAATTGCTTGAACCCAGGAGGTGGAGGTTGCAGTGAGCCAAGATTGCACCACTGCACTCCAGCCTGGGCAACGAAGCAAGACTCTCTCTCTCTCTCTCTCTCAAAAATAAATAAATAAATAAATAAAAATGTATAATGACATGGGAAGATGTTAATATGTGTGATTTCATTTTTTAAAAAAGGAAACCATCAAAATCAGCATGCACAGGATGTTTCAATTTTTTAGCAGGCTATAGAGTGTTGTGGTTAAGGATGTTGAATCTGGAGCCTGAGAGATCTAGATTTCTGCCACTTACTCACTACGTGACTTTGGGCAACTGAGATAATAATAGCACTTACTCCTCATGAGGCTTTTTTAAACTTGAGATAATGTATGTGTATTAGTCTGTTCTCACACTGCTATAAGTACATACCTGAGACTGGGTAATTTATAAAGGAAAGAGGTTTAATTGACTCAGTTTCGCAGGGCTGGGGAGGCCTCAGGAAACTTACAATCGTGACAGAAGGGGAAACAAACACATCTTTCTTCACATGGCAGCAGCAAGGAGAAGTGTAGAGCAAAAGGGGGAAAAGCCCCTGATAAAACCATCAGATCTCATGAGAACTCACTATCACAAGAAGTGCAGCAAGGCAGTAACTGCTCTCATGATTCTGTTACCTCCCACCAGGTCCCTCCAAAAACACATGGAGATTATGGGAACTATGATTCAAGAGGATATTTGGGTGGAGACAAAGCCAAACCATATCAGCATGTAAAGCACTCAAAATATTATTATTAATATTATTATCAGCTATATATGGCAAGAACTACTTAAAAAAGAAAACACTGGGGCCAGGTACAGTGGCTCATGCCTGTAATTCTAACACTATGGGAGGCCAACGTAGGCAGATCACTTGAGCTCAGGAGTTTGAGACCAGCCTGAGAAACATGGCAAAACCCCATCTCTACAAAAAAAATACAAAAACTAATGGGGTGTAGTGGTGTGTGTGTGTAGTTCCACCTACTCAGAAGGCTGAGGTGGGAGGATCACCTGAGCCCAAGAGGTCCAGGCTGCAGTGAGCAGAAATTGTGCCACTGCACTCTAGCCCAGGTGACAGAGTGAAACTGTCTCAAAAAGAAAAGTTAGATAAATTACGGTGTATTCACTGATTTACTAAATGAATAATTATTAAGGGGCTGCTGCAGACAAGACATTGGAAATATAATGGTGATCAAGATATTAATGGTCCCTGGCCTTATGCAACTTGCAGTCTAAAAGAGACAGCAAATAAATAAACAGCAGTAACATTAAAGATCCATTACCGTATTCACAAAACCTGTTTAAGCCTATGTAGAAATGCCTATGATTTAAAGACATAGTGTTAATTGCCCAATGCTGCTGAAACAATTTACCACAAATTTAGTAGCTTAAAATGACACAAATTTATTCTCTTACAATTCTGGATATCAGAAGTCCAAAGGTGTTGGTAGGGCTGCATTCTTTCTGAAAGCTCTATGGGAGAATTCAATCCTGGAGTTTTCTAGCTACGAGAGGCTACACATATTCCTTGTATCCTAGACAGCTACTTTTACCACCACATCATCTTCTATCTGACCCTTCTTCCTCCCTATTCTAAGGGTCCACCCCAGATAATCCAGGATAATCTCTTCATCTCATGATACTTAATCACCTCTGCAAATTTCCTTTTGGCATTTAGGGTAACATGTTCTCATGATCCTTAACATTTTCTTTCCTCTAGGTTACTATATTGTAATAATACAGCATATAATACATATACAAAATATGTGTTTATCTACAATTTATGTTATCGGTAAGCCTGGTCAACGGTAAGCTAATAATAGTTAAATTTGGGGGGAGTCAAAAGTTATAAGCAGATTTTTTGCTGCATGGTAGGAGGATGGGTTGAGCGTAGGTATTCAAGGCAGCCCTCAGCTACGATTGCACCACTGTGATACAGACAGGAGACAGGGAAATATGGAGAGAAGAGGGTGGTTCCCCAACAAAGGCCCCACCCTCAAGCCTGGAGACCCAAAGCCGTAAATGGGGACAGTCATTCGTGTTTTCACAGCCAAAAAGGTGCATTTTAGCCCGCCATACCCCCTATCCTGTACCCATATAAACCCCAAACTCAAGGCTCCAGAAGCAGATGAGGAGACAAGCAGATGAACAGCAGAACAATGCAGCAGATAAAGAGAGAACAGGAGGAATGTCTGAATGCCAAGAGGAGTTCAGCTGGTGTGTAGCAGCTAAACTCCAAGGGAAGATCATCTTCCTACTCCATCCCTCCTTCCAGCTCCCCATCCGGCCCACTGAGTGCCACTTCCACCACTCAATAAAATCCAGTATTCCAGCAGGGCAGGCAGCGACTCACGCCTGTAATTCCAGCACTTTGGAAGGCCAGGGCAGGCAGATCATCTGAAGTAAGGAGTTCAAGACCAGCCTGACCAACATGGAGAAACCCTGTCTCTACTAAAAATACAAAATTAGCCGGGCGTGGTAGCACATGACTGTAATCCCAGCTACTCGGGACGCTGAAGCAGGAGAATAGCTTGAACTTGGGAGGCAGAGGTTGCAGTGAGCCTCTTTGATCCCGCCATTGCACTCCAGCCTGGGCAACAAGAGCAAAACTCTGTCTCAAAAAAAAAAAAAAAAAAAACTGCATTCATCCTTCAAGTTCGTATGTGACCCGATTCTTCCAGGATGCTGGAAAAGAGTTACAGAAAGCTGTCACACTGGCCTTCTGCCCTTGCAGAAAGGCAGAGGGTCCACTGAGCTGATTAACACTCAAGCTGTCCGCGGACAGCAGGGCTTAAAAGGGCACACTGTAACACACGCCCACTTGGGCTCCTACACCCGTCTGTCCGCATGCTCCCCCTCCCATAAGGGGTTTGAGCAGTGGCAGCAACCAAACAGATGAGCTACACACCTGTTGCATGTCCTACAAGGTGGGGGTCAAGAAACTATCCCATTTCAACTGCACTCCAGTCTCGGCAACACTGTCTCTTTAAAAAAATAAAATAAAGTGATTTTTGTTGTTGTTGTTGTTTTAGACAAAATATCACTCTGTCACTCAGGCTGGAGTGCAGAGGCTCAATCACAGCTCGGTGCACCCTCGAACTCCCAGGCTCGGGAAATCCTCCTGCCTCAGGCTCCCAAGTAGCTTGGACCACAGGCACATGCCACCATGCCCAGCTAACTTTTTTAATTTTGATTCAAAGTGTCAAACTCACTTGAAAGAGATTCTGTCAATTTCTACTGCAGCAATGCATGAGGGTTACTTTTTGACTTTTGCCTTTATTCATGATGCTTATTTCATATACAAATTTGAGTCTTATGTGTCAAACATATCCTTTTCCTTTGTTTTTTTTTCAATTATACTTTATATGTTCCATTTTTATTCCTATTTTTCAAGTTAACTTCTTAATTTTGTACCATGTAAGTAAGGCTTCTGTACTCTAAAATTAATTTTTACATACTCCCATTATTTCCAGAAGTTTTGTGGCCCTATTTTTCACATGTAAATCTTTGATCTATCTGAAATGTACTTGGGTGTTAAGCATGAGGTATGGACACAACTCTCTGTTTTCCCAAATGGCTATCAAGGTGATCCAACAGCCTTTGTAAATAATACATCATTTCCCCACTGCTCTGAAATGCCACCTTTATCAGATATGAAATTTCTGAGTTCAATCTATTTCCAGACTTTCTAGTCTGTTCCATTGTTTTTAGAATCATGCATCAGTATCACACTGCTTTAACTATTGTAGCTTAATAACATGCTGTATTTTAATATCTGATGGGATTAATTTCCCCTAATTACTCCATTTACTAATTTCTCTGAGTTTTCATGCTTGCCTGCTTTTACATACAACTTCTAGAATACATTTGTCTAGTTAACAAAAAATCGTATCTTTATTTGCACTGAGTTTAATATATTCTAATAAATTTACTTCAATTGATATTTTATGTGATTTTTCTATCCAAGAATACCTGAGACTACCTAAGTCTTCTCTTATGTTCCTAAGCAATATTTTTTCTTCACATAGAACTTACATATTTTTTGTATTTATTTATTTATATTTATTTTTTCTTGAGACTAAGTCTCGCTCTGTTGCCCAGAATAGAATGCAGTGGCACGATCTCAGCTCACTGCCATCTCTGCCTCCCGGGTTCAAGCAATTCTCCTGCCTTAGCCTCCCGAGTGGCTAGGACTACAGGCACGTGCCACCACACCCAGCTAATTTTTGTATTTTTAATAGAGACAGGATTTCACCATGCTGACCAGGCTTATTTCAAATTCTGGACCTCAAGCTATTCACCCACCTCAGCCTCCTAAAGTGCTGGGATTACAGGAATGAGCCACCCTGCCCGACATTATCTATCTATCTATCTATCTATCTATCTATCTATTGAGATAGATTCTTTCTCTGTTGCCCAGGCTGGAGTACAGTGGTGCCATCTCAGCTCACTGCAACCTCCACCTTCCATACTCAAGCGATTCTCATGCCGCAGCCTCCTAAGTAACTGGGATTACAGGCATGCAACACCACGCCCAGCTAATTTTCTGTATTTTTGGTAGATGTTGGCCAGGCTGGTCTCGAACTCCAGACTTCAAGCGATCCACCCACCTCAGCCTCCCAAAGTGGTGGGATTACAGATGTAAGACACCACATGTTGTTTTGTTTTGTTTTTTTAAGAAAGGGTCTTGTTCTGTTGCTTGGGCTGGAGTGCAACAAAACAAGACCCTTTCTCAAAAAAACAAAACAAGTGATGCAATTTTAGCTTGTTGCAACCTCCAACTGCTGAGCTCAATCAATCCTCCTGCCCTCGCCGCCCACCTGAGATTACAGGCACACAACACCATGCCCAACTAATTTTCTTTTTTGTAGAAATGAGGTCTTGCTCTATTATCCAGGATGGTCACAAACTCCTGGGCTCAAGCAGTCCTCTTACCTTGGCCACCCAAAGTGATGTGATTATAGGTGTCAGCCACCTCGCCCAGCCATTAAGTTTAAGTATTTTCTCTTATCTGTTGTTATTAAATTGAAAATTTCCTTCCATTATGTATTCTGATTGTTACTTGTTTATATGAAGGAAATTGATTTCAGGATGCCTAAGGAATCTAAGATCCTTCGTTGAAGGTATATCCGGGAGTCATACCAATAGATTACTCGCAGTGGAGGCTGGCTGGTGGAACCCTCAAACATTCCTCCCTGAAACAGAACAAGGCAGGACTTCCTTGTATAGCCAATAAGGATCAAGGCTGTGGATCAGGCATGGTGGCTCATGCCTGTAATCCCGGCACTTCGGGAGGCTTAGGTGGGAGGACTGCTTCAGCCCAAGAGTTTGAGACTAGCCTAGGAAACATAATGAAACTCTGTCCCTACCAAAAAAATAAAAATAAAAATAGCCTGGCATGGTGGCACACGCCTGTGGTCCCAGCTACTTGGAAGGCTGACATGAGAGGGTCACTTGAGCCCAAGAGTTGAGATGCTGCAGAGAGCTACGGTTGTGCCGCTGCTCTCAAAAAAATAAAAATAAAAGGTTGTGGAGGCTAGATGAATCTAAATGCCTCTCCCTGTGTTTAACAGCAAGAGAATTTGTATGAGGGACAATTAGGAAGTCCTTGACTCTGAATATTAATGAGTTGGCCGGGTGTGGTGGCTCACACCTGTAATCCCAGCACTTTGGGAGGCCAAGGCAGGTGGATCGCCTGAGGTCAGGAGATCAAGACCAGCCTCACCAACATGGTGAAACGACATCTCTACCAAAAATACAAAAATTAGCCAGGCATGGTGGAACGTGCCTGTAATCCCAGCTACCTGGGAGGCTGAAGCAGGAGAATTGCTGGAACTCTGGAGGCAGAGGCTGCAGTGAGTCCAGATCACGCCACTGCACTCCAGCCTGGGCTACAAAGCAAGACTCTGTCTCAAAAAACAGAAATACTAATGAGTATCCTGCTCTCACAGGATGAGCTCTTGATGAGTAGTAAGTAGCTGGAAGTTTACCCAATACGCCTCTCCCATCCCAGGGGAGCTTGCCCCCAGGGGCATGGGACTCTCCCAGGACGGAGGAGCACACAGAAATTGCAAATACCTGCTGTCTTGAGGTTAATCTTCTCTGGGTGGCTAGAGAAAACTACCTCCTGATAGCAAGCTGCTCTTGCCTTCAAGCAACACTAGGACTGCTTAGCAGGAGCTGTGCTGGAAGACCCTCCACCCTCTAGCACAGTTCACCCAGATTTCTTTAATCTTCTCTCAGCCTGTAACGGAAGTTCTATTTAGATAAAATCATAGCAACTGTTAAAGACTTTTTCCTTTGGTTGTTTTTTCCATTGTTCCTTCTAACTTCTAATTGGCTATAAACCAGGAACCACAGGGGCTTGCTAAAGGATTCCCAGAGTTAAAAAACAGGCCTGCTCAGTGCCCTAGTCTTCTTAGAGAAGACCGTTGTATTTCTCAATCACAACTCTGCAAGTTTCCTAGGTAGCTGAATTCATTTCCATACTGCAGAGTCTCCAGACTCTGTTTCTGTTGGCCTTTTATATTCTTTTTGTGTGTGTGTAGTCAGTTAGGTTGATTCTTTTCTTTTCTTCTTTTGAGATGGAGTCTCACTCTGTTGCCCCGCTGGAGTGTGGTGGCGTGATCTCGGTTCACTGCAACCTCTGCCTCCCGGGTTCAAGTGATTCTTCTGCCTCAGCCTCCCGCGTAGCTGGGATTACAGGCACCCACCAGTATGCCCAACTAATTTTTGTATTTCTAGTAGAGACACGTTGGCCAGGCTGGTCTCAAACTCCTGATCTCAAGTGATCCACTCACCTCGCCCTCCCAAAGTGCTGGGATTACAGGTGTGAGTGAGCCTCCACATCCGGCCATAGGTTAACCCTTTCTTACTTCCCTGGGCTTTTTTCCCTTATTGCCACAGTCTTCCTTTTAGCACTGGCAGGTGTAACCCTGTTCTTCATCACTTTTTCTTTTTCTCAGATTAGGCTTCTCCCATTCTCCTTTGACAAAAATATGATTTAATGATCTTGCTTGGGGTGTGGGGGCTGCCAGGAGAGACTGAGCGCCAGCCCTAGGACCAGCTGTTTCCTGACCAGAGCATCGGTAGAAAAACTGCCAGACTAGGGGCACAAAGTGCTATGAAAAAACAGAAGCTCTTTGATCTTATGTAGTCTCTGGCCTTTTTTTCTCCTCCACCTCCATTTACTAGCTCATTATTTGCTAGTATTTTGGGAAGACACGTTTATGCTTGCTTATGACTACATGTGTATGTACTTTCCTCAGCTTGTGCCCTTTCCAATGGTAGAAAGGCTCACCTAAATGACCCCTTTCTTCTGCAGTGCCCCACTGCTTGCATGTTTTGGTTTTTCATCTGTTGCTCCGTTAATTGTTTTCAGCTGCAACTATAATAACCCAGTGGAATAGTTTCCAAAGATTTCAAGCCAACATATTTTTCGTTTGAAATTTTCAAACCCACAAAATGTTCTCCAAACCCCCTCTATGTATTCCACTGCTGTCGTGATGATGCATTCAATGGTGGAAAAGGAACCACATAGAAACACAGGGCTATCAGGTTGATAAAGAAGTCACTTGCTCTGGTCCGCCTGCCTTGAATGAGGATGATATTTATACAATATCACAGAGCTAAGGCCCTAACCTAAAGGCAATGTGCTGCCTTTGACTGGGAATCAGGGAAGGTCCACAATATATATAAAAGCTGGCCAGGCCAGGCGCGGTGGCTCAAGCCTGTAATCCCAGCACTTTGGGAGGCCGAGGCGGGTGGATCACGAGGTCGAGAGATCGAGACCATCCTGGTCAACAAGGTGAAACCCCGTCTCTACTAAAAATACAAAAAGTTCGCTGGGCATGGTGGTGCGTGCCTGTAATCCCAGCTACTGAGGAGGCTGAGGCAGGAGAATTGCCTGAGCCCAGGAGGCGGAGCTTGCGGTGAGCCGAGATCACGCCATTGCACTCCAGCCTGGGTAACAAGAGCGAAACTCCGTCTCAAAAAAAAAAAAAAAAAAAAAAAAAAAAGCTGGCCAGGCACAGTGGCTCACGCCTGTAATTCCAGCACTTTCGGAGGCTGAGGTGGGTGGATTGCAAGGTCAGGAGTTCAAGACCAGCCTGGCCAATATGGTAAAATCTCATCTCTACTAAAAATACAAAACTTAGCCAGGTGCAGTGGTAGGTGCCTGTAATCCCAGCTACTTGAAAGACTGAGGCAGAAGAATTGCTTGAACCTGGGAGGCAGAGGTTGCAGTGAGCTAAGATCTCGCCACTGCACTCCAGCCTGGGCAACAGAGTGAGACTCTGTCCCCACCCAAAAAAAAAACAACAATGTGTATGTGTGTGTGTGTGTGTGTGTGTGTGTGTGTGTAATTTATTTCACATAAATAAAAATATGTAATTATATATGTAATCTATAAAATATGTAATAAAATTATATATATTTTGTGGATATACATAATCTAATATGCCAAATCTCCACAAAACTGATCTTCTCCAGGACTAACCATCTCAAAGAATGGCCCCCACCATCTATCTAGAAACCAGTGAGCCATCCTTGATAGCTCCATCTCCCTCACCTTCCATATCCAATTTATCAAGTCCCATTTATGTAAACTCCTAAATATCCCATTGATGCAGTTCTTTCTCTCCATCTTCACCCTTATTCAAACCATCATCGTCTTCCACATATACTACTGCAACTACCACCTAACCAGTCTCCCTTCACCCATTCTTGCCTGTCTTGAATTCATTCTCTACCGTGCAGCCAGAGTAAGCTCAAATATTAAGCACATCACTTGAATCTTCCTATTTAAAACCATCTCAGGGGCCGGGCATAGTGGCTCATGTCTGTAACCCCAACACTTTGGAAGGCCAAGGCAGGCGGATCACTTGAGGTCAGGAGTTCGAGACCAGCCTAGCCAACATGGTGAAACCCCGTCTCTACTAAAATTTAAAAAAAAAAAAAATTGCTGTGCATGGTGGTGCACACCTGTAATCCCAGCTACTCAGGAGGCTGAGGCAGGTGAAATCACTTGAACCCAGGAGGTGGGTGGTGAAGGTTGCACTGAGCCGAGATGGTGCCACTGCACTCCAGCCTGGGTGACAGAGTGAGACTGTCTCTAAATAAATAAATAAATAAACCCTCTGAGAGGTTCACACTGTATCTCTCTAACATGACCTATGGGCCCTGAGTGACTGGGCAACTACTCCATACCTTCCAACTACATTGGTCTTGTTTTAGTTTCTTTTCTTTTCTTTTTTTTTTCTTTGAGATGGAGTTTTTATCTCGTTGCTCAGGCTGGAGTGCAATGGCACACTCTCAGCTCACTGCAACCTCTGCCTCCCAGATCCAAGCCATTCTCCTGCCTCAGCCTCCCGAGTAGCTGGGATTACAGGCTCTGATTGGTTGGTTTCTGTAACCACTTTCTGCAGCCACTGCTCGGGTCTGCTCCCACACTGTGGAGTGTACTTTTGTTTTCAGTACATCACTGTTTCATTCTTTTGTTGTTTCACTCTTTTTTTGCTTTGTTGGGCGTTGGTTGTGTCCAGTTCTTTGTTCAAATGCCAAGAACCTGGACAACTTGCAGTCACAACCCTCTACCAGTGACATTATGAGCCAGGTACTGTGCTAATCAGCATGAAATATTTTATTAGTCTGTTCTCGCACTGATAGAAAGAAATGCCTGAGACTGAGTAATGTATAAAGAAAAAAGGTTTAATTGGCTCACAGTTCTGCAGGCTGTACAGGAAGCATAGTGGCTTCTGCTTCTAGGGAGGCCTCAGAAAACTTACAGTCATGGAGGAAAGCAAAGGGGAAGCAGGCACATCTTTTTTTTCTTTGTTTCTTTCTCTTTCTTTCTGAGATGGAGTCTCACTCTATTGCCCAGGCTGGAGTGCAGTGGCATGATCTTGGCTCACTGCAACCTCTACCTCCTGTGCTCCAGCAATTCTCCTGCCTCATCCCCCCAAGTAGCTAGGATTACAGGCGTGCGCCCCCACGCCCAGCTAATTTTTCTATTTTTAGTAGAGACAGGGTTTCGCCATGTTGGCCAGGCTGGTCTTGAATTCACAACCTCAAGTGATCTGCCTGCCTCAGCCTCCCATAGGGTGGTATTATAGGTGTGAGCCACCATGCCCAGCCAGGCACATCTTTTCTTGTTGTTGTTGCTATTTTTTCTTTCTGGTACATCTTACATGGCCGGAGCAGGAGCAAGAAGGTAGGGGGAAGTGCCATACACTTTTAAACAATCAGTTCTCAGGAGAGCCCACTATCACAATGACAACACCAAGGGGGATGGTGTTAAACCATGAGAAACCGCTCCCATGATCCTTTTATTTCCCACCAGGCACCACCTTCAACATGGGGGATTACAATTCAACACCTGACTTGGGTGGGGACACAGATCCAAATCATATCAGGTATACAGTGGTAAATCAGAACCAATCCCTCACAAAGGAAGGAAGGGAGATATTCACAATACAGCTAACTTACTAATAAGACACATGGCTACAAATTCAGTGTAAACAACCTGTAAGTGAACATCAGGGAACAAAGGGTTAATTCTAATTGAGAAGACATCCCCAAAGGTCGTGACATTTGGCCGGACCTAGAAAGATTCTAGATAGACTACCAAAATTACAAAGAAAGCTAAATAAAACTCTACTCAATTCCACAAATACTTTCTAAAAGCCTGATACACACAAGGCTTTAAGTTTCAACTTGTACAGTAATACAATTAACACAGGACTGCTAAGAGACAACTCTTATCTTCCAAGAGCAACCAATGTAGCAGTGAAGATGAGTGCATAATACCAAGCATTATACAAACATCAGGAGATGCAGATTGTACCAAGAGAGTTCAAATGAGGAAGAAATCGTATTCAGTTGGGGAGATCTAGGAAGAATGCAAGGAAAAGGTAAGATTTGAGATGGGACTTTCATGATGGGCAGACTTCAACAACCAGATGTATGGGGGCAAGAGCATTGCAGGAAAAAAGAATGACCTGAGCAAAAGAGACCGAGGAGGAATAGAGCTGAGCACAGGTTTGGAGAACAGTGCAGAGTCCAATTTATTTTGATAGCCAAAGATAAGAAGGGAGGTAAGGGGAGATAATGCTGGAAAAAGACAGTTGGGCCCATAATCTGGAAAACCTTGGAAGGTCAGGCTGAGCACTCTTCTCTTGAGGAAGCTGGCAGTATAGGAAGTCACTGAAGGTTTCTGAACAGGAAGTGGCATGATGAGGGCTTTGGTTTGGAACAGTTTATCTGAAATCGGTGTGAGATGAAATGAAAGAGAAAGGGATAGATGTTGGGGACTAGTGTTTTCTCAGGCAAAAAGTGACAAATGTTTGAAATGTAGCAGCGAGAAGGGCCAAGAGAAAGGTGAAGGCAAACGGAAAAGACACAGCTGGAGGTGAATCTACCAGACTTAGGCATTTATTGGATGCATGGGTCATGACAGAAGAAAGAAAGAAGAGGACAAAGAGAGAAATAAAAGAAAATAGTCTGTCTTTGAAGTTTCAGTTCTGGTCAACTGGCAGCCTACACATACCATGACCAAAATAAGGAAGTCAGTAGGATGTGGGGAAAATGCTTAGCTGGATTTTGACTTAAAGTGAAGACAAGGCCGGGCGCGGTGGCTCACGCCTGTAATCCCAGCACTTTGGGAGGCCGAGGCGGGTGGATCACGAGGTCAAGAGATCGAGACCATCCTGGTCAACATGGTGAAACCCCGTCTCTACTAAAAAAAATCAGCTGGGCATGGTGGCGCGTGCCTGTAATCCCAGCTACTCAGGAGGCCGAGGCAGGAGAATTGCCTGAACCCGGGAGGCGGAGGTTGCGGTGAGCCGAGATCGCGCCATTGCACTCCAGCCTGGGTAACAAGAGTGAAACTCCGTCTCAAAAAAAATAAATAAATAAATAAAAAATAAAGTGAAGACAAAGTAAATAATGCCTAATCTCAGTACGAATTGAATCATTAAACCCTAAGGATAAAGAAATCTTATTGCACATTTTATGTTGATGGGCCACATGATCTGTTCTCTTCAAACAGCCCAGTTAGAGTTATAGGTAGTGCTATATCAAGAACCAGAAACCAAAAAAATAGGTCCCGAAAACATCTTCAGAGGAGTGCTTATCAGGTCAGGTTTGCAAATGACTCTAGGCATTGACATAATGAGGAGAGTCAAGACAGGTTCCACATATGGCCAATAGTTTTTAAACTCTGGGAGTCAACTAAACTCTAGGGAGATAATCCTCTTTCTCTCTGAGAAAAACAAACATATGCACATATTCACACATTAAAAGATAAAACTGGGGGAGAAGTTTTCACAGAACTAATAGAGAGGTGTAACTGTACAGGGGTATCTGAAGTAAAGACTGAACATTTTGACAGCCTGCCTAGAAAGAATGACAGTGTCCTAAAAGACAACACTGCACAAATGGGTGAGGTGGAAGATGACGAAGAAAGCCAAGCCAAAGACGGAGAATTAAGATACAGTCCTAGCTGCCAATGTCCCTGTGTGTTAAGTAGGAAAAGCAGCACAGCTGCCAAATGTTTCAAGTCTACAGACTCCAGCAAGACACTTGATTTAGGAATCTACAGTTTCGGGAGTTTGTCTTGGAAGCTTTCATTAACACTAGCCTCAGAGCCCAGATACAGAACCGGTGTCAAATGCCTTTAACTTTAAGTGGAATCGAATGTTGAGATGATCCCTAGGAAGGAAAAATGGCACCAAATACATTTAAAAACCGAATCCACAAAACTCAACTCAGGGAGACACAACTCCTGGCAGGAAGCATTCCTAGAGAGAAGGGTAGTGTTTATTACAACTGAAAGATAAAAATCACATGCTTTCCTTTTTGGAATTGCTACTCTCCCCTACAGATCAGCAATTTTTTAAGCATGCGAAAGCGTGTTTTCTTTTTGAAGGTGTTGATGTTGAAATGATAGCTGCTTTCAATTTGCAGAAATCTAAGCAGGGGGTCAGTGTTCAGCAACTAAATCAAAGAGCAATTGTGCCTTTCGACTTTAGAAAATAAACTTCCCTATTACAGACCTACTGCTGTAGAAGACTCACAGAGCCATGCCAATTGGCTGCTTCCTCAAATGTGCCTTGTGTACGATACTGGAATCAAGAGAACAAGGCAAAAGGGCAATGGTGAGTCTAAACAGAGGCAGCATTCTGAACTCAGGTACTGCACAAGATACACTGCTTGAAAGAGGGGGCATTTCTTGAGCAAAGGAAACAGTCGTACCATCTATACTCAGAAAAATACTCAGAGTAAAGTGCCACAGTCATGTCTGAGGAGCTCCAAAGGGGCGGCACAACCAGAAGCATAAGATCAGAGGAAATGAGATGCTGAGCAGAGTCAGGAGACCTAGGTTGAAGTCTCAGTTTTACCTTACCGCCGGGTAACTTTGTATATACATAAGTCATTCAGTTTCTTTATCTGCACAATAGGCTTAATGATAACAACTCTGCCTATTTCAAAGAATTGGGGTGAGATGCCAAAATGATGCAGCCATTATGGAAAACAGTATGGTGATTCCTAAAACCTTTTAAATAGAATTATCATATAATCCAGCAATCCCACTTCTGGGTACACACCCAAAGGAATTCAAAGCAGGATCTCATAGACGTATTTGCACATTCATGTTCACTGCAGGATTATTCACAATAGACAAGAGGTGGAAACCACCCAAATGTTCATTAGTGGGTGAAAGGATAAAAAAAAATGTAGTATATACATACAAAGGAATAATTATGCAGCCTTAAAAAGGAATGAAATTCTGACACATTTGGGGAGGAGAATAGAAACTTAAAAAGGAATAAACCAAAAAAAGAAAGGAAAAAAAAAGAAGTTCTGACACATGGTTCAACGTGAAAGAACCGTGAGAATGTCAAGCAAAATAAGCTAGTATAAGGCAGTCACAAAAGACAAATACTGTATGATTCCACTCATATGAAGCAACAAAAGTTGTCAAAATCATAGAAAAAGAAAATAAAGGCCGGGCGTGGTGGCTCATGCCTGTAATCCAAGCACTTTGGAGGTCAAGGTGGGCGGATCACCTGAGGTCGGCAGTTCAAGACCAGCCTGACAAAATGATGAAACCCCATCTTTAAAAGAAAAGAAAAGAAAAGAAAAAGGTAGTTGGGGCAGGGAGGAGGAATTAGCATTTAGTGGATATAGAGTTTCAATGTTGCAAGATGAAAACACGCTAGTGATCTGTTGCACAACAATGTGAATCTACTTGACACTACTAAACTGTACATTTTTAAATGGTTCAGATAGTAAATTTAATGTTGTGTTTTTTCACCACAATTTTAAAAAAAGAATTGGTATGTGATACAAACATTATCATAAGAGTGATGCACATTTGAAATAATAATGTCCTACATCAGGTACAGCATTTGCTTGTCCATCAATTCCCCTAGCCCGCTCATTACAGTCTTTTGGTTTGTTTGTTTGAGACAGGGTCTCACTCTATTGCCCAGGCTGGAATGAAGTGGTGTGATCAGAGCTCGCTACAGTTGTGAATGCCTGGGCTCAGGTGATCCTCCTGCCTCGGCCTCCCATACAGGTACATGCCACCACACCTGGCTAATTTTTTTAAAAAAATTTTAGAGCCAAGGTCTCAGTAGTAGAAACCCTGTCTCTACTAAAAATACAAAAATTACCCAGGCATAGTGACACATCCTTGTAGTCCCAGCTACTTGAGAGGCTGAGGCAGGAGAATCGCTTGAACCTGGGAGGCAGAGGTTGCAGTGAGCCAAGATCACACCACTCCACTCCAGGCTGGGTGACAGAGTAAGACTCCATCTTTAAAAAAAAAAAAATTCCTGACGTTAATAGTTGTACTATGCAAATGTAATAAATATCTTTATTCTTGGGAAATACACACTAAAAGATTTAAGGGAAAGTGTTGTAATGTATGTCGCCCAGGCTGGCCTCCAACTTCTAGGCTCAACCGATCCTCTCCCCTTGACCTCCCAATGCCTTGTCATTATAGGCATGAGCCACATGCCCGACCCATTATAGTCTTTGGGGTGATTTTCTTTCTTCCCTGCTTGGCACAGCCACACTGCTGCATTACAGCTCAGACCAGACCTGTGCATATCTGGGATTTCCTAAATTTCAGCAGAAAAGCTTGGAGGGGCCCAAATCTTCACGCTGTTGGAAGCAGAAGCTGCTGCAGAATAAAGGATCTCTATCTTTATCAGGTCTAAGTGGTAGATAAGTTTTCACAAAAAATGCAAGCAACCTGAGGTGACTGAAAAGGAGAGTATCCACATTCCCATTTTTTAACGTCTAATTTATTTTATGTACATCTGTCACCCAAGAGATGTTTTCTAAACTTTTGGGACATAACGGGCTAAAAAAAGCAACAAGATATTACATAAAAGGCAATTAGGCTGGGTGTAGTGGCTCACACCTATAATCCCAGCACTTAGGAAGCTGGAGCAGGTGGGTCGCTTGAGGCCAGGAGTTCAAGACCAGCCTGGCCAACATGGTGGAAACCTCGTCTCTACTAAAATACAAAAAAATAGGCAGGTGTGGTGGCGCATGCCTGTAATTCCAGCTACTCAGGAGGCTAAGACACAAGAATTGCTTGAACCTAGGAGGCAGAGGCTACAGTGAGCTGAGATCACGCCAACTGCACTCCAGCCTGGTTGACAGAGCAAGAATGTCTTTTAAAAAAAAAAAAAAGCAATACTCCAGTGATAACTAAATGCAATTCAGAATCCTGGACTTGTTTCCTGGGCCAGAAAATAAAATAGATATTATTGGGACAATTAGTTAAATTTTAATATAGACTTTAGATTAGATAACAGTATTACATCTGTGTTAAATTTCCTGACTTTGAGGCTGGGCACGGTGGCTCACACCTGTAATCCCCACACTTTGAAAGGCCAAGGCAGGTGGATCATCTGAGGTCAGGAGTTCAAGACCAGCCTGGCCAACATGGTGAAACTCTGTTTCTACTAAAAATACAAAAATTAGCCAGGCATGGTGACACGTGCCTATAATCCCAGCTACTTGAGAGGCTGAGGCAGGAGAATCACTTCAACCTGGGAGGCAGAGGTTGCAGTGAGCCAAGATCGCTCCACTGCACTCTAGCCTAGGCGACAAAGTAAGACCCCGTCTCCAAAAAAAAAAATTCCTGATGTTAATAGTTGTACTATACAGATGTAATAAACATCATTATTCTCCCACACATTGGGGAAAAAAATCCTTATTCTTAGGAAATACATGCTGAAGGATTTAAGGGAAAGTGTAGTAATATATGCAATTTATTCTGAAATGATCCAGAAAAAATAATATGTAAGTAATCAGAGACAGAATAAGACAAATGTAGCCAAATATTAAAAAAAAAAAAATCAGTGAATCTAAATGAAGGATAAACTGAGGTTCTTTGTACTATTTTCATAACTTCCCTATAACTTTGAAATTATTTCAAAATAAAATGGTTTCTTAAATAGGTAATGGGTCCAGGCACGGTGGCTCACACCTGTAATCCCAGCACTTTGGGAGGCCAAGGCAGATGAATTACCTGAGGTCAGGAGCTCAAGATCAGCCTGACCAACATGGTGAAACCCCCGTCTCTACTAAAAATACAAAAACTAGCTAGGGGTAGTGGTGTGTACCTGTAATCTCATCTACTCAGGAGGCTGAGGCAGGAGAATCACTTGAACCTGGGAGGCAGAGGTTGCAGTGAGCCCAGATTGTGCCATTGCACTCCAGCTTGGCCAACAAGAACAAAACTCTCTACCAAGCAAATGGAGAGCAAAAAAAGGCAGGAGTTGCAATTCTCATCTCTGATAAAATACACTTTAAAGCAACAAAGATCAAAAGAGACAAAGAAGGACATTACATAATGGTAAAAGGATCAATGCAACAAGAAGAGCTAACGATCCTAAATATATACGCACCCAATACAGGAGCACCCAGATACATAAGGCAAGTTCTTAATGACTTACAAAGAGACTTAGACTCCCACACAATAATACTGGGAGACTTTAACACCCCATTGTCAATATTAGACAGATCAACCAGACAGAAAATCAACAAGGATATCCAGGACCTGAATACAGACCTGGAACAAGCAAACCTAATAGACATTTACAGAACGCTCCACCCCAAATCCACAGAATACACATTCTTCTCAGCACCACATCACACCTACTCTAAAATTGACCACATAATTGGCAATAAATCACTCCTCAACAAATGCAAAAGAACAGAAATCATAACAAACAGTCTCTCAGACCACAGTGCAATCGAGTTAGAACTCAGAATACAGAAACTAACTCAGAACCGCACAGCTTCATGGAAACTGAACAACTTGCTCTTGAATGTCGACTGGATAAACAATGAAATGAAGGCAGAAATAAAGATGTTCTTCGAAACCAACGAGAACGAAGACACAACATACCAGAATCTCTGGGACACATTTAAAGCAGTCTCCAGAGGAAAATATATAGCAATGAGTGCCCACATGAGAAGAAAGGAGAGATCTAAAATTGACACCCTATCATCAAAATTGAAAGAGCTAGAGGAGCAAGATCCAAAAAACTCAAAACCTAGCAGAAGACAGGAAATAACTAAGATCAGAGCAGAACTGAAGGAAATAGAGACACAAAAAACTCTTCAAAAAAATCAATAAATCCAGGAGCTGGTTTTTTGAAAAGATCAACAAAATAGACAGACCACTAGCCAGATTAATAAAAAAGAAAAGAGAGAATAACCAAATTGATGCAATAAAAAACGATAAAGGTGATATCACCACAGATTCCACAGAAATCCAAACCATCATCAGAGATTATTACAAACAACTCTATGCACGTAAACTAGTAAACCTGGAAGAAACGGATAAATTCCTGGACACCTGCAACCTCCCAAGCCTAAACCTGGAAGAAGCCGAAACCCTGAATAGACCAATAACATGGTCTGAAGTCGAGGCAGCAATAAAGAGCCTACCACCCAAAAAAAGCCCAGGTCCAGATGGGTTCACAGCTGAATTCTACCAGACATACAAGGAGGAGCTGATACCATTCCTTCTGAAACTATTCCAGACAATCCAAAAAGAGGGAATCCTTCCCAAATCATTTTACGAGACAAACATCATACTGATACCAAAACCCGGCAGAGATTCAACAAGAAAAGAAAATTTCAGGCCAATATCCATGATGAACATAGATGCAAAAATTTTCAATAAAATACTGGCAAACCGATTTCAACAGCATATCAAAAAGCTCATCCACCATGATCAAGTAGGATTCATCCCGGGGATGCAAGGCTGGTTCAACACACGCAAGTCCATAAACGTAATCCACCACATAAACAGAACCAAAGACAAAAACCACATGATTATCTCGATTGATGCAGAGAAGGTTTTTGACAAAATTCAACAACCCTTTATGCTAAAAACTCTCAATAAACTAGGTATTAACGGAACGTATCTCAAAACAATAAAAGCTATTTACGACAAACCAACAGCCAATATCATACTGAATGGGCAAAAACTGGAAGCATTCCCTTTGAAATCTGGCACTAGACAAGGATGCCCTCTCTCACCACTCCTATTCAATATAGTACTGGAAGTTTTAGCCAGAGCAATCAGGCAAGAAAAAGAAATAAAGGGTATCCAAATTGGAAAGGAGGAAATCAAATTGTCTCTATTTGCAGAAGACATGATTGTATATCTGGAAGACCCCATCATCTCAGCCCAAAATCTCCTGAAACTGATAAACAACTTCAGCAAAGTCTCAGGATACAAAATCAACGTGCAAAAATCACAAGCATTCCTATACACCAGTAATAGACTTCAAGAGAGCTAAATCAAGAACGAACTGCCATTCACAATTGCTACAAAGAGAATAAAGTACCTAGGAATACAACTAACAAGGAACGTAAAGGACCTCTTCAAGGGGAACTACAAGTCATTGCTCAATGAAATAAGAGAGGATACAAACAGATGGAGAAACATCCCATGTTCATGGTTAGGAAGAATCAACATCGTGAAAATGGCCATACTGCCCAAAGTAATTTACAGATTCAACGCTATTCCCATCAAGCTACCAATGACCTTCTTCACAGAACTGGAAAAAAACACCTTAAACTTCATATGGAACCAAAAGAGAGCCCGCATAGCCAAGTCAATTCTAAGCAAAAAGAACAAAGCAGGAGGCATCACACTACCGGCTTCAAACTATACTACAAGGCTACAGTAATTAAAACAGCATGGTACTGGTACCAAAACAGAGATATAGACCAATGGAACAGAACAGAGGCCTCAGAGGAAATACAACATACCCACAACCATCTGATCTTCGACAAACCTGACAAAAACAAGCAATGGGGAAAGGACTCCCTGTTTAATAAATGGTGTTGGGAAAACTGGCTAGCCATGTGCAGAAAGCAGAAACAGGACCCCTTCCTGACACCTTACACCAAAATTAACTCCAGATGGATTAAAGACTTAAACATCAGACCTAATACCATAAAAACCTTAGAAGAAAATCTAGGCAAAACCATTCAGGACATAGGTGTAGGCAAGGACTTCATGACCAAAACGCCAAAAGCAATGGCAACAAAAGCCAAAATAGACAAATGGGACCTAATCAAACTCCACAGCTTCTGCACGGCAAAGGAAACAGTCAGTAGAGTGAATCGGCAACCAACAGAATGGGAAAAAATTTTTGCAGTCTACCCATCTGACAAGGGGCTGATATCCAGAATTTACAAAGAACTAAAGCAGATCTACAAGAAAAAAGCAAACAAGCCCATTCAAAAATGGGCAAAGGATATGAACAGATACTTTACAAAAGCAGACATACAGGAGGCCAACAAACATATGAAAAAATGCTCATCATCACTGGTCATCAGAGAAATGCAAATCAAAACCACATTGAGATACCATCTCACACCAGTTAGAATGGCGATCATTAAAAAATTGGGGCCGGGCGCGGTGGCTCAAGCCTGTAATCCCAGCACTTTGGGAGGCCGAGGCGGGTGGATCACGAGGTCGAGAGATCGAGACCATCCTGGTCAACATGGTGAATCCCCATCTCTACTAAAAATACAAAAAATTAGCTGGGCATGGTGGCGCGTGCCTGTAATCCCAGCTACTCAGGAGGCTGAGGCAGGAGAATTGCCTGAACCCAGGAGGCGGAGGTTGCGGTGAGCCGAGATCGCGCCATTGCACTCCAGCCTGGGTAACAAGAGCGAAACTCCGTCTCAAAAAAAAAAAAAAAAATCGGGAAACAACAGATGCTGGAGAGGATGTGGAGAAATAGGAACACTTTTACACTGTTGGTGGGAATGTAAATTAATTCAACCATTGTGGAAGACAGTGTGGCGATTCCTCAAGGACCTAAAAATAGAAATCCCATTTTACCCAGCAATCCCATTACTGGGTATATATCCAAAGGATTATAAATCATTCTACTACAAGGACACATGCACACGAATGTTCAATGCAGCACTGTTTACAATAGCAAAGACCTGGAACCAACCCAAATGCCCAACGATGATAGACTGGATAGGGAAAATGTGGTACATATACACCATGGAATATTATGCAGCCATCAAAAACGATGAGTTCACGTCCTTTGTAGGGACATGGATGAACCTGGAAACCATTATTCTCAGCAAACTGACACAGGAGCAGAAAATCAACACCGTATATTCTCGCTCATAGGCGGGTGTTGAACAATGAGAACACATGGACACAGGGAGGGGAGCACTACACACTGGGGTCCGTTGGGGGGAAATGGGGGAGGGGCGGGGGGGTGGGAAAAGATAGCATGGGGAGAAATGACAGATACAGGTGAGGGGACGCAAGGAAGCAAAGCACACTGCCATGTGTGTACCTATGCAACAATCTTGCATGTTCATCACATGTACCCCAAAACCTAAAATGCAATAAAAAAATAAAAATTAAAATTAAAATTAAAAAAAAAAAAAAAGAACAAAACTCTCTCTGAAAATAAATAAATACAGACACAAAATAAAATAAAGTAGTTAATGGTCCAGAAATCAACAGACCTGGGTTCTAGCCATCATGTGTCCATTGGACAGTTCACTTGGTATCTTTCAGTTCAATATACTCATATGATAAAATAGGGATAATGATGCTTATATGTTCTTTTTTAGAGAATTGTTCCAAAATACAAGGCGTAATGATGATACCTACATAGAAGACTTAGAGAAAACAAAAGCTTTAGAGTCAAAGACCAATATTTAAATACATTGCTCTACCACTTTTATGAATATGTTGATCCTGTCTTAAGCCTCAGTATTTCCATCTGTAAAATGGGGGCATCAATGTACCTCAATGGATCATTATGGCAGTAAAATGAAACAATGCCTACTGGAAAGCCCTATTCAATTTATAGCATGGTAACATATCAGAATAAATAAGATGCATATATTCCTCTCCAAATGATGCCACAAATTTGGCATAAACATACCTTGTCAGTATCCTCTACTATAAATTAGATATAACAATACAAAATTATCCAACCAGAAAAAATAACAAAAATACCTTCTCAAGATAATGGTCAAAATATTAATTCAATAATGTCTTGTTTATTGAGCATTATCAGCTAATAATCCATTATCGTAAGTTAATTTTCAATTTAAATAAAGCTTATCCCTTCACACATTGAGAACGTCTGTAATTTAACCGTTTTAATGGAAATCTAAGCTAACAATTTCCTGCATTCTTTGTTGTTGTTGTTCAGAGAGAGGGTCTCGCTATGCTACCCAGGCTGGACTTGAACTCCTGGACATAAGCAACCCTCCTGCCTCAGCCTCCTGAGCAACTGTGACTACAATCACATGCCATCATGCCCAACTTTCTGTTTTCTTATAAGGTTTTTAGATGACTCAGCTTTATCATTGTGACACCATCAGTCAATCGGAGGCTGTCACATATTCAAAGAATGCTCAGGTACATAGGACTACTGAACTCTACATAAAATAAACACAAAGCACAATGCTTTATAGACCTTATATCTGTTTTCCCAAATATTTTCAGGCTCCCCCAATACATACACACACTTCAATTCCATTGTCATTCTTTTTCATATCAAAATTCTGGTTCTAGACTCCTCGTCACTTCATCTCCAGATCCCTAGTTTCTACTTGTAAATTTCTAAGGGGTAGAAACCACATCAGAATTTAAATGAAGAGCCAATAAACTCAGGACAACATTCTCTCCCATGGAATAGTGCACACCAAAAACCACTTTAGCTATTCAGAGACCTTTTTTGGAGAGGTCAGCCTCTAGATTCCCGGCTTTATTCTGGATATTGAGATTATTAGAAAACTGACCTTCAAATATCCAGTAGTATTAATATAATGAGGCAATAGCAGTGACAAGATTCTAATTGACATGCATGTTAAATTACTTATTCTACTTAGCAACTGGGCCAGGCATGGTGGTTCATGCCTGTAATTCCAGCACTTTGAGAGGCTGAGGTGGACGGTGAGGCCAAGAATTTGAGGCCAGCCCGGCCAACATGGCAAACCCTATCTCTACTAAAAATATAAAACTTAGCCAGGCGGGGTGCATGCCTGTAATCCTAGCTACTCAGGAGGCTGAGGCAGAAGAATCACTTGAACCTGGGAAGCGGAGGTTGCAGTGAGCCAAGATCACGCTACTGCACTCCAGCGTGGGCAACAGAGCGAGACTCTGTCTCAAAAAAAGATAATAATAATTAGCAACTAATCAATGGGCTTGCAAATAAAAAATTAAGTCAGAAAAGCAAAATTGCTTGATACCACCTATAGTCTTTAAGTCTCAATCAACATTTCCTATAGGCATATAGCACTTAATAAGAAAGAACTTTCATTTCCATGATCTCACTTGATTCTCAGAATAATCTTATGAGGTGAACAGGGTAGGTGTTCTTGATTCCATTTCACATATAGGAAAACTGAGGCACAAAAAGATGAACACTGTACCTAAGATTACATGGTTAGCAAAGATTTAAGACTTACAATCCTAATTCTATAAACCCTAGGCCAGTGCTTTTCTGCTTGGCCACATTGACTCTCATGAACACACTCTGGAGAACATTTTATTGGCTGCAGTCTTGGAGAGGAGGAGTTGTGAACTTTTTCCAAAACACACAGGCCCAACAATAAGGTGATTATCAGTACATAGGGGGTTACAAACTTTGCAGACCAAAATCTCTTTTACAGGCTTCAGCAATGCCCTAGAATGCTGAGGACGATGTTCAGAATGTCATAAGACAGCAGGATATGATCCAGAAAGAGGACAAGAAACTCTCCAAGCAAAGAATATGTTTTTAAATGAGGGTGCTAACAGAAAAATTACAATTCTTTTGTATGCAAATACGAGGAATGAGGGCTGAGGGCTGAAAATACAAAAAAAATTTTTTTTTTTTTTTTTTTTTTGAGACACAGTCTTACTCTGTCACCAGGCACCAGGCTGGAGTGCAGTGGCGCGATCTCAGCTCACTGCAACCTCTGCCTCCCAGGTTCAAGCAATTCTCCTGCCTCAGCATCACAAATAGCTGGAACTACAGGTGCACGCCACCACACCCAGCTAATTTTTTGTACTTTTTAGTAAAGACGGGGTTTCACCAGTTGGCCTGGATGGTCTCGATCTCTTGACCTTGTGATCCGCCCACCTCGGCCTCCCAAAGTGCTGGGATTACAGGCGTGAGCCACCATGCCCGGCCGAAAATACATATTTTTAAAATCACACAACATAAGGATATGTGAATACACTTTCTTTTTCAACAAAGTCTAAAAAACCAGAACTTGAAACTTCCTCTTGAAGTTTCTAAGAATCATTTTTAGGACAAATCAAAGAATGTATTATTTTCATGAGTAGACTCAGGAAACTCCTTTATGTGGGTTAGAATTATAAACAGGTATAAGAAGGAGGTAGAAAAACTAATTATGAGGTCAAGACATTGAGAAATTTGGACTTCAAGAATATCTAATTACTGTGTTAAGTAGTTTCAACTTTCTCATCAACTATCTCCTAATGTCACTGTCCAAAACCAAACCCCTGGCTGAATGAATCATGTGTTTGAATCAAAATAGCAAAACCAGTATTTTTATGACTCTGTTCATGCTAATATTATGGATCCTGAAGAAAACTTTTAAATTATTTATCAAGTTCTTCAAAAAATTAAAAATACAATTGCTATATCATTACAGCAATTATGCTACTGGGTATATCTCAGTCCATTTCTGATGCTATGACAAATTATCACAGACTGAGTAATTTATAAAGAACAGAAATTGGCCGGGCGCGGTGGCTCAAGCCTGTAATCCCAGCACTTTGAGAGGCCGAGGCGGGTGGATCACGAGGTCGAGAGATCGAGACCAACCTGGTCAACATGGTGAAACCCCGTCTCTACTAAAAATACAAAAATTAGCTGGGCATGGTGGTGCGTGCCTATAATCCCAGCTACTCAGGAGGCTGAGGCAGGAGAATTGCCTGAACCCAGGAGGCGGAGGTTGCGGTGAGCCGAGATCGCGCCATTGCACTCCAGCCTGGGTAACAAGAGCGAAACTCCGTCTCAAAAAAAAAAAAAAAAAAAAAGAACAGAAATTTATCTCTCACAGTTCTAGAGGCTGGGAAATCTAAGTCCAAGGTGCCAGCAAATTAGGTGCCTGGTGAGGGTCCAGGCTCTGCTTCCAAGATGGCACTGCCTCCATAGGGGAGGGATGCCATGTTCTCACATGGCAGAAGGCTGAAGAACAAAAAACAAAAAACAAAAAGGTGGGATGCAGTGGTTCACACCTGTAATCCCAGCTATTCAGGAGGCTGAGGCAGGAGAATCACTTGAACCTAGGATACAGAGGTTGCAGTGAGCCAAGACAGCACCACTGTACTTCAGCCTGGATGACAGAGTGAGACTCTGTTTCAAAAAATAAAAATGTGGGAGGCACAAACTTCTTTCACCAAACCCTTTTATAAGGGTATTAATCCATTCATGAGAACAGAAGCCTCATTACTAAACATCTCCCAAAAGGCTATACTTCCTGATACTGTTGCATTGGAGATTCAGTTTCCAATACATGCATTTGGGGATATATATTCAGGCCATAGCAGGGTATACACCCAAGAGTTTAAAGCAGGGTCTCAAAGAGGTATTTGTACACTCATATTCATAGCAGCATTGTTCACTATAGCCAAAAGGTGGAAGCAACCTAAGTGTCCACCAGCAGGTGAATGGAGCCAGGCGTGGTGGCTCATGCCTGTAATCCCAAGCACTTTGAGAGGCCAAGGCGAGCAGATCACTTGAGGTCAGCAGTTTGAGACCAGCCTGGCCAACCTGATGAAACCCCATCTCTACTAAAACACAAAAATTAGCCGTGTGTGGTGATGCACACCTGTAATCCCAGCTACTCGGAAAGCTGATGCAGGAGGAGAATCGCTTGAACCCAGGAAGCAGAGGTTGCAGTGAGCTGAGATGGCACCACTGTACTCTAACCTAGGTGACAAAGTGAGCCTCTGTCTTAAAAAAAAAAAAAAAAAAAAAACAGGTGAATGGATAAACAAAATGTATACGCACATAATGTAATATTATTTCAGCTGTAAAAAGGAATGAAATTCTGACACGTTAAAAGATGGATGTGGCCGGGCGCGGTGGCTCAAGCCTGTAATCCCAGCACTTTGGGAGGCCGAGGCGGGTGGATCACAAGGTCAAGAGATCGAGACCAGCCTGGTCAACATGGTGAAACCCCGTCTCTACTAAAAATACAAAAAATTAGCTGGGCATGGTGGCGTGTGCCTGTAATCCCAGCTACTCAGGAGGCTGAGGCAAGAGAATTGCTTGAACCCAGGAGGCGGAGGTTGCGGTGAGCCGAGATCGTGCCATTGCACTCCAGCCTGGGTTAACAAGAGCGAAACTCCGTCTCAAAAAAAAAAAAAAAAAAAAGATGGATGTATCAAGGGCTAAGGGAAAACTCCCTCCATTCTCAGTGGTTCTCTGAAAAATCAACTGAAAAATAGCAAGTTAATAGTAGAAAAGGCATACAATTTATTAATGTACATAGAAATCATAGAAAATATAAGAACTCCAAGAAAGGCAATGTGGCTGGTGCTTTCATTTTATTTTTTTTTTAACTTTTAGGTTCAGGGATACATGTTCAGGTTTATTATATAGGTAAATTGCATGTCACGGGGGTTTGATGTACAGATTATTTTGTCCCCCAGATAACAAGCATAGTATGATAGGTAGTTTTTCAACCCTCACCCAAAAATTTCCCAATAACGGGATTGCTGGGTCGAATGGTAGTTCTATTCTAAGTTCTTTGAGAAATCTCCAAACTGCTTTCCAAAGTGGCTGAACTAATTCACATTCCCACCAACACCGTATAACTGATCCCTTTTCTCCACAACCTTGCCAGCATCTGTTATTTTTTGACTTTTTAGTAATAGCCATTTTGACTGGGTTAGATGATATCTCATTGTGGCTTTGATTTACATGTATTCAATAACCAGCGATGCTGAGCATTTTTTCATGTGCTTTTTGGCCCCGTATATGTCTTCTTTTGAAGTGTCTGTTCATGTCCTTTACCCACTTATTAATAAGGTTATTGGTTTCTCATTTGTTAATTTGTGTAACTGCCTTATAGATTCTGGATATTAGCCCTTTGTTGGATGTGTAGTCTGCAAATATTTTCTCCCATTCTATAGCTGGTTTACTCTGTTGATAGTTTTATTTGCTGCACAGCAGCTCTTTAGCTTAATTAGGTCCCATTTGTCAATTTTTTGTTTTGTTGCAATTGCTTTTAGTGTCTTTGTCATAAAGTCTATGCCTGCTCCTATGTCCAGAATGGTATTTTCCTAGGTTTTCTTTCAGAGTTTGCATAGGTTGATGCTTTTATACCATCTTGAGGTTACAGAAAGAATGGGAGCTCCCTCCAGGCATGGCCAAAAACAGGTTATGGTAGAAAATCAGGTTATGGTAGCAGGACAGGCTTTGGGAGAGAGAGAAGAGGAAGCCTGGTGAGCAGAAGTGATCTTGTTACGTACATAAAACTTCACAGGCAGCAGCCCTCAGAGGGAATAGATGGTGAAAGTTTATTCAGACCTTTATAGGTTTCAGACTCTCCGTTACTACCTTTCCTAGATGTGGACAAGAGAGGGTCTCAGAGAAAACCTGGCTACATCAGTGCAGATTTTCCCTACACCTGCAAATCTCCCCCAAAAGACAGCTTTGCAGGGATACCTCTGTTTACTGCTGCTCTGAACAGCCATCTTAAAATATGTCAAAGAAGTATATTTTCAGGTGAAATATTTTGGTTTCCTTCAGATGAACCTTAAGAACATTATGCTAAGTGAAATAAACCAGTCACAACAGGCCAAAAACTGTCAATTTCGCTTACATGAGGTACTTCTACTCATAGAGTAGTCAAATTCATAGAGACAGAAAGTAGAACTATGGTTGCCAGGGGATAAAGGCAGCTGAAACTGGGGAGTTAAAGTTTAAAGTGTATAGTCTTAATTTTGCAGCACGGTAAGAGTTCTGCAGATGGGTGGTGGGGATGGTTATACCACAATATGAATGTACTTAATCTCACTTAAAATGATTAAGATGTTACACTTAAAAATGATTAAAATGGTATCTTTGGCCGGGCACGGTGGCTCAAGCCTGTAATTCCAGCACTTTGGGAGGCCGAGGCGGGTGGATCATGACGTCAAGAGATGGAGACCATCTTGGTCAACATGGTGAAACCCCGTCTCTACTAAAAATACAAAAAATTAGCTGGGCATGGTGGCGCGTGCCTGTAATCCCAGCTACTCAGGAGGCTGAGGCAGGAGAATTGCTTGAACCCAGGAGGCGGAGGTTGCGGTGAGCCAAGATCGCGCCATTGCACTCCAGCCCGGGTAACAAGAGTGAAACTCCGTCTCAAAAAAAAAAAAAAAAAAATGGTACCTTTATGTTATGTATATTTCATCACAATTTAAAACAATTAAAAATTATTTATCAGATTCTATTAAACATATGGTTTTTCCTGCCCTCATAAGGGTTGAGAATGAGAAAGTCTATTTATAAACTGAGATGAACTTGGCCTAAAATGGTACATAAAAAGAAAGACACTAGGCCCATCTCAGGTATATACTTGGGACCTCAAAAGGGAAGAATGCAACTGAATATGGTTTTTCATGTGAAACTGTTTATTTTGTTGTTAAATAGTAATCTTTAGAGTATTTCTTCATTTTTATCAGTTTCAGAAGCATTCCGAAAATACTCCAGATGTCAGATGAGAAATTCGAATTCCTGGGTCCCATTTCCACATTGGCCAAGGCTCCCTACAATCACAAAAAGCTGCCGCAGTGACTCAAAGCAAGGCAGAAAGCAAAGGGAGAAGAAAGACAAACAAGTAAAACAGCCTGCCATCGAATGTGAAATTCCTCCTCTCCAGCTTGTTCAGGCCCCGTATGCAACAGATCCTGTTTATATATTTCTTCTGGGGTTTCTAAATTACTTCTGTAACAACTAGGACATAGTGAGAAGTTCAAAAAGAGGCCAACTTCCTAGAGACAGAGAATGTCTGTATATTCTGTGAGATGATGTCTACACAGATGTCCATTAATGTACATTAGCTCTCCCCTGCAGCTTAGTCTATCAGAATAACCAACACCAAGGTATACAAAACCAATTCTCAGGGGAAGGTGGGCAGATTCAAAGATATGGTGCTGGAAAAGAAGACATCCCTCTACACCCACACCCACATGTTACTGTTACTGTGCTTTTCTTCCAAGCCAACCGCATCTGCCTATAAAATCCATGCCGTGACCACCTATTCTTCCCCACATCCCCACCCAGGCCCCTTTGTTCAACCTCAGCTCAGACGAAACATGCAAAAAAAAGTTAGCTCTATCTGTTGCAATTCCAACAACTAAGAAATTCTAAATAGGGCGGGTGCAGTGGCTCACGTCTGTAATCCCAGAACTTTGGGAAGACAAGGCAGGAGGATCACTTGAACCCAGGAGTTCAAGACTAGCCTGAGCAATATAATAAGACCCCATCTCTACAAAAATCAAACAAAAAAAAAAAAGAAAAAGAAAAAGAAGGCCGGGCGCGGTGGCTCAAGCCTGTAATCCCAGCACTTTGGGAGGCCGAGGCGGGTAGATCACGAGGTCGAAAGATCGAGACCATCCTGGTTAACATGGTGAAACCCCGTCTCTACTAAAAATACAATAAAACTAGCTGGGCATGGTGGCGCGTGCCTGTAATCCCAGATACTTAGGAGGCTGAGGCAGGAGAATTGCCTGAGACCAGGAGGCGGAGGTTGCGGTGAGCCGAGATCGTGCCATTGCACTCCAGCCTGGGTAACAAGAGCGAAACTCCGTCTCAAAAAAAAAAAAAAAAAGAAAAGAAAAGAAAAGAAAAAGAAATCCTAGAGAAAACATTATACTTTGAATTGCCGTAAGGCACTCTCTTTTTTTTTTTTTTTTTTTTTTGAGACGGAGTTTCACTCTTGTTACCCAGGCTGGAGTGCAATGGCGCGATCTTGGCTCACTGCAACCTCCGCCTCCTGGGTTCAGGTAATTCTCCTGCCTCAGCCTCCTGAGTAGCTGAGATTACAGGCATGCGCCACAATGCCCAGCTAATTTTTTGTATTTTTAGTAGAGACGGGGTTTCACCATGTTGACCAAGATGGTCTCGATCACTTGACCCCGTGATCCACCCGCCTCAGCCTCCCAAAGTGCTGGGATTACAGGCTTGAGCTACCGCGCCCGGCGGCACTCTCTTAATTTAGGTACAAACAAATCACCAGCTGATGAAGGGGAAGGAAGTCAATTTACAGTATACTACATAATATTCATGGGACAACACATCCTGGAAAGGGAAGAATATATGTTAAGAACCAAGGCAGTAGACCAGGTCCCATTATTGACAAGAACACTGTCTCTGCTAATCCTTAGATGAGCCACTTAACTGTTCTGTCTCGATTTAGCTCCTGTAAAACAGAGTCTTATTCATTTATTAAAAGAAAATACTTAGAGACTACTGAGGGTCAGGTGCTATGTTAGGCACTTTGACCAGAACTAAAGATTGTTCCCTTTCTCAGTGCCAGTAGAACCACAATGATATAACATCAGACCCAAGAGCACTATAAATAACAATGCAAATCTTTCTCAAATGGTTATTATGAAAAGGAGAAGAGGATCAGGCACACCAATCCTTTCTTGGTGAGTGTGGCTGCTGTTATGCTATCGCAGAAGGCTTTCTGATCAGTCCCTACTTTACTGTCACTGGAATATCTGCAGGGCTGTGTTACGGTGAGAAATATGCACTCATATTCCTTTTCCCTTTGTGAAGTGTATTCTTGAATTTTCAAGAAATAAGCCACATCCAAACTCCAACCAAGTTATTAATTACAAGAATTTAAGTTTATTTATTGCACAAGCATTGCTATATGTTTTTTAAAAATATATTATATTCAGCCGGGCGCGGTGGCTCAAGCCTGTAATCCCAGCACTTTGGGAGGCTGAGGCGGGTGGATCATGAGGTCGAGAGATCGAGACCATCCTGGTCAATGTGGTGAAACCCCGTCTCTACTAAAAATACAAAAAATTAGCTGGGCATGGTGGCGCGTGCCTGTAGTCCCAGCTACTTAGGAGGCTGAGGCAGGAGAATTGCTTGAACCCAGGAGGTGGAGGTTGCGGTGAGCCGAGATCGCGCCATTGCACTCCAGCCTGGGTAACAAGAGCGAAACTCTGTCTCAAAAATATATATATATATATATATATATATTATATTCTTAAACAATAGAGACTAACATTTATTAAGAGTATATTACCTTCAAATATGTGATTTCCTGTATACATTCCATAAGCAAGGTTGGTATTACTGTCTCCGTTTATAATTGAGGAAACTGAGACTTTAAGAATTTCATTTGGCCGGGCGCGGTGGCTTTTGGCCGGGCGCGGTGGCTCAAGCCTGTAATCCCAGCACTTTGGGAGGCCGAGGCGGGTGGATCACGAGGTCAAGAGATCGAGAGCATCCTGGTCAACATGGTGAAACCCCGTCTCTACTAAAAATACAAAAAATTAGCTGGGCATGGTGGCGCGTGCCTGTAATCCCAGCTACTCAGGAGGCTGAGGCGGGAGAATTGTCTGAACCCAGGAGGCGGAGGTTGCGGTGAGCCGAGATCGCGCCATTGCACTCTAGCCTGGGTAACAAGAGCGAAACTCCGTCTCAAAAAAAAAAAAAAAAAAAAAAAAAAAGAATTTCATAGCTTGTTCAAATGCCACCCAGATAGTAAATAGGGAATTTGACCCCAGATCTGTGTGCCTCCCAAGCCAATGCTCATTCTGGCAACTAAATGCCATTGTGCTAAGCCTTGCCATCACCATTACTTGCTGATGAGCTCAATTTCCTAGATAGAGAATGTGCTGAAACCTAAGCTCAGTAACCTGACTTCAACCAAGACTACGTCTTTAAGCACTTCAGTCCCAAGTGTTCTTCAGGTGCATAAGATTTTTTAAAAAAGAAGAAGACTTAATTTAAGCCCTGCAGTCCAAAAGTTATCATTTCCCCTAACAAACTAGATTCTAGTCCTCTCAAAAGAACAGAGTTAATGATAGAAGACATCTACAAGGCAACAATCTAATTCCATTCGTTCTCTAGCCACATCTGTCTTGGCTGATTTAGGTGTCTAGAAAGCAGAAGCATTGACTCCATGACCTCTCAATACTCTTTCTAATACTGTAATTCTGATTCTCTTTGCCCTACTTACACATGGGCACCTATGACTGTTCTCAGAGGCTAGATTTTGGAGGCCAGATTGCTCCATTTTAGAAAAGGTACCATGAATAGCATGAGATTGAAAGTTGTAACTGCCACACTTTTTTTTTTTTTTTTTTTTTTTTTTTGAGACAGTGTTTCGCTCTTGTTACCCAGGCTGGAGTGCAATGGCGCGATCTCGGCTCACCGCAACCTCCGCCTCCTGGGCTCAGGCAATTCTCCTGCCTCAGCCTCCCGAGTAGCTGGGATTACAGGCACGCGCCACCATGCCCAGCTAGTTTTTTGTATTTTTAGTAGAGACAGGGTTTCACCATGTTGACCAGAATGGTCTCGATCTCTCGATCTCGTGATCCACCTGCCTCGGCCTCCCAAAGTGCTGGGATTACAGGCTTGAGCCACCACGCCTGGCCCACACTTTTCAAATGAATATTAAATCATACCAATATAATCATCCTGAAATAAAAAGATCATACCAATCAATCAGAAGGAATTAAGAATCAGGGAAGCAGAGAGTTGGTCCTGTTCATATTATTTCTTTTCTTTAGACCTCAGTGAAATATTATCTGACTAGTTGGAGAAAGCCTGGCTGGGCAATATGCCCTGTGGTGATTTCTGTGGTTCCTGTCCTGTAGACTACACTACCTGGTGTATTACATCGTTATTAACTATAAAGGGAACTGCTGTCTGGCCCTTTAATAAAGAACTTTCTAAATCTGTCAAAGAGAGAATAAGGTCCCTGTTATCTTATGACAAATAACATAGCAAAAACCATGGGTTTCTCTGCCAACGGAGCTGTAGACTGCTTATATATCATCCAATTGTATAATACACATTAGGGCTTACTATACCAGTTCAAGGCCAGGTGCAGTGGCTCACACCTGTAATCCCAGCACTTTGGGAGGCTGAGGCAGGTGGATCACCTGAGTCCAGGAGTTTGAGACCAGCCTGGCCAACATGATGAAACCCCATCTCTACTAAAAATACAAAAACTAGCCAGGCATGGTGGTGGGCGCCAGCAGTCCCAGCTACTTGGGAGACTGAGGCAGAAGAATCACTCGAACCCAGAAAGCAGAGGTTGCAGTGAGCTGAGATCATGCCACTGCACTCCAGCCTGTACAACAGAGCTAGACACTGTCTCAAAATAAAATAAAATAAAATTATATATATATATATATATATATATACACATATCAGTTCAAAGTTCAAAATCAACAAACATATTCAAACTATTCAAGGGCTTTGTGCAACATCCCATCAAGTATCCATAATGGGAAAGAGGAAAAAGGAGTTCATGACCAAATACACAAAGACAGTCAGAAAGAATGAACCGTTTCTGTACTAGTGAGCCAATGTGTTTCTAAATGATCACTAGGAAAAGCAAAACCCCTGTATGAGAGTTTCTTGGGATCAGAACTGAGATTGTGTCAGGCCCCGGGGTAGGCAACAGGAATGTATCTCTGATGATGAGCACTTTGCCCACTCAAACAGGAAAACACCTCATAGCACAACCTGCATTCCAAGTTTTCATTATATATGTGGGAAAAGGTCATTTCTAAAACCACTTCCCTACATACCTCCCTACACAAAGTCAGCAGAAGCTGGACACAAACAAGAAGGTCTAAGGAACACTTAAGGAACTTAATGCCTTGCCCTACCCAACAACAGCCAATTAATGTTGCACAGCCTATTTTCGTCTCAGAGGGCTATTCTGTGTCTACTGCAATGACTCAACTCTGCCATTTTATTGCAAAAGCAGCCATAGACAATATATAAACAAATAGGTGTGGCTATGTGCCAATAAAATGTTATTTACGAAAAGACATTATTTACAAAAAGAGGTGGTGGACAGGATTTGGTCATGAGCCACAGCATGTTGACCCCTGTTTTACTACAAATAAATCTCCTTCAGAAATCAAGTTATTATTCCATTTTTAAAAATTATTTATTTATTTATTTAATTTTGAGATGGAGTCTTATTCTTTCACACAGGCGGGAGTGCAGTGGTGCGTTCTCAGCTTACTGCGAACTCCACTTCTCAGGTTCAAGCAATTCTCCTGCCTCAGCCTCCCAAGTAGCTGAGACTACAGGCACACACTACCATGCCCAGATAATTTTTGTATTTTTAGTAGAGACGGTGTTTTGCCATGTTGCCCAGGCTTGTCTGGAACTCCTGACCTCAGGTGATCCACCCACTCGGCCTCCCAAATGCTGGGATTATAGGTATGAGCCACCGTGCCCGGCCTCAAGTTACTATTGCTTAACTCCTCTCTCTCTTCTACCCAGGACTTCTGGAAAGGAGCAAAAATGTACAAGTCTAAGAAGTTTTCCTCAATCAGTTATTCTCAAAAGCAGAAGCTATAGAAGACTTCAAAGTAAAAGATGCCTGTGGGTATCCAATCTACTTACTTCTACTTATCACCATTAGAAAATAAAAATCTTTGCTGGTTTAATGGAGAGACCAGAGCTGCCTTCTTTAGTTTGCCAATAGGATGACACATGTTTTCTATTAAACATCACGTTATTAACTCATGAAAGGCACAACTGACCAGCAGCTTTCAGAACAACTGGAAGCCACTGGGTGAAGGTGGGCAGAAACACACTTTGGGAAAGCCAGTTCCAAAGGGGGCTGCTGACTCCTTAGAGGTGAGACTGCTACTAAAAAAAAAGAAAATCCTCCCTGAAGAGAAGACCTGCCAAGCAACTGCCTCCTTGCCCAGATGCCAAATGAATGAAAGCTTCAATCAGCCAGACCTTGCTGGACTTGTTAGACCTGACAAAACAACGGCAATAGCTTTGGTAATAGTGCCAGACAGGGGCTAGCACAAAATTGCCTGCTGCAATGGAAATCTCTATAATACACTCTGCTGAAAACACATGCCAATTATGCCCATATTGCCGGAGGAGCAGAAGCTGATTAAAGGCACATGGGTAAGAAGAAGGCAAAAGAACTGGTCCTAAATATCCTACCATAGCATACCTATATTTATGAGCCCCTCTGAATGTCAGAGGCTGCCTACCACATGGCATAAGAGGGTCCATAAGACTTGAAATTATAGTTTGAAGCTGAATCATTAGAGCAGGGATGGCTGGCTAGGAAGGCAATTTTAAAAACAAGGCACAATAAACAAGGTCTCTGAGAGGGCTTCCTCAGGTCCTAGAGGGAGAAGGAATAGCAGCAGACACAGGCAACCCCGAGGAGGAACATGACAGGGTTTTACAGAGATTGAGCTGGGTGCAAAGATGGTGTTAGGAAGAGAAGCTCAAGGAGCAGGAGAGGGCTAAGTGCAGAGCCAGGCCAGCCGAGACAGACATCAGGGAGAATCAGGTAACTACAATGGCAAGAGACCATACAGGAAAGCCCAGAGACACAGACTTCCCAAACCCATCCGACAAGGTATAACCATTCACCTCCTTCTACAATACATCATATAGATAGTAAAAAATCTGCCACCTCTAGGAGCCAGAATATCTGAGTTTGAATCCTAACTTGCCACACATGAGTGGAGCAATTTTGAGCAAATAACTTCTCTGAATTTCAATTTCCTCATCTGTAAAACAAGGGACCATTATCTGCCCTTGGTTACTTTACCTGTCTGAGGGCACTAATAATGCCCTGTCTGATTAGTTCAAAGGGTTGTAAAGATCAAATTGAAGGCTGGGCGCGGTGGCTCAAGCCTGTAATCCCAGCACTTTGGGAGGCTGAGGCGGGTGGATCATGAGGTCAAGAGATCGAGACCATCCTGGTCAACATGGTGAAACCCCATCTCTACTAAAAATACAAAAAATTAGCTGGGCATGGTGGCACGTGCCTGTAATCCCAGCAACTCAGGAGGCTGAGGCAGGAGAATTGCCTGAACCCAGGAGGCGGAGGTTGTGGTGAGCCGAGATCGCACCATTGCACTCCAGCCTGGGTAACAAGAGCGAAACTCCGTCTCAAAAAAAAAAAAAAAGATCAAATTGAGACCATAGGTGAAACTGTTGTTGAACTGAAAAAAGTATTATATACAGTATCACTATAAACACACAACTCCATTTAAGGATGAAACTGGTTCCAAGCAAGGTAGAAGCCCCAGCTTTCCCTCCCATTCTTCCTTTTTTTTTTTTTTTTTTTTTCAATTTTTTTGTTTGCTTTTCAGACGAAGTTTTGTTCTGTTGCCCAGGCTGGAACGCAATGGTGCTATCTCAGCTCACTGCAACCACCTCCACCTCCCTGATTCAAGCTATTCTCCTGCCTCAACCTCCAGAGTAGCTGAGATTACAGGCACCCACCACCACACCCAGCTAATTTTTTAAATATTTCTAGTAGAGACGAGGTTTCACCATGTTGGCCAGGCTGGTCTTGAACTCCTGATCTCAAGTGATCCACCCACCTCAGTGTTGGGATTACAGGTGTGAGCCGCCATCTACTCTGTTAATGTGGCCATCCAATCCCTGGCTGAGTTGTTACCCAATTACCACACTGGCACCCTCGAACAATCATCCTCGCACTCACCATTCACAGGTAACGAGCTAAATAATGTCTGCAACATCTGTGAAACTTCTAGAATAAAAAAGCAAGTGGTCTATATAAAATATCATCCTATTTTTCTTCTTTCTTAACAACTTTACAATTTGTTTTTGAGACAGAGTCTCACTCTGTTGCCCAGGCTGGAATGCAATGGCACGATCTTGGCTCACTGCAACCTCCACCTCCCGGGTTCAAGCCATTCTCCTGCCTCAGCTTCCCTAGGAGCTGGGATTACAGATGCCTGCCACCACACCCAGCTAACTTTTGGTATTTTTAGTAGAGACAGGGTTTCACCATGCTGGCCAGGCTGGTCTTGAATTCCTGACCTCAGGCAATCCACCCGCCTCAGCCTCCCAAAGTGCTGGGATTACAGGCATGAGCCACCACACCCAGCCCAATTTTTTTTTGAAACAGGGTCTAACTCTGTCGCTCAGGCTGGAGGGCAGTGGCATGATGACAGCTCACTGCAACCTCTGCCTCCTGGGCTCAAGCCATCCTCCCCCCTCAGCCTCCTGAGTAGCTGGGATTACAGGTGAGTACCACCATTTTTGGCTAATTTTTGTATTTTTTTTGTACAGGCAGGATTTCGGCATGTTAGCCAGGCTGGTCTCGAACTACTGAGCTCAAGCAATCTACCACACCTGGGCCTCCCAAAGTGCTGGTATTATGGACATGAGTCACTGCGCCCAGCCACTACTTTACAATTTTTAAGTTCTTTTCCACCCTAAAGACGTAATGAAAAATCCTCAGCCCTCCTTTATCACCAATAGGAATCTTCCACAATTTTTTTAACCACCTCGCTGGCTTCAGGCAATTCTCCTTTAAAGACATCTGGACTGTCTTCCTCAGCAGCCTTCACAGAACAGCACAGGGAAATTCTTACCACGAGTTCAGGTGTCTCAAGCCTGTCAGCTACCCACTTCTCTAATGCTGTTCTCCAGCTTTCAAACCTTTTGTAATGGCCACTTCCTATGGGCATGTGTACTGACGGCTATTTCCACTTATCTACAGAAGACTCCAGATGTCTTCTTGATACTTCTACTTTCTGAACTACGTATTCTTCTGAACAGCACTTATATTCTCTTTCGACACTAAAGGGGGAAAAAATGGGAAACTGTGGAAAGAATACACAGAAAATCGAAATCTTGGCTCAACTACTGACTATGCAATCTTAGGGAAGTACTTAAGTTCTCTAAATCTTAGTTTCCTCATCTATAAATTGGAGGTAATAACATCTTTCTTCCCTGTTTGGTTACAGAATATATGTTAAAGTGCCTTGTATACTATAAAGAGCTCTGCAAATGATAGTTTATACCTACATCTACCTGTGTATCCACATCCTAAAACCCAACTCAATTTGTATTAGAGTTGCTTCTTATTGATAAATTGATTCTCTGGATTTCACGTATTTGGGAGAAAGGTCTATCATTTTTCTTTTCTTTTTTCTTCTTCTTTTTTTTTAATTGCTTGAGAAGAAGGTCTATCACTTGATCTTCTATTTTAATCAAGCTCCCAGAAAAACTCTGGAAGTAACTTCAGACTCCCGGCATCTTCCCCTACTTCATTCCTACAGGTTTGTAAAATGTGTGGCTGCCTTCAGGCTGATACTGAAAGTGCATTTTTTTTTTTTTGAGACAGAGTTTCGCTCTTGTTACCCAGGCCGGAGTGCAATGGCGCAATCTCAGCTCACCGCAACCTCCACCTCCTGGATTCAGGCAATTCTCCTGCCTCAGCCTCCTGAGTAGCTGGGATTACAGGCACACGCCACCATGCCCAGCTTATTTTTTGTATTTTTAGTAGAGATGGGGTTTCACCATGTTGACCAGGATGATCTCGATCTCTTGACCTCGTGATCCACCCGCCTCAGCCTCCCAAAGTGCTGGGATTACAGGCTTGAGTCACCGCGCCCGGCCTGAAGGTGGATTCTTGACAACAGGCATTGCCGGCCTGAAGGTGCATTCTTGACAAGAGGCATTGAAGAGAAAACAACTCTTTTCTTTCTTTCGTAAGCTGAAAGTGATTCTCAACAGGACAAAAAAAAAAAAAAAATATATATATATATATATATATGTATATATATATATATATATCACAGTCTCAGCAAAGAGAGGTTCCTAAAGGGTAGAAATTGTTTTCATGAAGCACAGTAAGACCAATTATTGGTTTCAGTACTGATTTTGTGACTAACTGGCTCTGTGACCTTGAGCAAGGAACACCCCTCATAGACCTTGGTTTCCTCATCTTGAAACATGAAGGCATTAAATGAATGTTCAAAAGGCCCTTTGAACTCTGAGTCCATTTCCAGCAAGATACTACAGATTAGTCAAAAAGAAAAGGAAGTGGTTAAATACAAACAGCATCTGCTCCTCACTAAGCAAAAGCAAATAAAATGCCCAGAAGCCCCAGCTTTCCCTCCCTTTCTACTCTGCTTACATGGTTATCCAATCCCTGACTGAGCTGTTACCCAATTAGCACACTGGCATCCCTCGCTTTCCCATTTAGTGCCGTTACAGAACTCTCATCCCCACAATCCCTGAAACACTGGGCATGGATTCTACAAGACAAACCTCTCCACATCAACCAAACAGGGGAAAAAAATCAATATTTCCCATGTTGCAGAGCAAAAGAAATTCAGCATAGTGATGACAGTGACAGAGGCATTTACTTTACAATGTTCCAGCGTTTTTTGTTGTTTTGTTTTTTGTTTTTTGTTTTTTGTTTTTTGTTTTTTTGTCTGCGCTCACTCCCACCTAATGAATTCAGAGTGGATGAATTCAAAATTAGTCTCCAGCTGTCAATTGCCACATACATAATATATATTTTTCCAATCACAGAGAAAGGCTTTTCCATGACAGCCTGGCTCTGGAAAGAGATGGAAGTTGAAGTGTGGCCCTCCTGCTTCTGGGAAGTCCTTAATGAAAACCTTTTGTAAAGAGCTGCCTTGAAGTTCCTCATATGGAACTATAGTGCTGGACTTAACTGCTCGTCACTTATGAAAAATTCCAAGCTGCCTTAGGATAAAAATAATATGGGGGAGGACTTTGTCATCCGTTAGTAATGCCACACGTTTCCCAATATACACTACTCACTACATGAAAAGCAGCTGTGTTTGCCCTAAGAGGTCGACAGATGAGCAGAGAAGAGGGAGAGTTTGCGAACTGCCCAACCAGCTGGTGTAGGCTCTTGGGTCATAAAACAAAGAGGACAGGTGTCACACCACCAAGATGTACTGCCATTCTTCTATGACAAAGGAAACAAAACATAACCATACCCTAATTAAACTGAGCTAGATTGCTCAACAGGGAAATCACCTGATCCCAGCTTTAATGGGGAGGAAAGAATGAAAAGTCACCTTCCACTAATGCAGATCTTTGCTGCCAAATGCATCGTTTCAGGCAAAATCACCCCCAGCTCCAATAGAGAACATCAAGACAGTTTGAATGCAAGCTACCTGCTTCAGAGTACCATGCAGAAAGAGCCTTGGACCCAGCACTTTGGGAGGCTGAGGTGGGAGGAATGCTTGAGCCCAGGAGTTTGAGACCACCCTGGGCAACAACACAACAAAACCCTATCTCTATAAAAAGTGTGAAAAAGGCCGGGCTCGGTGGCTCAAGCCTGTAATCCCAGCACTTTGGGAGGCTGAGGCGGGCGGATCACGAGGTCAAGAGATCGAGACCATCCTGGTCAACATGGTGAAACCCCGTCTCTACTAAAAATACAAAAAAATTAGCTGGGCATGGTGGCGTGTGCCTGTAATCCCAGCTACTCAGGAGGCTGAGGCAGGAGAATTGCCTGAACCCAGGAGGCGGAGGTTGCGGTGAGCTGAGATCGCGCCATTGCATTCCAGCCTGGGTAACAAGAGCGAAACTCCGTCTCAAAAAAAAAAAAAGAAAGAAAGAAAAGAAAGAAAGAAAAACAGAAAGAAAGAGAGAGAGACAGACAGAAAGAGAAAGAAAGGAAAAAGAAAGAGAGAAAAAGAGAGAGAAAGAAAGAAAGAAAGAAAAGAGATGAAACAAGGGAGGGAAGGAAGGAAGGAAGGAAGGAAGGAGCGAGCAAGGGAGGGAGGCAGGGAGGGAAGGAGAGAGGGAGGGAGGGAGGGAGGGAAGAAAGGAAGGAAGGAAGGAAAGAAGGAAGGAAGGAAGCCCTGGAATGGGAAACCAATTCTGGTCACAATTTGACTCTAAGTCTAGGTCTCTGGAGGAGTAATTCTCTGTCTTGACTTTCTTTTCCCTACATATAAACCCAGTAGAGTAGATGGGTAGCTTTCTAAACAACCTTCCAGGTCTGATGTTCTATAACAGGCATCCCCAAACTTTTTACACAGGGGGCCAGGTCACTGTCCCTCAGACCATTGGAGGGCCGCCACATACTGTGCTCCTCTCTCTGACCACTAATGAAAGAGGTGCCCCTTCCTGAAGTGCGGCGGGGGGTCGGATAAATGGCCTCAGGGGGCCGCATGCGGCCCGCGGGCCTGGTCGTAGTTTGGGGATGCCTGTTCTATAAGATAGAGCTAAAGGAAGATGTAGGTATGTAAGACAAGCACCTGTCACCTGTTTCTCCAGACACAATGGGTTTTTTTAAAAACAGGTCTGAGATATGACTCACACACCACAAAATGGCTCACGGAGTTGTACAACCATCATTGCAATCCAATCTTAAAAAATGTTCATGACCCCAAAGAGAAACCCTTTACCCATTAGCAGTCACAATATATTCCAACCACCCAGCTTAGCAACCACTAACTTGATACTCTCTCTAATAGATCTGCTTATCTGGACATTTCATATAAAAGGAATCATGAACAATATGTAGTCATTTATAATACTTTTCTCGCTTATCATACGGTTTTCAAAGTTCATCCTTATTGTATCATGTATCTATCAGTACTTCATTACTTTTTATTGCCAAACACTATTCCATTGTATGGATATACCACCTTTTATTTATCTATTTTTCAGTTGATAGACATTTAGAGGTTGTTTCCACTTTTTGGCCATTATAAATAATTCTGTTATAGGCTGGTCACTGTGGCTCATACCTGTAATCCTAGCACTTTCAGAGGCCGAGGTGGACTGATTACCTGAGGTCGGCAGTTCAAGAGCAGCCCGGCCAACATGAAGAAACCCTGTCTCAACTGAAAATTTAAAAATTAGCCAGGCATAATGGCGGACACCTATAATCCCAGCTACTTGGGAGGCTAAGGCAGGAGAATCGCTTGAACCTGGGAGGTGGGGGTTTCAGTGAGCCAAGATCACGCCACTGCACTCCAGCCTGGGCAACAGAGCATGACTCTGTCTCAAAAAAGAAAAAAAAAAATCACACGCTGAATTTCCTCTTCACACTCTTACCACAATTGTAATTAATTATTTAAGAGGGTAATTTGATATTTAACATATCTTCCGAAAGGGCAGAGCCTATAGTTATTCACCACTATATTCCCAGCTTCCAGGACAGTGCCTGACACATAGTAGGTGCTTAGTAAATCCTTCTTGAACTAAACTGAATTGCCTTTACGTTGCCCAAGGTTTAGCACTTGATACAAGCTTGGTAAAGCATCAGGAGGGCCTTCCGCCCCACTAGAAAATAAAATCAGCTCAAGATTTCCAGGGTACTCCCATGGAAAAGTGTGTAACTTTCCAGGTCCTCACAGGCTTTTAGGAAACTTCTGTAGTAACTGATTAGAGAAACATATGCCAGATTAAACAAAAGGTTTTGGCTATGCTTTAAAAAAATAAGGCTATAAAACTGAGGCTGAAAAATAAATTTTCTTCATCACTCTAAAATCTGATTGGAAAACTTTTCTAAATGGGCAAGTGAAGCTAATATCTTCCCTACCCCACCCCAGCACCATCCTCTACCCCTGAGTAAGAATAGTTTCTTAAAAATGGACACACTGAAAGGTTGGCTTGGTTCACTTTTCAACCCCAGTTTCCACAGCACCCACAATCCAGCTACTTTGGAATCTGATCTGCTGAGGACCTCCAATGAATATGGCAATATTTCATCTCCATCAAATTCCATTTAACATTGTTTCACACCTATTAATAGTAACAGCAGCACCAAACAACATACCCATTATATTGATCTGAGTGAGTCTGGAGAAGGTGCTCAGAGGTACTGATAAAATATCACTAGAATAATAGGCCGGGCGCGGTGGCTCAAGCCTGTAATCCCAGCACTTTGGGAGGCCGAGGCGGGTGGATCACGAGGTCAAGAGATCGAGACCATCCTGGTCAACATGGTGAAACTCCGTCTCTACTAAAAATACAAAAAACTAGCTGGGCATGGTGGTGCGTGCCTGTAATCCCAGCTACTTAGGAGGCTGAGGCAGGAGAATTGCCTGAGCCCAGGAGGCGGAGGTTGCGGTGAGCCGAGATCGCGCCATTGCACTCCAGCCTGGGTAACAAGAGCGAAACTCCGTCTCAAAAAAAAAAAAAAAAAAAAAAATATCACTAGAATAATGACAAGATACCTGCTGAGTGAGAATGCGTATTATATCACCAACTCCTCTCACACACCATGGCACCAGAGCCATCCCAAAGGGATTAAAAGCGTTGGTGTCCCTCATTATAGAGGTATTCAGGATAGGGCATCAGGTTGAGACCTACCAAGAAGCATTCCATGAGAGGATAGTCAAGTAGGTCAGCAAGTCATCTACTCATGCTGGACATACTATTTGGATTTTCCCTTGGCCTATTCTCCTAGAGTAAAAATAAATTGGCTCTTGAAGTTTATGATAGAATCAATTGTTTGACTATTTGACTAACATGGTGGTAGCCAGAAAACAAAATAATAAAACCAGAAGGAACTGTAAATATTATTGGCCAAACCTCTAATTTTATAAAATGGGAAAACTGAGACCGACAAAATGAAAGACTTATTCAAAGTCATAGAGCTAACTAGTGGAAGACTTGGAATCAACCCATCCTTCCAGTAAAGCAATCATTCACAAAATAGGTGTCCTGGTTGCCAAAGTGAAAGCTGAAAAGGCACCCCAAAAGGTGACTTTAATGTAAACATCTAAAACTCTAACTTTAAAAGTACAGAATGTAAGAACGTGACTTTTTTAAAAAATTAAGATTGAGTTATTAAAACTATAGAATTATATTATTTCTACTTTATCAACATTATGTACATTTAGAGTATAAAATATATATATCTTTTGGATTCTTCTTTTTGAGACAGGTGTGAACCAATGCACCTGGACTGGATTCCTTTTGGGTTCCTTTTTTTTTTTTTTTTTTTTTTTTTTGGAGACAGGGAGACAGGGTCTCACTCTGTAGCCCAGGCTGGAGGCTGGTGTGCAGTGAAGTGATTTCTGCTCACTGTAACCATTGCCTCCAAAGCTCAAGCAATCCTCCTGCCTCATCCTCCTGAGTAGCTGGGACTACGGGCATGCACCACCATGCCCAGCTAATTTTTCATATTTTTTGTAGAGACAAAGTTTCACCATGTTGCACAAGCTGGTCTCAAACTCCTAGACTGAAACAATCTGCCTGCCTCAGCTTCCAAAAGTACTGGAACTTCAAGCATGAGCAACTGAGCTCGACCCTGGATTCTTTTAAAACATAAATTTTTGGTGGGGTGCAATAGCTCACACCAGTAATCCCAGCACTTCAGGAGGCCAAGGTGGGTGGATCACTTGAGGTCAGGAGTTCCAGATCAGCCTGGCCAACATGGTGAAACCCTGTCTCTACTAAAAATGCAGAAATTAGCTGGGCGTGGTTGTGCGTACCTATAATTCCAGCTACTTGGGAGACTGAGGCACAAGAATTGCTTGAACCCAGGAGGTGGAGGTTGCAGTGAGCCAAGATCATGCTACTGCACTCTAGCCTAGATGACTAAGACTCTGTCTCAACAAGAAAAAAAAACATATACGTTTCCATTAGTCCAACAGAGCCTATGTATATGTGGTTGTGCATGTGTATGTGTGGGTTTAATGATATATTTTTTTCTGACATCTATTTTATATATATAAACATACACGGCCGGGCGCGATGGCTCAAGCCTGTAATCCCAGCACTTTGGGAGGCCGAGGCGGGTGGATCACGAGTTCAAGAGATCGAGACCATCCTGGTCAACATGGTGAAACCCCATCTCTACTAAAAATACAAAAAATTGGCTGGGCATGGTGGCGCATGCCTGTAATCCCAGCTACTCAGGAGGCTGAGGCAGGAGAATTGCCTGAACCCAGGAGGCGGAGGTTGCGGTGAGCCGAGATCGCGCCATTGCACTCCGTCTGGGTAACAAGAGCGAAACTCCGTCTCAAAAAAAAAAAAAAAAAAAAAAAAACATACACATAGGTTGGGCGTGGTGGCTCATATCTACAATGCCAACACTTCAGGAGGCTAAGGAGTAAGAATAACTTGAGCCCAGGAGTTCAAGACCAGCCTGAGCAACATGGCAGGACCCCATCTCTCAAAACAAAAAAAAAAAAGTTAGGCCAGGCACGGTGGCTCAAGCCTGTAATCCCAGCACTTTGGGAGGCCGAGGCGGGTGGATCACGAGGTCAAGAGATCGAGACCATCCTGGTCAACATGGTGAAACCCCGTCTCTACTAAAAATACAAAAAATTAGCTGGGCATGGTGGCGTGTGCCTGTAATCCGAGCTACTCAGGCGGCTGAGGCAGGAGAATTGCCTGAACCCAGGAGGCGGAGGTTGCAGTGAGCCGAGATCGCGCCATTGCACTCCAGCCTGGGTAACAAGAGCGAAACTCCGTCTCAAAAAAAAAAAAAAAAAACCCAAAATATTTACTATATGGTCCTTTACAGAAAAGATTTACTGACCCCTGAGCTATATCAAGAAAAATTTAAAGCTGGCCAGGCACGGTGGCTCACACCCGTAATCCCAGCACTTTGGGAGGCCGAGGCAAGTGGACCACAAGGTCAAGAGATCGAGACTATACTGGCCAACATTCTGAAACCATGTCTCTACTAAAAATACAAAAATTAGCTGGGCATAGCAGCCCGCGCCTGTAGTCCCAGATACTCGGGAAGCTGAGGCAGAAGAATTGCTTGAACCCGGGAGGCAGAAGTTGCAGTGAGCCAAGACCACACCACTGCACTCCTGCCTGGGTGACAGAGCGAGACTTCATCTCAAAAAAATAAAAATTAGCCGGGCGCGGTGGCTCAAGCCTGTAATCCCAGCACTTTGGGAGGCCGAGGCAGGTGGATCACGAGGTCGAGAGATCGAGACCATCCTGGTCAACATGGTGAAACCCCGTCTCTACTAAAAGTGCAAAAAATTAGCTGGGCATGGTGGCACATGCCTGTAATCCCAGCTACTCAGGAGGCTGAGGCAGGAGAATTGCCTGAGCCCAGGAGGCGGAGGTTGCGGTGAGCCGAGATCGCGCCATTGCACTCCAGCCTGGGTAACAAGAGCGAAACTCCGTCTCAAAAAAAAAATAAAATAAAATAAAAAAAATAAAAATTAAAGCTGTAAATTGATTGCTGGAAAGTCACAAATATTTGTGAGGGATTGCTCACACCTTATACCTCAATCACTCTCAGATGAATCTTCCTAAAACACAGCTCAAACCACACCCCTCTTCAAAAACCTTCTCTTAGCACTCCTTTCCTACGGAGGAAAGTCTTAAGCCCTTAGCATGTCCCATAAGGTCAGGCCTCAACCTTTCCTTCCAACCCCATTTCCCAAACCTCCCTTTCTGCTGCCTACATCCCAGATGACTCAAATTATCTGTTGTCCCTTTATATTCTGTGCCACTCCTGCTACATGAAATGCCCTCTCCTGAACAGTGTCATGCAGTAGGATAAGCAGGCCCTTCAGAGTCAGGTTTAGGTTCCAATTCAGACTCTGTTTCAAAAAAATATGTATTTTATTGTGTTTTAGGTTTTGGGGTACATGTGAAGACCATGCAGGATTGTTGCATAGGTACATACATCACAATGTGGTTTGCTGCCTTCCTCCCCATCACCTATACGTGGCATTTCTCCCCATGTTATCCCTCCCCAACTCCCCACCCCCCTCTGTCCCTCCTCTAGTTCCCCCCCACAGACCCCAGTGTGTGATGCTCCCCTCCCTGTGTCCATGTGTTCTCAATGTTCTCTTGACCTTACTAGTTGAGAAAGTTACTTTACTCATCAGAACTTCAGTTTCCTCATCTATAAAATGGCAATAATAATCCTTATCTCAAAAATCTGTTATAAGATGTAATGCCTGGCACATGGAAACAGCTAAACAAGTGATAGTGCTATTAATCCTACCCAACTCCAACGGTGCTTCCTCGTTGGCTCCTCCCTTGTGCTCCCACTGGGAAATCAGCTTTCCCTCTCATGTCATATATCATCATGTCCACCTGTTCCCACTTTTATGGCTCCCATCTGCATCTGCTACCTTATATGACACACATTTCTACCCATGTCTTGTCTCCCCCACCAGCCTAAGAACTTCTTGAAACCAGTATCCATCTGTGTGACTCACTCTATAAGCCTGACAGTCCCAAGAACAATGGCTTAAACACGGTATGTGCACAAGTATGTATTGAATGCATAGTATGTGTTTGCTAACTATATATGCCACTTATTAGATGTGTCATGTTGCCTTGCGATATAAGTAGGGGCCACATCAATTGTTCTGAATAACGCCTAGCCTCAGTGTTTAGCAAATACTCAAACAACATCAGAGACTGAAGCTGCCAACATAAAAATAAAGGACAAACAGAAAAGTTGGTAATACAGTCACCTTTCAGAGTGATAGTGTTTTTATTTTCTACTAGTTTAAGTTATAATCACCTTGCCCAATTTTAAGTTATAATCACCTTAACCAATATTATTGGTTTAAGTTATAATCCAATAATTATAAAGAGATCACATTTAAGTGAGGGGGGTTCCAACTACTACTGCTTATGCATTTCCTTTCAGAAACCTACAGAAAATGACACATTCACCAACAGATATATTAATAATCTGAAGATGTATGATCAACAACTTTGTTTAGCCATTTCCATATACAGAGCATTTTTATAATCCATTAATTCCTTCGAGCCTCACAACAATCTTGGGAGGGAGGTATAATTACCCCCATTTTACAGATGAAGTAAAAGTTATCTAGCCGGGCGCGGTGGCTCAAGCCTGTAATCCCAGCACTTTGGGAGGCCGAGGCGGGTGGATCACGAGGTCGAGAGATCGAGACCATCCTGGTCAACATGGTGAAACCCCGTCTCTACTAAAAATACAAAAAATTAGCTGGGCATGGTGGCACGTGCCTATAATCCCAGCTACTCAGGAGGCTGAGGCAGGAGAATTGCCTGAACCCAGGAGGCGGAGGTTGCGGTGAGCCGAGATCGCGCCATTGCACTCCAGCCTGGGTAACAAGAGTGAAACTCCGTCTCAAAAAGAAAAAAAGTTATTTGGGGCCAGGCACAGTGGCTCATGCTAAGGCCAAGTGGGGAGAATTGCCTGAGCTCAGGAGTTTGAGACCACCCTGGACAACAAGACAAAATCCCATCTCTACTCAAAAAATACAAAAAAACTAGCCAGGCATAGTGGTGGGTGCCTGTAATCCCAGCTACTCGGGACTGAGGCACAAGATTGCTTGAACCCAGGAGGTGGAGGTTGCAGTTTGCTGAGATCACAGCTCTACACTCCAGCTTGGGCGACAGAACAAGAGTTTGTCTCAAAAAAAAAAAAAAAAAAAAAGTGATTTGGTTGGGTGTGGTGGCTCACACCTATAATCCCAACACTTTGAAAGGCCGAGGTGGGAGGCTTGCTTGAGCCCAGGAATTCAGATCAGTCTGGGCAAGATAGTGAGCCCAGTTTCTAAAAAAAAAAATTAACATAACCCAGGCATAGTGGTATGTACTTGTAGTTCAGCTAAGGGGCAGAATGAGATGAGAGGATCACTTGAGCCCAGGAATTTGAGGTGAAAGTGAGCTCTGATTGTGCCACTATACTCCAGCCTGGGCAACAAAGTAAGACTTTGTCTCTAAAACAAGAAAAATGAAAAGTGATTTGTGGGACCATGTGCAGTGGCTCACGCCTGTAATCCCAGCACTTTGGGAGGCGAAAATGGGCGGATCACTTGAGGCCATGAGTTTGCTGTCAGCCTGGCCAACATGATGAACTCTGTCTCTACCAAAAATACAAAAATCATCCAGGCCTGGTGGTGTGTGCTTGCAGCCCCAGCTACTCAGGAGGCTAAGACACGATGATCACTTGAACCCAAAAGGCAAAGACTGCAGTGAGCCGAGATCATGCCACTGCACTCCAGCCTGGGTGACAAAGAAAGACTCTGTCTCAGAAAAAAAAAGTGATTTGTGTTAGATCCCAAGTTGGTGAAAGCCAAGAACGTAATCCTGGTCTTCTAACTCCGAGTCCAATGTTCCTTTCTCTCCACATAAACCGAGAGCATAATTTTGTTTTGCTTCCACCCTACCTACTTTCAGAAAGTCGCTCTGCTGGCACACTGTGAGGAAGCGGAGTGGGAGTATAAACATCACTGTGGTCAAGACAGTGGGAAACATCCCACCTTTGCCTCTAGCTAATCAGGCTTTTAGAATCCAGCAACTGAATGGAAAGAAATGGGAGAATGGGTTAGCTGCTGGGTTTTATTTTCTACCTGTCCTATTTTTGGCTTTTTGTGAATACTCAGAAACAGAAAACTACCACAAATTTCAAGGAGCCCCTGATCTAGAATATCTCTTGGATCTTTTGCTCATGTGGAAAATTTTGGCTATGAGTTCAATACCAGCCTGGCCAGCATGGTAAAACCCATCTCTACTAAAAATACAAAAATTAGCCAGGCCTGGCTTAATTGTTGTCCACTTAATTGTTGACTCTTACCACTTTGAGTCTTAGAAAAGAAAGAAAGATGCCAGCCGCAGTGGCTCACGCCTATAATCGCAGCACTTTGGGAGGCCAAGGGGGTTGAATTACCTGAGGTCAGGAGTTCGAGACCACCCTGGCCAATGTGGTGAAACCCCATCTCTACGAAAAATGCAAAAATTAGCCAGGCACAGTGGCACACACCTGTAGTCCCTGCTACTAGGTAGGATGAGGCAGGAGAATCACTTGAACCCGGGAGATCCAGGTGCAGTGAGCTGAGATCGTGCCACTGCACTACAGCCTGGGTGACAGAGACTTAATGTCAAAAACAAAAATTTTAAAAAAAAGAAAACAGCACTTTGGGAGGCCGAGGCGGGTGGATCACGAGGTCGAGAGATCGAGACCATCCTGGTCAACAAGGTGAAACCCCGTCTCTACTAAAAATACAAAAAGTTAGCTGGGCATGGTGGTGCGTGCCTGTAATCCCAGCTACTTAGGAGGCTGAGGCAGGAGAATTGCCTGAGCCCAGGAGGCGGAGGTTGCGGTGAGCCAAGATCGCGCCATTGCACTCCAGCCTGGGTAACAAGAGCGAAACTCCGTCTCAAAAAAAAAAAAAGAAAAGAATAAAAACCTTTACTTGCCCCTAGCTTATCAAACTTTTGCCCTTCAACCATGTTTTAATTGAACTGCTTTTTTTTCTTTGGAATCTTAATCCCTCTGATATGCATTAGCTGGTGATTTTTAGCACACTTTCAGTTAGCATCCACTTCACAAAACCATTCCGTTCCTAGGGCTTATGATAAGATTCCTTTTACTGTGGATACAGCACCAAGCAGTTCACCATAATGTGTAAACAAAACAAAACAAAACAAAGCTGAAACATTCCTCCTTTTCCTTTCAGTGAACTCTCACCTTTCTATTTATGTGGCACAACTCGCATATCCTTAACCTCTTAAGGATCAGCATTTCAGATTATACCAGGAGTTTTCTCTTGGTCAGGCCACAGTAAAACAAACGATTAAATAATCAAACGCAATCAAATGAGCTGCAGGAACTGCGACAGTGTACATATTCTCACCAAAAGTGAGCAGAGAACATATGCAGGAAAAGCACAGACTCCGAGAGGCAAATCAGAAGGGCTACACAAGAAATACCAGCTGGCAGCAGTTACCACAGCAGTTTTTCCCTTTTTTTTTCTTTTGAGATGCAGTTTTGCTCTTGTGGCCCAGGCTGGAGTGCAGTGGTGCTATCTTGGCTCACTGCAACCTCTGCCTCCCAGGTTCAAGCAATTCTCCTGCCTCAGCCTCCCAAGTAGCTGGAATTACAGGTATCTGCCATCATGCCCAGCTAATTTTTCTTGTATTTTTAGTAGAGACGGGGTTTCACCGTGTTGGCCAGGCTAGTTTCAAACTCCTGACTTCAGGTGATCCACCTGCCTCGGCCTCCCAAAGTGCTGGGATTATATAAGTGTGAGCCACCGTGCTGGGCCTTCTACTATCACTTTCAAATCTTTCTTTCTCCCTGCTCTTGGTTGACTGCATCCGACTAAGAAGGTTGCCACATTGGTCCTAGACTCTGTATTTGGTGATAAATCCACTCAAAACAAAGTTATAACCATATAGGACATACTTGTCAATGACTCTGACTTTATTTTTCACAGTCATCTTTCAGCCAAGAAAAAAAATTAATTATCACTCCACCCAATCATTACCCTCCATTCTTCTGGGTATATGCTTTGGCATAAAGGGTTGGCTTGCTTGCAGTCTCGTTGGGGATGTTTATTATTCTTTCTATTACTCCAAGTCTCCTGCCAACCGGCAGAAAGAAAACCTCCACACACAATGGGGGAAGGAAAGAGCTTCCCATAGCTGAGTCAGCTGTGACCATTGGAAAAGCCAAGCTAGGTGAAGTTCCTTCAGCCCAGCAGCCCCCAACCTTATCCCTGTTTTACTCTCTGGGGGCTGAGCCCCTTGTGCCAGGGAGTAAGTAGGCAGCTCTTTGTTCCACACTCAAGCAGAATTCAGTGGCATGTGAAGCCATCCAATAATCCTGAACTTAGATTGACCTTGACCTAACCATAGCTCAGTGTGATCAAGAAAATAATTCAGCCGGGCGCGGTGGCTCAAGCCTGTAATCCCAGCACTTTGGGAGGCCGAGGCGGGTGGATCACGAGGTCAAGAGATCAAGACCAACCTGGTCAACATGGTGAAACCCCGTCTCTACTAAAAATACAAAAAATTAGCTGGGCATGGTTGCACGTGCCTGTAATCCCAGCTACTCAGGAGGCTGAGGCAGGAGAATTGCCTGAACCCAGGAGGCGGAGGTTGTGGTGAGCCGAGATAGCGCCATTGCACTCCAGCCTGGGTAACAAGAGCGAAACTCCGTCTCAAAAAAAAAAAAAGAGCGCCGGGCGCGGTGGCTCAAGCCTGTAATCCCAGCACTTTGGGAGGCCGAGGCGGGTGGATCACGAGGTCAAGAGATCGAGACCATCCTGGTCAACATGGTGAAACCCCGTCTCTACTAAAAATACAAAAAATTAGCTGGGTGTGGTGGTGCGTGCCTATAATCCCAGCTACTCAGGAGGCTGAGGCAGGAGAATTGCCTGAACCCAGGAGACGGAGGTTGCGGTGAGCCGAGATCGCGCCATTGCACTCCAGCCTGGGTAACAAGAGCGAAACTCCGTCTCAAAAAAAAAAAAAAAAAAAAAAAGAAAAGAAAAGAAAATAATTCAGTGGTGCAAAGGTGCTTTCCTTAAAAAATAACTTGCCATGGGGAATTTTTTACTGTCCCCCACACTTATCTGTAGCAAACAGAGACCAGGACAAAATATTCAAGCAGCTGACCTTAATCCCCAATTGTTTAGGAGGTGCTGTGGTAGTTCCTTGGTCAGCTTAGATATCACTTTGCCCCAGACAGGCGTGTTGAGTATATCTAACAGTACAGAAGATTGTCCCTTAGGAACAAACATCTGCCAAGTAAGGGTAATTGCTGAACAAGAGGGTCCCTGGCACAGCTACATATCATGTCTTATAAGGTCAAAGCCACTAAAGAGAAAGGCCCAAAGTTCTGTTTGTATCCACCACTTTCCACTTCTACCACCTCCACTCCCCGAGTGTGGGAATCCCATTTGCCTCAGAGATCTGGGCTGGGAGTCACCCTGCAACCTCCCTTCCCCTGGTGGTGTAGAAAAGCTTAAAGGCCAGAGCCACCAGCTCAGAGAAACAGCTCATCGAAGCTTTGCACTTACTTCTCATAGCGCTGATAAGTGCGTTGCCGTCTTTGATCACGTCTTTGATGAATTTGTTGGTCCTCTCCAGTTCCTGCTCATAACACTTGAGCCTCTCTCGGAAATCAGGGCTGTCCAGGTAGCAGTCGCTGAACTCCAGTGGGGGATGCCCCATGGTTCTGATGGCCGGGAGTAGGGGGAAAGAGGGAAGACACAAAGACCGGGAGCATCAATGGCACAGTAGAGGAAGTAGAGGGGACGGACTGAGCGCCCGACCCACTTGAGGAAGTTTATAGCCTCTGTCCCTTTGGAGGACAGGTACCTGTTTCAATGAGATTCCCGGGGAGCGCTGGCTGGTCCGGACAGAGAACCGGCGCCCGGCGGTGGCTTCAGAGCCAAAGAGAGCTAACTATCGCAGTCGGATCCCGGCAGGATGCTGCCTAGCAAGCAGCATGCCCCCTAGGCATCGCCTCCCCAGATAGGCGGCAGAAACCGCAGCCCGACTTGCCTCCGGAGATCGGCCGAATCCTTCCTGAGCAATTGCAAACGTGACACTTGGGCCCGCCCGCCCAGGGCGTAGGCGAGGGTGAGAGCTGCAGCTGGGAGCAGCCTCTCCAGGCTACAGGCTCCTCGCTCCCGAGCGAGCGGAAGACTTCCTTAGCCGAACTCCGCGGGCAACCCGGATTGCACTGTCCCCTCCCCCTTCTTAAAGCCAACGCCTGCGCCCCGCCCCAGCGAAACCCGAGGACCAAACAGGAGCGCTCAGGCTCCTTCTTCAACTGTCTTCCTTGTACCCTAAGGTTTCGTGACCAGGGCCTGCCGGCTACTGAGACTTCTTCCTGGTGCAAAGAAGCTTGCCGGCCGTCCTGTTAGGCGCCGGAAGGGTTAAGCCGCGGCGGCAATTAAACGTAGCCCGGCTCCATCGACACCGCAGCGGGAAGAGGAGGGCGAGAGCGCGACGCACAATAGCCGCGGTGGCCCAGCGTTTCCCTACGGAAACTGGGGAGCAGTCAGCGCCCTAGGACTCCAGCTGGAAAGCGTGGCGGCCTGGGAGATGTAGTCTTTCCGTTTGCACTCCCCAAGACTCCTCCCTGCAGTCTCCCCACCACCCCGCCCGGGCGGCTGCTCTCCCAGAACCGCATTCCCGGCCTGCCGCAGGCTCGAGAGCAGGGTCCGGCCGCCAGGGGCAGGTGCGCGGCGCTGGACTCTGCGGGAAGTTTCCGAAACTACAGCAAGAACCTGCAAGACTAGATTGCAGGAGGCCATCTGTCACGTCCCATGATTCGGCTGCATTGTGTATTCTTTTGCCTTCCCCTCTTTCCAGCCTCCTTCGGACCTACCAACTTCTTTTCCTTTTTCCTTTCCCATGTCTCCTGCTCCCAGCGCTCTAATTCCCGTGGGCCTTAGACCTGAAGGGTTAACTCCTACTCTAGGGTGTCTGTGAAGCTCAGAGCCCCCTGCCAAAGAAAGGGAGGCCATAATTCAGAGTTAATTTTTTCCTGAATAGGACCTCACAGCATGGCTTTTGTGGCATATATTGATGATTAATGCATTTGATTTTCCATGTGTAAGTGGAAAGTCTAAGAAGAGGATGTTGTAAATTGTCTTGCAGTTTGCCTTGAAGGCAACAGGCTTGAGACTAAGGGTAGCTAGAGGCTCGAAAAACTAAAAAATAGTGTGGCCGTGGGCAAAGAAATCCCTTTAATTTTGCAGAAGTCTTTTAGATGGCACTGTGAAGAAAGCCAGGTGACTATAAACAGAATAATAGTGGCTAACCCACCTGACTTAGGGTTCCGTTGCTGCTGTGACAAATTACCACAAACTTGGTGGCCTGAATCAGCATAAAGTTACAATCTACAGCTCCAGAAGGCGGAAATCAGAAATGGGCCTCACTGGGATCAAATCAAGATGCTGGAAGAGTTGTGTTCCTTTCCAGATACTCTAGGGGTAAAATCTGTTTCCTTACCTTTTCTGGCTCAAGCTGCTCACATTCTTTGGCTCATAGCCCCTAGCACTGGCCAGTCAAGTTTTTCTCATGCTGCATCACTGTGACTCTCAGACCTCCCCTTAAGGACCCCCATGATTACACTGGGTTCACGGATAATCTACCCTATCATATCATCCTTAACTTCATCACATCTGCAAATTTCCTTTTGCCATGTAAGATAACGTAGTCACAGGTTCCCCGGATCAGAACAGGGACATCTGTGAAGGAGGAAGCATTACCCACACAACCTATTGTCCACCTCACTAATCTTCGAAACAACCCTATGAGATTGGTCTTATTACTATACCCATTTAAAGATGCAGAGGCTGTGTCAAAGAGAGTTTAAGTGACTTTCCCAGGGACACACAGCTAGTTAAGTAGCAGCACTTGAACTTGAGCCTAGCCCGGCTGGTTCTAGATAGAGGTAGTGCTCTTGACCACTACACTACATAGCAGAATGGCAAAGAGTCCAATGAGAAAACACCCTCTGAAAATAAATAAGTAGCCACATCTCAGGGAGAAGTTTTGTTTCTTACTCTTTTTATCTTTAAGGTAAATTTATAGGAAAAATTTCCAAAATAAGCTTTAAATGCACCATGGGTTGAAAACTGCAGGTACTAAAAGAAGGTGCCTATTCAATGGGTATATGGTCTTTCACTCTAGTAAGTTTCCTTTTAGCATTCATTCACTCATTTAACAAGCATTTTTGAACAGCTGCTATGTACTTTTATTTATAGAGCCTATACACATATTTTCATCACTATAAAAATTGCCATTGCCATTTTAAAATTTCTTATTTATTTTTTGTTTGAGAAAGGGTCTCATCCAGGCTAAAGTGCAATCAATACCTCAGTCATCGCTCCCTGCAGCCTTGACCTCGCTGGACTAAGGTGATCCTCCCACCTCAGCCTCCTCCTAAGTAACTGGGACTACAGGCACAGACAACCACACTTGGCTATTTTTTTTTTTTTTTTTTTGTACAGAGGGGATTTTGCCATGTTGGCCAGGCTGGTCTCGAACTTCTGGGCTAGAGGGATCCACCCACTGCAGCCTCCCAAAGTGCTGGGATTACAGGTGTGAGCCACCTCGTCCAGCTGCTATTGACATTATTGATGTTAGATTCAATCATAATCATCTAAGTTCCTATACTCAAAGTATTTTTCAGTCATCTGTATTATCCTTTATCCAGACAATGAAACTAAAGCACAGAAAAAATAAATTCCCTAGACCAAATACAGAAGAAGAAACAGGGTAAAATTAGAACTCACTCAGGGTGTGGTGGCTCACACTTGTAAACCCAGCACTTTGGGAGGCCAAGGCAGGCGGATCACCTAAGGTCGTCAGGAGTTCAAGACCAGTCTGGCCAACATGGCAAAACCACATCTCTACTAAAAATACGAAAATTAGCCGGGCGCGGTGGCTCAAGCCTGTAATCCCAGCACTTTGGGAGGCCGAGGCGGGTGGATCACAAGGTCAAGAGATCGAGACCATCCTGGTCAACCTGGTGAAACCCCGTCTCTACTAAAAATACAAAAAAGTAGCTGGGCATGGTGGCATATGCCTGTAATCCAAGCTACTCAGGAGGCTGAGGCAGGAGAATTGCCTGAACCCAGGAGGCGGAGGTTGCGGTGAGCCGAGATCGCGCCATTGCACTCCAGCCTGGGCAACGAGAGCGAAACTCCGTCTCAAAAAAAAAAAAAAAAAAAAAATTAGCCAGTGTGGTGGTATGCACCTGTAATGCCACCTACTCAGGAGGCTGAGGCAGAAGAATTGCTTGAATCCAGAAGGCAGAGGTTGCAGTGAGCCAAGATTGTGCCACTGCACTCCATCCTGGGTGACAGAGCAAGACTCCATCTCAAAAAAAGAACTCAGTTCCTCAGATGATACTTGCATTCATCAAGCACTATCTTAAATGCTTTGCAGAATTTCTCCCTAATCCTCACAGCCACCCTACGTGGCTGAGAGTCTTTAAATTTTGTTCACATAACCCCTAAAAGAATTTTGGGTGCTGGGCGCGGTGGCTTAAGCCTGTAATCCCAGCACTTTGGGAGGCCGAGGCGGGTGGATCACGTCAAGAGATCGAGACCGGCCGGGCGCGGTGGCTCAAGCCTGTAATCCCAGCACTTTGGGAGGCCGAGGCGGGTGGATCACGAGGTCGAGAGATCGAGACCAACCTGGTCAACATGGTGAAACCCCGTCTCTACTAAAAATACAAAAAATTAGCTGGGCATGGTGGCGCATGCCTATAATCCCAGCTACTCAGGAGGCTGAGGCAGGAGAATTGCCTGAACCCAGGAGGCGGAGGTTGCGGTGAGCCGAGATCGCGCCATTGCACTCCAGCCTGGGTAACAAGAGCGAAACTCCTTCTCAAAAAAAAAAAAAAAAAAAAGAGATCGAGACCATCCTGGTCAACATGGTGAAGCCCTGTCTCTACTAAAAATACAAAAAAAATAAGCTGGGCATGGTGGCATGTGCCTGTATTCCCAGCTACTCAGGAGGCTGAGGCAGGAGAATTGCCTGAACCCAGGAGACGGAGGTTGCGGTGAGCCGAGATCACGCCATTGCACTCCAGCCTGGGTAACAAGAGTGAAACTCCGTCTCAAAAAAAAAAAAAAAAAAAAAAAAAAAGAATTTTGGGGAGCTATGTACTCCTTTATTTTTATTTTTATTAATTTATTTTTTTTGAGATGGAGTTTCGCTCTTGTTACCCAGGCTGGAGTGCAACGGCGCGATCTCGGCTCACCACAACCTCCGCCTCCTGGATTCAGGCAATTCTCCTGCCTCAGCCTCTTGAGTAGCTGGGATTACAGGCACACGCCACCATGCCCAGCTAATGTTTTGTGTTTTTTAGTAGAGACGGAGTTTCACCATGTTGACCAGGATGGTCTCGATCTCTTGACCTCGTGATCCACCCGCCTCTGCCTCCCAAAGTGCTGGAATTACAGGCTTGAGCCACCGCGCCTGGCCGTACTCTTTTATTTTTAAGTTGACATCTATTTTTTTTTTTTTTTTTTTTTTTTTTGAGACAGAGTTCCTGGGCATTAGAGTGAGACTCAAAATTTATTGGAACTGCATCTCTTAGTAAAATGGGTAAGAAAGGGGTAGGTTTCAGGGCATTCAGTTAAAGAAGATTTCCTGGATACCAATATTTTAAATTTTTTCTATGTTTAGCCCCAAGGGTTTTTATGCCCTGGGCCAAAGCACCGTACTAAGATTCTTGACCTTTGAAAGGTATCCTTTCCCTTTGAGTTATTGAGCAAGGGAGATAGGAAAGGAAAACTGGAAGTGAGGTCTCAGGCAAATGATTTTTAGAAAAAGTACTAAAGAAAATTGAGTATTTGGAAATTGGTTCCCTTTCGGCTACCTGGTGACCTCAAAGCCCTTGGACAGTTTCCATGTACCTTGAGATGGACTGAATATTTGTATTCACCCAAAGTTTATATGTTGAAATCTAACTCTCTAGATGATGGTATTAAGAGGTGGGGCACTGAGACTTGGTTAGGTCATGAGGGTGGAGCCTTTATGAGCCGGATGAGTGGACTTGTAAAAGAGGCCTGAGAGAGCTCCCTTGTCCCTTCCACCATGTGAGGACAGAGATAAGACAGCAGTCTACAAAGCAGGAAGCAGGCCTTCTGCAGGCACTCAATCTGCAATATGCCTTGATGTGGGACTGAAGCAGAATAGGGTCTGGAGGCAGGGAACCTAAGGCCATTTCATACTGACTTTCTAAAACTAAATTGAAAGGAAGACCCCAACTTTCCATGCCTGAGTAACAAAAGGACCACAGGCTACTCCCTTTGCAAATGCCCACCTTTTCTGAGGGGCAGATGGAAAATTGAAAGTACCTCTGATTGGTTGCTGAAAGCATACGAGTGTAAGTGCAGAAGCAAAGTCCTCCTTAAGTGTCTGATGCCAGGGGTCTCTTGGTCACTTGCAGAACATCATTCATTCTATCAGTTTTGGTTCACACAAGTTTGCTGAGAGCTTTTATCTAGATGGGATCAGATGATATGTCACCAATACTGCTCTTTGTAACATCACTTCAGCCTCTGATTGGTTGCTTTCTACAATCAATCAGAGTGATTGCAAGCCACCACTTCATTTCCACAGAGCGAACATGAAATAGCCAATGGAAACGTCTAGCGGGTATTTGGACACCAGAAGATTTTGTATGGGGGTGCTTGAAACGCTTGCTTCAGCCTGCTTCCACACCGTGGAGTGTGCTTTCATTTTCAAGAAATCCCTGCTTTCGTTGCTTCATTCTTTCCTTGCTTTGCTGTGTGTTTTGTCCAGTTCTTTGCTCAAAATGCCAAGACCCTAGACAACTTGCAGTCAAAACCCTCTACCAGTAATAGAACTTCTTAGCCTCCAAAACTAGGAAATAAATTTCTGGGTTTTTTTGGTTTTATTTTGTTTTTTGTTTTTTTCACTGAGTTTCACTCTTGTTGCCCAGGCTGGAGTGCAATGGTGCAATCTCGGCTCACTGTAACCTCCGCCTCCTGAGTTCAGGCGAGTCTCCTGCCTCACCCTCCCGAGTAGCTCGGACTACAGGTGCATGCCACGACGCCCAGCTAATTTTTAGTAGATACAGGGTTTCTCAGTATTAGTCAGGCTGGTCTCGAACTTCTGACCTCAGGTGATCTGCCCACCTGGCCTCCAAAAGCCACTGTGCACAGCCGTAATTTCTGTTGTTTATAAGCCTCCAGTCTATAATATGTCTGGTATAGCAGCCCAAATGGACTAAGACATACCTTCAGGGCTAGGTTTACCCCAGTATAAAGACAGCTACTACAGTATCATTATCCTCACTTTATATGTGAGGGATGGTAGGCTCAGAGAATTTGAATAACGGCCTAGTCTCATGTAGCTAGTAAGGTTTAACAAACTCCACTGGTTACATGCAATTTGAGTCTGTGACAGTAAAAGGAATACACATACACATGCACTTGTAAGCCGGGTTGGCCACTATTTTACAAGGAAGCAAAAGAAATCCCATTTTAGGAGGGGTCCAGTCACTCACGTCTGTTATCCCATGTGGGGAACATTCCCGTGTGAGACCCCCAAAAGGCATGAGTCTCACTATACGGTGAGTTTGATCCCAAACACAGTTTCCTACTGGAGGCAGTTGAGCTATCCAGAGAAAGGAACTGAAAGATGAATGATCAGTTTCTAATATCAGCCACAAAATCGTTTGGGCCTAAAACTATGCCTTGCTGCTAGACCGAGTGACCCCCTGCCAGTAACCAGTTCCTGCTTTTAACTTCTTTAAGAATAAGTTTTTTTTTTTTTTTTTTTTTTTTTTTTTTTTTTTTTTTTGAGACCGAGTTTTGCTCTTGTTACCCAGGCTGGAGTGCAATGGCGCAATCTCGGCTCACCGCAACCTCCGCCTCCTGGGTTCAGGCAATTCTCCTGCCTCAGCCTCCTAAGTAGCTGGGATTACAGGCACGCGCCACCACGCCCAGCTAGTTTTTTGTATTTTTAGTAGAGACGGGGTTTCACTATGTTGACCAGGATGGTCTCGATCTCTCGACCTCGTGATCCACCCGCCTCGGCCTCCCAAAGTGCTGGGATTACAGGCTTGAGCAACCGCGCCCGGCCAAGAATAAGTTTTAACCTTTTCTTTACTTGCCTAACTGCCTTGTACCCTAGATAATGGTTTAACTGTCGGGATATTTGCAAAGCAAATGCCACCATAAGGGATGGCTTTGATTTCTGACTCAGAGATTCCTGAATGGGGAAGTTGAGATAAGTTGAGTCAGGAGTAGACAAAGGAGAATCCGGTTAAAAGATATTCTGATGAGCAAAACCAGAAAACCTTTTCACATCTCAGTTCTAAAAGAAGATCAAACCAGAGGTACCTGCAGCCAGGAGGAATAATGTCTGTATGTAAACAAGCTTTGTGATCACAGGAAATTCTGTTACTTTTTACAACCACTGATTGTGTATCTGACTTTTCAATTGTATAGGCCATGTAAGGTATACATTTGCATTTCCTCTTGCTATGACGTAAACCAGAGCAGAAGAAAGTGTATTTATTCCTGGCCTTTGAAAAATAAAATTTGCTAGGCCAGGCGCGGTGGCTCAAGCCTGTAATCCCAGCACTTTGGGAGGCCGAGGCGGGTGGATCACGAGGTCAAGAGATCGAGACCATCCTGGTCAACATGGTGAAACCCCATCTCTACTAAAAATTAGCTGGGCCTGGTGCCGTGTGCCTGTAATCCCAGCTACTCAGGAGGCTGAGGCAGGAGAATTGCCTGAACCCAGGAGGCGGAGGTTGCGGTGAGCCAAGATCGCGCCATTGCACTCCTGCCTGGGTAACAAGAGTGAAACTTCGTCTCAAAAAAAAATAATAATAAGATAAAATAAAATTTGCTGTTTAGGCACGGCCTATCAGCCCTCCAGATCCCCGCTCAAGCGCACTCTCTCTTCCAGGTATTGGGACCCTCTTGCAGGTTGAAAGACCCCCGGCAGACGTGCCTACCCGTCCCAGACGGTCCCCGACAATCCCAGCACTTTGGGAGGCGGAGGCGGGCAGATCACTTGAGGTCAGGAGCCTGGTCAACCTGGAGAAACACTGTCTCTGCTAAAAATACAAAAATTAGTCGGGCATGGCAGTGTGTGCCAGTAATCCCAGCTACTCGTGAGGCTGAGACATGAGAATCATTTGAACCCCGGAGGCGGAGGTTGCAGTGAGTCGAGATCACACCACTGCACTCTAGCTTGGGCGACAGAGCCTGACTCTGTCTCAAAAAAAAAAAAAAAAAAAAAACACAAAAACTGGTCTGGGAGGCTGGAAAGAAAAGGCAATTTTCCAAATGAATTTTTAGAATTTATTAAATATGTTCAAAAAAGAGTTTTATCCTGGTGGGTGTGGTGACAGTCGCCTGGAGTCCTCATCGCCAGGAACTTGAGGCAGGAAGATTCCTTTGGCCCAGGAGTTCGAGTCTGCAGTGAGCTATGTTCACGTCTGTGAATAGCCACTGCTCTCCAATCTGGGCAACATAGGGAGAACCTGTGTCTGAAAAAAAAGTTTTATCCTAAAGATATAAAGTAATATTTTTAAAACACTATGCTTCTTATAAAGGATCCTAAAGGTCTTTGTCCTGAAATGTTTTAATCCTTCCTTCACAAAGAGGTAGAGAAAATATAGGTAGAGAAAAAAAAGTTTTTTAACTGTTTTTTTCTTTTCTTTAATGAAAGCCTCTCATTTTGAAAAGAAATGTTTTTCTTCAAGCAACAAAGGTGGTAGAGGAAGTTACTGGTCTGTATCCAATAACAAGAAGAAAACCTGGAGGTGAAATGGAGGTGACAGGAGGAGAGAGAGGGGACACCACAAATTGCCGATGATTTCTCCTATGCCAGGCACTTGACGTGAATGATTTCATTTACTTTCCATGGCAACTCACTGAGGAAGGTGCTATTGTCACTTAATGAGGCAACCGAACCTCAGAGAAGTTAAGCTACTTGGCCAAGGTCACCGAGAGAATAAATGATGTCCTAGAGATTCAAATCCATGTCTGAATTCAAAGTCATGTTGTGCCATTGCATTACAGTGCCTTCCAGTCTAACTCATCAACATCTAATCTGCATTCTCTCCTGCTTATGTGACTGGATGTACTTGGAACTATAATATGGAAAAAATAGTTCTGGGTCACTTGCTGTAACTTCAGCAAATGATTTGAAATTATCCCAGGCTGAATATTAACAGAGGCTTTATGTTGAACTTCTCTGAAGAGCTAGCTGACAGAACTGGCTCCCAAGCTACATATGCTCAACTCTCTAGAATTTCCAGACCTGCACAGCATAAGACATAAGACAAAGCGGATAACTGCCCCTCAGCCCAACAACACTGCTAGCCGAGCCCCTAGTTCTAGCCTGGTCTAAATCCTCTACTACTGTTGGCTCCATTCCCAGCTCCAGTCTTGGCTCTGGTCCATCCCCTGCTTTGACTGAACTTGGCTTAGTTTTTTTCCTCAACCTAAGCCAAGATTTTAAAACTTTTAGGAGCGAGAAGTGGCAAATGGTTGAAGAAAGGAAAAATCCTCTTTTATAATTCTCTGTACCTCCAGCTCCCCATTTACCCTGTCCCTTCAAATTTTTCTTTATGGAATTGCTTGGTGAAAAAAAAGAGTCACCAATGTATAGCTTTAAAAATATAATCTATTTGAGCCGGGCGCGGTGGCTCAAGCCTGTAATCCCAGCACTTTGGGAGGCCGAGACCGGTGGATCCCAAGGTCAAGAGATCGAGACCATCCTGGTCAACATGGTGAAACCCCGTCTCTACTAAAAATACAAAAAATTAGCTGGGCATGGTGGTGCATGCCTGTAATCCCAGCTACTCAGGAGGCTGAGGCAGGAGAATTGCCTGAACCCAGGAGGCGGAGGTTGTGGTGAGCCGAGATGGTGCCATTGCACTCCAGCCTGGGTAACAAGAGTGAAACTCTGTCTCAAAAAAAAAAAAAAAAAAAAAAAAATATATATATATATATATATATATATATATATATATATAATCTATTTGAATCTACATGATTCAATATCCACCAAAATCCTTTATCTGTAGAACTCACCATTTTCATCACGTTTTCATACCAGCAGTACCATGTCAAAGCTATCTATTGGGAACAGCCTGGGAATTTTTTCCTTGTGATCATTTTTTGTGTCCATTTTGATTCCTAGTAAGCTGCATTTCAAAAAAAAAAAAAAAATCAAACAAGGTTTGATTAGAATTTCAATTTAGAATTTCAATTCTAAAAGGCTTTGTAAGAGCAATAAAGGCACAGTTGTATTACTTTTTAGCTCCCAGGAAGATATCAATGTCCAGCATCCCAGCATAGCCTGCTGGGATACTCCATTTTACAGCATCTTAGAAGATAATATGCTCTACTGAGGGGTCAGTAATTTCCCAGCAGCCCCTAGAGGTGCCTGTTGAATCATGGAAACTAAATTATAATATTCTACTAATGATTCTTGCACTTTGGTTTGTATGAGAATCACCTAGGGGACTTATTGAAAATTTAGATTTCCAGGCTGGGCGCGGTGGCTCAAGCCTGTAATCCCAGCACTTTGGGAGGCTGAGGCTGGTGGATCACGAGGTCAAGAGATCGAGACCATCCTGGTCAACATGGTGAAATCCCGTTCTCTATTAAAAATACAAAAAAAATAGCTGGGCATGGTGGCGCGTGCCTGTAATCCCAGCTACTCAGGAGGCTGAGACAGGAGAATTGCCTGAACCCAGGAGGCGGAGGTTGTGGTGAGCCGAGATCACGCCATTGCACTCCAGCCTGGGTAACAAGAGCGAAACTCCGTCTCAAAAAAAAAAAAAAAAAAAAAAAAAAAAGAAAATTTAGATTTCCGTGGACCCCTCTCTCAGAGATTCTGATAGTATGATATGGATTGAGGTGTGAGCTGAGGCCAGACAATATGAACTGAGGCCCAAAAGTAACAAAAAAGAATCAGAATCTGATGTGGCTGGGGAAGTGGTGTCTTAGGTAAGACCTTGGGAAATCTAAATTTTTTATAAGTACAACAGGTGATTCTGATGGAGGATGTCCACAATATAGGCATCCAGTCTTATGTACTGATATGGTTTTGGGGGGATTTTTTTGAGACAGGGTCTTGCTGTGCTATCCAGACTAGCCTCAAACTCCTGGGTTCAAACCATTCCCTCCCACCTCAGCCACTAAAATGGCTAGGACTTCAGGAGCATGCCACCACACTCTGCTCAATATGAGGTTTGATCTACTAAAAACTGGTCAAAAACTGGTCGGCATATGACAGTCCTCCTACAACAACGGTTTTGATTAATAACATGAGTGAAAATTTCTATTCCTCATTTTGGCAACATTGGGCTTTCTGGTTTCCGTACTACTTCAATTCATTTTGCATCTGACTCAAAGCTAATAATTAAATAAAAATGATTAACTGTGGAATTTGCATACCATTTTTTTCTTTTGGAAATGGCGTCTCGCTCTGTCACCCAGGCTGGAGTGCAGTGGCGCGATCTAGGCTCACTGCAACCTTCACATCCCAGGTTCAGGCAATTCACCTGCCTCAGCCTCCTAGTAGCTGGGATTGCAGGTGCCCGCCACCACGCCTGGTAAATTTTTGTATTTTTAGTAGAAATGGGGTTTCACTATGTTGGCCAGGCTGGTCTCGAACTCCTGACCTCAAGTGATCCACCAATCCCAAGTGTTGGGATTACAGGTGTGAGCCACCACATCTGACTTGAGTAACATTTTATATGTGGTTATTTCACCAGCATCACATAGCACATTGCATACTCTTTAGCAGAATGATAACTTGAGAAAAATATACAACTGAAATATTTTCAACAAGTTTCTGGCCCTGGGGTTTGGAAAACATGAAGAAGCCTTCAGGCAATTAAGCCCCACAAAGTTCTTTTAGTTTCTTTTAAAGTAAAATGACATAAGCTGAAACACAAAATCCTTTCCAATTTCTAATTATCTTTCCCTTTCAACAACAAAACAAGCAATAGGCAAAAGTCATAATTTGTCATGACTGCAAATGGATGTGTGTGGGAAGTAGAAAAATTCCTTTTTAAGTTTCCTTTCTTGTTAAAAAAATAAGTGTGCTAATAACTTTGTTAAGCCCTATCCTATGTAGTTGTTAGACATGCCATGCTTACAGGCACGTAGTACATTCTTTGTCCTTGTACTTTAACCAAGATATCTGTGCTGGACGTGCTCACAGACATGTCCCAGCTCTCTATGGCTTTTACCTGTTTAGAAGTTTTAAGTTGTTAGCCAACTGAGTTTTAGTTTAAATTGTGAGGCTGGCTCCAGCCGACGGAGATCAGACACAGCAGTAAAGACGACCCCAAATGCATAAGAAATAAATTTGTGTGTTTCCCTTTGTTCATTGTACTCTCGTAGCAAGATGGCTAGTGAGAGTACCCTTCCTGCAGTCCAGAAGTAAAAATTGCATCGCTGAAAGATCCTTTGTCTCAGTGCTAATTTTTCTTTGCGGCATTGAGCATCTATTTCCAACATCTATTTCCAACAATGTACATCTGTACTTAGAGCAGAACAAAACAGATACAAAATAAAGCATTTTAAGAAAGGATTCAAAGGGTAACATTAATTTTTTCCACAATATTAATTTTTCTCACAGACTTACAATAATTTTCATGCTAGTAATTTTATAAATGGACACACCACACAGGCAATGGGTACCGAGATAGTTGTCGAAAGAATGTAACAGCGTGGTTATATTATGCATAATGCAATGCTCTGGCAAGGCCCCGACACATGCCAATCACGCTTTCTTTCTCACGTGGTTAAACCAACATTACCACAGGAAGGAAACTGGTTTCAGAAACTTACTAAGAGTTAATTGTGGGTGAATTCACATTTCAGCCTTCAAAAAGCTTGATTAGACCACTAAGTTACTCTACCTGTTTAGCTTAAGAAGAACAATTTTGAATATTAAGTTAATAATACTGAATGGTAAACGAAACACAAACATCAACATTTACTATGTCCAAGGCACGTGCTTAATCTTTATAATCACTACCCTTTGACGTAGGTACTATCATGTCATTCCAATCTCCAGATGAGAAAACTGAGGCTTAGAAAAGTGAAGCAACTTGTCCAAAGCCGCTGAGGCCCGAGAACCTCACCCTCACTCTTTAAAAAAAAATTTTTTTTCTTTTTTTTTTTTTTTTAAAAAAAAAAGACGGTTTCACCATGTTGGTCAGGCTGGTCTTGAACTCCCTACCTCAGGTGATCCACCTGCCTTGGACTCCAAAGTGCTTGGATTATAGGCATGAGCCACCACGCCCAGCCAAAAAAATTTTTTTTTTTTTTAGAAACAGGGTCCTGTTCTGTTATCCAGGCTGGAGGGCAGTGGTACAATCATGACACATTGCAGCCTTAAGCAGTTATTCTGCCTTAGCCTCACAAGTAGCTGGGACTGCAGGTGCAAACTACCACACTCAACTACTTGGTTTTTCTATTTTTTGGTAGAGATGGGATTCGCTATGTTGCCCAGGCTGGTCTTGAACTCCTGGCCTCAAGTGATCCTCCAGTCTCGGGCTCCCAAAGTACTGGAATTACAAGCATGAACCATCACACCCAGCTGTGAGACCCTCACTCAAGTATTGTGCTAGCCTGCTTCTGTGCTGAGATACCATTTTCATCACATTGGACAAGCTTTAAAAGTTTGCTAAAAATTGATGTTGACAAAGGGAAACAGGAGTTCTCATAGATTTTGGGGATGTAAACTGGTATGAACATTTTTGAAGGCAATTTAGCAATATCTACCAAAATGTTAAATGCGTGTACTCTTTGATCCATCAGGTCTACTTAAGAATTTGTGGCCGGGCGTGGTGGCTCAAGCCTGTAATCCCAGCACTTTGGGAGGCCGAGGTGGGTGGATCACGAGGTCGAGAGATCGAGACCATCCCGGTCAACATGATGAAACCCCGCCTCTACTAAAAATACAAAAAATTTAGCTGGGCATGGTGGCACGTGCCTGTAATCCCAGCTACTCAGGAGGCTGAGGCAGGAGAATTGCCTGAACCCAGGGGGCGGAGGTTGCGGTGAGCCGAGATCGCGCCATTGCACTCCAGCCTGGGTAACAAGAGCAAAACTCCGTCTCAAAAAAAAAAAAAAGAAAAAAGAAAATACATCCAAGGGTGTAAATGAACAAAATTAATTTAAAATAGCTGCACATTAGTATCTACATTATGATCATCTTTTGTGTGTTTTTAAAGAAGACATATATACGCCGGGCGCGGTGGCTCAAGCCTGTAATCCCAGCACTTTGGGAGGCCGAGGTGGGTGGATCACGAGGTCAAGAGATCGAGACCATCCTGGTCCACAGGGTGAAACCCCGTCTCTACTAAAAACACAAAAAATTAACTGGGCATGGTGGCGCGTGCCTGTAATCCCAGCTACTCAGGAGGCTGAGGCAGGAGAATTGCCTGAACCCAGGAGGCGGAGGTTGCGGTGAGCGGAGATCGCGCCATTGCACTCCAACCTGGGTAACAAGAGCGAAACTCCGTCTCAAAAAAAAAAAAAAAAAAAAGACATATATACATATATAATACCTCAATAAAAATGTGATACCTAGGCCAGGCACGGTGGCTCACACCTGTAATCTCAGGACTTTGGGAGGCCCAGGCGGGAGAACACACATGAGCTGAGGAGTTCGAGACAAACCTGGGAAACATGGCAAGGCCCTGTCTCTACAAAATGTTTAAAAATTAACCAGTTGTGGTGTTTCGTGCCTAGTCTCAACTACTCAGGAGGCTGAGGTAGGTGGGTTCGCTTGAGCCCAGGAGTTCAAGGTTACAGTGAGGTAGGATGACACCACTGCATTCCAACTTGGATGACAGAGAGACACTGTGTCAAAAAAAAAAAAAAAAAGGAAGCCGGGTGCGGTGGGTCAAGCCTGTAATCCCAGCACTTTGGGAGGCTGAGGTGGGCGGATCACAAGGTCGAGAGATCGAGACCATCCTGGTCAACATGGTGAAACCCCGTCTCTACTAAAAATACAAAACATTAGCTGGGCATGGTGGTGCGTGCCTGTAATCCCAGCTACTCAGGAGGCTGAGGCAGGAGAATTGCTTGAACCCAGGAGGCGGAGGTTGCGGTGAGCCGAGATCGTGCCATTGCACTCCAGCCTGGGTAACAAGAGCTAAACTCCGTCTCAAAAAAAAAAAAAAAAAAAAAAGGTAGATGTATGAGTATATGGGTATTTCTTCGTAAATAATTTTAATGGTTTTCTGATGCAGGGGAGTTGAAATGGGACAGAGAGAGGGAGACTTTCAATTTACTCTCATCCAAACAGTTTGAAATTTTACTGTGAACATGTGACTTTTATATTAAGAATGAAATTAAGCCGGGCGCGGTGGCTCAAGCCTGTAATCCCAGCACTTTGGGAGGCCGAGGCGGGTGGATCACGAGATCAAGAGATCAAGACCAACCTGGTCAACATGGTGAAACCCCGTCTCTACTAAAAATACAAAAAATTAGCTGGGCATGGTGGCACGTGCCTGTAATCCCAGCTACTCAGGAGGCTGAGGCAGGAGAATTGCCTGAACCCAGGAGGCGGAGGTTGCGGTGAGCCGAGATAGCGCCATTGCACTCCAGCCTGGGTAACAAGAGCGAAACTCCGTCTCAAAAAAAAAAAAAAAGAAAAAAGAAATTAAGACCCCCCCCATTAAAAAAACACACACACAAAAAAAAACACTTCAAGGGGCATCATCTAATTTTGTGACCATGTACATAATAAGAAATACATTTTTAGGCCAGGTGCAGTGGCTCACGCCTGTAATCCTAGCACTATAGGAGGTCAAGGTAGGTGGATCGCTTGATCCCAGGAGTTCCAGATAAGCTTAGACAACATGCAAAAACCCCATCACTACTAAAAATTTAAAAATGAGCAGATCCTGTGGACTCAGCTACTTGGGAGGTAGAAGTGGGAGGATGGCTTGAGCCCAGGAGGTTGAGGCTGCAGTAAGCCATGAGCCACTGTGCCTGGCCAGATTTTGCTATTTAAATATAGGGAAAAAGAAAAAGAAAAAAAATAAATAACACGCCAGAAAATTTGAAAAAACAAAAAATAAGAAAGACACAGTTTGAGGTGTTTTGTTTTTGTTTTTGTTTTTGTTTTTCCTTGAAGACCGACTCCTCCTGCTCTGTCACCCAGGTTGGAGTGCAGTGGCAAGATCTCGCCTCCCTGCAACCTACACCTTCTGGGTTCATCCGCCTCCCAGGTTCAAGTGATTTTCCTGCCTCAGACTCCCTAGTAGCTGAAATTACAGCATGTGCCACCACGCCCAGCTAATTTTTTTGTGTTTTTAGTAGAGACAGGGTTTTACCATGTTGGTCAGGGCGGTGTTGAACTCCTGACCTCAAATGATACGCCCACCTCGGCCTCCCAAAATGCTAGGATTACAGGCGTGAGCCACTACTCGCTGCGGTTTGAGATCTTTTGACTTTGAAAGACCTACTTCATTCCTCATTTTCCCAACCTCATACCCCAGAAACTATCTAGATTTGGTACTGTGTTGGGTTCTCTGCTTGTCAGAAAAGTTTTCTTTCTTTCTCTCTCTCTCTTTCTCTTTCTTTCTTTCTTTTCTTTCTCTCTCTCTCTCTCTTTCTCTCTCTTCTTTCTTTCTCTTTCTTTCTTTCTTTCTTTCTTTTTTTTTTTTAAGACGAAGTCTCACTCTGTTGCCCAGGCTGGAGTCTAGTGGTGTGATATCAGCTTACTATAACCTCAGCTCCTCAGGTTCAAGTGATTCTCGTGCCTCAGCTTCCTGAGTAACTGGGACTATAGGCACGCACCACCACGGTGGGCTAATTTTTGTATTCTTAGTAGAGATAGGTTTTTGTCATGTTGGTCAGTCTTGTCTCGAACTCCTAACCTCAAGCAATCTGCCTGCCTTTGCCTCCCAAAGTGCTGGGATTACAGGTGTGAGCTACTGTGCCTGGCCAAGTTTTTTCATTTAATACTCAATTATTGGCCGGGCGCGGTGGCTCAAGCCTGTAATCCCAGCACTTTGGGAGGCCGAGGCGGGTGGATCACGAGGTCAAGAGATCGAGACCATCCTGGTCAACATGGTGAAACCCCGTCTCTACCAAAAATACAAAAAATTAGCTGGGCATGGTGGCGCTTGCCTGTAATCCCAGCTACTCAGGAGGCTGAGGCAGGAGAATTGCCTGAACCCAGGAGGCGGAGGTTGCGGTGAGCCGAGATCGCGCCATTGCACTCCAGCCTGGGTAACAAGAGCAAAACGCCCTCTCATAAAAAAAAAAAAAAAAAAAAAAAAAAAAAAAAAAAAAAAACTCAATTATTAGTCTTTTTTTTTTTTTCTTTTTTCTTTTTATAGAGATGAGGTTACACTATGTTGGCCAGTCTGGTCTCAAACTCCTGGGCTCAAGAGAGTCCTCCTGCCTTGGCCTCCCAAAGTTCTGGGATTACAAGTGTGAGCTGACTTTTTTTTTTTTTTCTTTGACAAGGTCTTGTTCTGTTGCTCAGGCCAGATGGTAGTGGCTTGAACATGGCCCACTGCAACCTCGACCTGCTGGGCTCAAGTGATCCTCCCACCTCAGCCTTCCAAGTAACAGGGGCCACAGATGCAGGTTACTATGCCTGTCTAATTTTCTTTTTTTTCTTTTTTTTTTTTTTTTTTTGAGACGGAGTTTCGATCTTGTTACCCAGGCTGGAGTGCAATGGCGCGATCGCGGCTCACCACAACCTCCGCCTCCTGGGTTCAGGCAATTCTCCTGCCTCAGCCTCCTGAGTAGCTGGGATTACAGGCACCCGCCACCATGCCCAGCTAATTTTTTGTATTTTTAGTAGAGACGGGGTTTCACCATGTTGACCAGGCTGGTCTCGATCTCTCGACCTCGTGATCCACCCGCCTCGGCCTCCCAAAGTGCTGGGATTACAGGCTTGAGCCACCGCTCCCGGCCGCCTGTCTAATTTTTTAACTTCATTTTTTTTTTGTAGAGATAGGGCTTCACTATGTTGCCCAGGCTGGTCTTGGAATCTCCTAGCCTCAAGTGATCCTCTCACTTTGGCCTCCCAAAGTGCTGAAATTACACAAATAAGCCACTGTGTCCAACTATTTTTTTTTTTTTTTTTTAGATGGGCTCTCACTGTCACCCAGCCTGGTTTGCAGTGGCTCAGTCATGGCTCACTGTAGCCTTCACCTCCTGGGCTCAAGTGATGCTTCCACCTCAGTCTCCCTAGAACCTGGGACCACAGGCATGCACCACCACACTGAGCTAATTTGTTTTTTAATTTTCTGTAGAGACAGGGTCTCACTATGTTGTGAGGCTCATCTCAAACTCCTGGGCTCAAGCAGTTCTCCCACCTTGACCTCCCAAAGTGCTAGGATTAGGATTAGAATTAACATCATGCCTTGCCCGGTAAATCTTTATTTTTTTAATTTAACAACCCACTAATGATTCATGATCTATAGTTTGATAAACACTGATCTAATTGACTAGGGAATTAATAGATGTCTGTTCTGTTGCTCACTTGTTTTAACCCAACTTTTCCACTTTCTTACCAATGCATTACCAGTTTGCATAACTTTTTTTTTTTTTTTTTTTTTTTTTTTTGAGACAGGGTTTCGCTCTTGTTACCCAGGCTGGAGTGCAATGGCGCGATCTCAGCTCACCGCAACCTCCGCCTCCTGGGTTCAGGCAATTCTCCTGCCTCAGCCTCCTGAGTAGTTGGGATTACAGGCACGCACCACCATGCCCAGCTATTTTTTTATATTTTTAGTAGAGACGGGGTTTCACCATGTTGACCAAGATGGCCTCGATCTCTTGACCTCGTGATCCACTCGCCTCGGCCTCCCAAAGTGCTGGGATTACAGGCGTGAGCCACCGCGCCCGGCCAGTTTGCATAACTTAATTTTCATTTCTGGATATCAAGCACAACACATTTTTAAAAACCCACTGAACCTAGAGATAGAGAGAGTTTGGTTGACCAGGAAATTTAGGAAGAGGTATAGAACCTTTAATGAAGAGTCAAATTTAAATTTTTACTTTAAGTAGTTAAGAAAATTCAGGCTGAGTGAGGTGGCTCACACCTGTAATCCCAGCACTTTGGGAGGCCAAGGTGGGCAGATCACTTGAGGTCAGGGGTTCGAAACCAGCCTGGCCAACGTGGGGAAACCCAGTCTCTACTAAAAATACAAAAATTAGCCAGGACTGGTGGCACGCACCTGTAATCCCGGCTACTGAGGAGACTGAGGCAGGAGAATCATTTGAACACAGGAGGCAGAGGTTGCAGTGAGCCGACATTATACCACTGCACTCCAGCCTGGGTGACTGAGCAAGACTTCATCTCGCCGGGCGCAGTGGCTCAAGCCTGTAATCCCAGCACTTTGGGAGGCCGAGGCGGGTGGATCACAAGGTCAAGAGATCGAGACCATCTTGGTCAACATGGTGAAACCCCGTCTCTACTAAAAATACAAAAAAAAAAAAAAAAATAGCTGGGCATGGTGGTGCGTGCCTGTAATCCCAGCTACTTAGGAGGCTGAGGCAGGAGAATTGCCTGAACCCAGGAGGCGGAGGTTGCGGTGAGCTGAGATCGCGCCATTGCACTCCAGCCTGGGTAACAAGAGCGAAACTCCGTCTCAAAAAAAAAAAAAAAAAGACTTCATCTCAAAAAAAAAAAAAAAAGAAAAAGAGAAAAATAAAAGAAAGAAGGGGAAAAAAACAGAAAATTCTTTTTTTTTTTTTTTTTTTTTTTTTTTTGAGACGGAGTTTCGCTCTGGTTACCCAGGCTGGAGTGCAATGGCGCAATCTCAGCTCACCGCAACCTCCGCCTCCTGGGCTCAGGCAATTCTCCTGCCTCAGCCTCCTGAGTAGCTGGGATTACAGGCACGCGCCACCACGCCCAGCTAGTTTTTTGTATTTTTAGTAGAGACGGGGTTTCACCATGTTGACCAGGACGGTCTCGATCTCTCGACCTCGTGATCCACCCGCCTCGGCCTCCCAAAGTGCTGGGATTACAGGCTTGAGCCACCGCGCCCGGCCTAGAAAATTCTTTTTTATTGTTGATGTGAGCTTATGTAAAACTGCTTTGTTAAACTATATTAGTAAAACAAAAATAAATAAATGAATGAAACATTTATTTATTTGGCCCAGGGAGGTGGCTCACTCCTATAATCCTAGCACTTTGGGAGGCTGAGGTAGAAGTATTGCTTGAGCTCGGGAGTTTGAGACCAGCCTGGGCATAATGGCAAAACTCTGTCTCTACAAAAAAAAAAATTAGCTGGGCGTGTAGCATGGGCCTGTAGTCCCATTTACTTGGGAGGCTGAGGTGGGAGGATGGCATGAGTGGAGGTTGCAGTGAGTCATGTTTGCACCACTGCACTCCAGCCTGGGGGCCAGAGCTAGACCCTGTCAATAAAATAAAATAAACAAAAGGTAAAATTCAATACTTTGAAGGTTATTCATAAAATTAAGCAATCATCACCACAATACATTTTTTTTTTTTTTTTTTTTTTTTTTTTTTTTTTTTTTGAGACGGAGTTTCGCTCTTGTTACCCAGGCTGGAGTGCAATGGCTCGATCTCGGCTCACCGCAACCTCTGCCTCCTGGGTTCAGGCAATTCTCCTGCCTCAGCCTCCCGAGTAGCTGGGATTACAGGCACACGCCACCATGCCCAGCTAATTTTTTGTATTTTTAGTAGAAACGGGGTTTCACCATGTTGACCAGGATGGTCTCGATCTCTTGACCTCGTGATCCACCCGCCTCGGCCTCCCAAAGTCCTGGGATTACAGGCTTGAGCCACCGCGCCCGGCCCACAATACATTTTTGAACATTGTTATCACCTCAAAAAATACTCTCTACCCTTTTGCAGTCACATCCCGTTTCCCTCTAAACCCATCCTCCCCAGGCTCTAACAAAAACTATAATCTACTTTCAGGCTCTAGAGATTTGCCTATGCTGGATATTTCGTATAAGTGGAGTCATGCAATGTGTAATCTTTCTGTGTCTGGCTTCTTTTGCTTAGCATGATGTAATCAAGGTTCATCCATGTTTAAATATATATCAGTATATTTCTTTTTATTTTTGTTGACTGATTGATCAATTTTGAGACAGGGTCCAGTTCTGTCACCCAGGCTGAAATGTAGTGGCACAATCTTGTCTCACTGCAACCTTTGCCTCCTGGGCTCAAGCTATCCTTCCACCTCAGTCTTCCCAGTAGCTGGGACTACAGGCCAGTGCCACTCCACCCAGGTGATTTTTTGTATTTTTAGCAGAGATGGAGTTTGTCATGTGGCTCTGGCTGGTCTTGAACTCCTGGACTCAAGTAATCCACCCACCTTAGCCTCCCAAATTTCTGGGATTACAGGCATGAGCCATTGAGTCTGGTCCCTGGCTAATTTTTTAACTTTTTAAATAGAGACTGTGTTTCACTATGTTGCCCAGGCTAGTCTTGAACTCCTGGCTCAACATGATCCTCCCACCTTGGCGTCCCAAAGTGTTGAGATTACAGGTGTGAGCCACTCAGTCCAGCTCCTTTTTATTTTTATTTATTTATTTATTTATTTTTTTATTTATTTTATTTTATTTATTTATTTTTTTTTTTGAGACGGAGTTTCGCTCTTGTTACCCAGGCTGGAGTGCAATGGCGCGATCTCGGCTCACCGCAACCTCCGCCTCCTGGGTTCAGGCAATTCTCCTGCCTCAGCCTCCTCCTTTTTATTTTTGAATAACAATCCCTTAGCTATTCCATACTTTGTTCATATTTTCATCGGTTGATGAACATTTGAGTTGTTTCAACCTTTGGACTATTATGAATAAGGCTGGTATAAACATTCATGCAATAAAATTAGAAACTAATAACAAAAGCATAGCTAACAGAATCACCTATATTGGGGAATGAAATTACATATACATAAATAATCTTTTAGTGTAAAAGGAAAACAGAGAGAAAATTAAGAGAAACTAGAATAGAATCATAATAAAAATGTACAGGTCAAAATTTGTGAACCATACCTTAAAAAGTTTTATAGGCTGGGCACCGAGGCTCATGCCTGTAATCCCAGCACTTTGGGAGGCTGAGGTAGGTGGATCATTTGAGGTCAGGAGTTCAAGACCAGCCTGGCCAACTAGGTGAAACCCCATCTCTACTAAAAACACAAAAATTGGCCAGGCGTGGTGGGGCGCGCCTGTAGTCCCAGCTAATCAGGAGGCTAAGGCAGGAAAATCAGTTCAACTCAGAAGGCAGAGGTTGCAGTGAGCAGAGATCTTGCCACTGCACTCCAGCCTGAGACTCCATCTCAAAAAAAAAGTTATATAGGTAAAAAGGGCAAAATTATGTCTTTAAGTAAGTTGATCAATTACGTCTTTAAGTACGTTGATCAGGAAGCAAGAAAAATTAAAAACAGGTCCAACCCAGTGGCTCACACCTGTAATCCCAATACTTTGAGTGGCCAAGACAGGAGGATCACTTGAGCCTAGAAGTTTGATACCAGCCTGAGCCACATAGGGAGACCCCAACTCTACAAAATTTTTTAACAAATTAGTCATTTGCAGTGGTGAGCCACTCTAGTCCCAGGTACTTGGGAGGCTGAGGCAGGAAGATTACTTGAGCCAGGAGGTCAAAACTGCAGTGACCAGTGACTGTACCACTGCACTCCAGCCTGAGTGACAGAGTGAGACCCTGTCTCTCACACAGATACACAAAGCATTAAAAACAAAAAAGTTGCCGGGCGCGGTGGCTCAAGCCTGTAATCCCAGCACTTTGGGAGGCCGAGGCGGGTGGATCACGAGGTCAAGAGATCGAGACCATCCTGGTCAACATGGTGAAACCCCGTCTCTACTAAAAAATACAAAAAAATTATCTGGGCTGTGGTGGCGCGTGCCTGTAATCCCAGCTACTCAGGAGGCTGAGGCAGGAGAATTGCTTGAACCCAGGAGGCGGAGGCTGCAGTGAGCCGAGATCGCGCCATTGCACTCCAGCCTGGGTAACGAGAGCGAAACTCCGTCTCAAAAAAAAAAAAAAAAAAAAAGTTAAACAGTCAACTCATAAATTTTTAAAAAATGCACAGAGAAAATACAATAAATAAAGGATAATAAGTATAAGAGAAAACAATGGAATAGAGAAGAGAAAAGCAGAGAAGATTTATAAATTTGAAATTGGGGTCTTAAAAAAAGATTTATAAGAAAGAACTTCAGCAAAAGCAATTCTCCTTTTTTTTTTTTTTTTTTGAGACGGAGTTTCGCTCTTGTTACCCAGGCTGGAGTGCAATGGCGCGATCTCGGCTCACCGCAACCTCCGCCTCCTGGGCTCAGGCAATTCTCCTGTCTCGGCCTCCTGAGTAGCTGGGATTACAGGCACGCGCCACCATGCCCAGCTAATTTTTTGTATTTTTAGTAGAGACGGGGTTTCACTATGTTGACCAGGATGGTCTCGATCTCTTGACCTCGTGATCCACCCGCCTCGGCCTCCCAAAGTGCTGGGATTACAGGCTTGAGCCACCGCGCCCGGCCTCTCCTTTTTTTTTTTTTTTTTCTTGAGATAGGGTCTTCCTCTATCACCCAGGCTGGAATATAGTGGGGAGAACAGAACTCACTGAACTCTTGACCTACTGCACTCAAGTGACCCTCCTGTTTCAGCCTCCCATATAGATGGGACCGTAGGCACGGGCTACCATGCTCAACCAATTTTTTTTTTTTTTTACTTTTTGTAGAGATGGCATTTTGCCATGTTGCCCAAGCTGGTGTCGAACTCTTGGGCTCAAACTATTTGCCCACCTCCTCTTCCCAAAGTGCTGGAATTACAGGCATGAGCCACTCTCACCTGGCCAAAAGTAATTAATTTTTTTTTGAGCGTCTCACTCTTACCCACATTGGAGATGGAGGTTACAGTGAGCTGAGACTGCACCCACTGCACCCCAGCCTGGGCCACAGAGTGACTCCATCTCAAAAAAGAAATAATGCCAAAACCATCACAGAAAGAAAGAATTTAAGTAGAAAAAGTGAAGCGAGCCGGGCGCGGTGGCTCAAGCCTGTAATCCCAGCACTTTGGGAGGCCGAGGCGGGTGGATCACGAGGTCGAGAGATCGAGACCATCCTGGTCAACGTGGTGAAACCCCGTCTCTACTAAAAATACAAAAAATTAGCTGGGCATGGTGGTGTGTGCCTGTAATCCCAACTACTCAGGAGGCTGAGGCAGGAGAATTGCTTGAACCCAGGAGGCGGAGGTTGCGGTGAGCCGAGATCGCGCCATTGCACTCCAGCCTGGGTAACAAGAGCGAAACTCCGTCTCCAAAAAAAAAAAAAGAAAGAAAAACTGAAGCGGTCATCAAAGACTTTGCCTCTCAAAAATCTCCAGGTGCATATTGTTTTATAAGTGAGTTCTACCAAACTTTGTAGATTTCTAAATCCCTTTTTTTTTTTTTTTTTTTTTTTTGAGACGGAGTTTCACTCTTGTTACCCAGGCTGGAGTGCAATGGCGCGATCTCGGCTCACCGCAAACTCTGCCCCCTGGGTTCAGGCAATTCTCCTGCCTCAGCCTCCTGAGTAGCTGGGATTACAGGCACGAGCCACCATGCCCAGCTAATGTTTTGTATTTTTAGTAGAGACGGGGTTTCGCCATGTTGACCAGGATGGTCTCCATCTCTAGACCTCGTGATCCACCCGCCTCGGCCTCCCAAAGTACTGGGATTATAGGCTTGAGCCACCGTGCCCGGCCTAAATCCCTTTTTTATACAAGTTGTTCCACTACTAAGAAAGGAGCAAAACATGGCCAGTTAATTTTATAAGGCACCATAATCTTGATTCCAAAACTATACAAGAAATAACAGCAGAAAGGACAAGTGTAGGCTCAGTTTACAAGTGTAGATACAAAAATCCTAGGCCGGGCGCGGTGGCTCAAGCCTGTAATCCCAGCACTTTGGGAGGCCGAGGCGGGTGGATCACAAGGTCGAGAGATCGAGACCATCCTGGTCAACATGGTGAAACCCCGTCTCTACCAAAAATACAAAAAATTAGCTGGGCATGGTGGCACGTGCCTGTAATCCCAGCTACTCAGGAGGCTGAGGCAGGAGAATTGCCTGAACCCAGGAGGTGGAGGTTGCAGTGAGCCGAGATCGCACCATTGCACTCCAGCCTGGGTAACAAGAGCAAAACTCCGTCTCAAAAAAAAAAAAAAAAAAAAAAAACTATATCTACATCTACACATATATATATAACCATGTCTATATATCTAGCTTATGTATATCTATGTGTGGCAATATCTTTATCTATCTGCATACATATATATGTATATATTTCTGAACTCTGACCACAAAAATGGCCTAAAAGCTATGATCCACTCAATAACAGTGTACAGGAACCACAGTTCATTGGAGAAATGGTGATTCCACATCTGAAGAAGAAAAGGTAGGCCAAGCACAGTGGCTCACGCCTGTAATCCCAGCACTGTGAGAGGCCTAGATGGGTGGATCACTTGAGGCCAGGAGTTCAAGACCAGCCTGGCCAACTTGGTGAAACCCCATCTCTATTAAAAATACAAAAATTGGGCCGGGCGCGGTGGCTCAAGCCTGTAATCCCAGCACTTTGGGAGGCCGAGGCGGGTGGATCACAAGGTCAAGAGATCGAGACCATCCTGGTCAACATGGTGAAACCCCGTCTCTACTAAAAATACAAAAAATTAGCTGGGCGTGGTGGCGCATGCCTGTAATCCCAGCCACTCAGGAGGCTGAGGCAGGAGAATTGCCTGAACCCAGGAGGCGGAGGTTGCGGTGAGCCGAGATCGCGCCATTGCACTCCAGCCTGGGTAACAGGAGTGAAACTCTGTCTCAAAAAAAAAAAAAAAAAAAAAAAAATACAAAAATTAGCCGAGCATGGTGGTGTGTGCCTGTAGTCCCAGTTACTCAGCAGGCTGAGGTAGGAGGATCGCTTAAGCCCTGGAGGTAGAGGTTATAGTGAGAAGACAGCTCAACACTGCACTCCAGCATGCTGGGCAACTGGGAGTGAAACCCTGAAAAAGAAAGAAAATTTAAAAGATAGGCTGGGTGCAGTGGTTCATGCCTTAATCCCAGCACTATGGGAGGCTGAGGACGGAGGGTTGCTTGAGCTCAGAAATTTGAAATCAGCCTGGGCAACATGACGAAACCCCGTCTCTACAAAAAGTACAACAATTAGCCTAGTATGATGGCAGGCGCCTGTGGTCCCAGCCACTGGGAGGCTGAGCCACAAGGATTGCTGAAGCCTGGGAAGTCAAGGCTGCAATGAGCTGACCTGTGTTTGCTCCCCTGCACTCCAGCTTGGGTGACAGAATGAGACCCTGCTTCACAAAAAGAAAAAAAGCATTAAATAAAGAAGTATTCTAGCTAACAAAACTAAAAAGGATGATAGAATTAGAGCATCAAAATTTTGCAACTCCCTAATAAAATAATGGCTCTGGGAAATGATCATCATTGGCTACTAACATCACAGAAAGAAAAGAGAAATAATAGAACATTATGTTCAAATCTGAATCTGTTTAAGACTCTAGAATTTACTACCAGTTTTCAGGAAATGAAGGATTCAAAGGAATGTGTTAAACAACATCATAGGAGCACAATCATCAAAATACAGACTGGAAATCTCTGGAGGACAGTTTCTTCAATTAAAACAAATGGAGAGCAGGAAAAAAAAGACACAAAGAATTCATAGATTAAAAGGCGTTTAAGGTAGGGTGCAATGGCTTTCACCTGTAATACTAGTACTTTGGGAGGCTGAGGCAGGCAGATGGCTTGATTCCAGGAGTTTCAGACTAGCCTGGGCAACAAGGCAAATCCTTGTCTCTACAAAACTACAAAGATTAGCCAGGCATGATGAGGCGGGCCCTGTAGTCCCAGCTACTTGGGAGGCTGAGGAGGGAGGATTGCTTGAGCCCAGGAAATGGAGTTTGCAGCAAGCTGAGCTCTTGCCACTGAACTCCAGTTTGGGCAACAGAGTGAGACACTATCTCAAGACAAAAAAAAAAAAAAAAAAAAAAAAAGAAAAGAAAAAGAAAGGAACTTAAAAGGTATCAATTGGCCAGGCGCGGTGGCTCAAGCCTGTAATTCCAGCACTTTGGGAGGCCGAGGCGGGTGGATCACGAGGTCAAGAGATCGAGACCATCCTGGTCAACATGGTGAAACCCCGTCTCTACTAAAAATACAAAAAGTTAGCTGGGCATGGTGGTGCGTGCCTGTAATCCTAGCTACTCAGGAGGCTGAGACAGGAGAATTGCCTGAACCCAGGAGGCGGAGGTTGCGGTGAGCAGAGATCGCGCCATTGCACTCCAGCCTGGGTAATGAGAGCGAAACTCCGTCTCAAAAAAAAAAAAAAAAAAGGTATCAATCAATCATACTGTATGGACCACTGTCAATCACACTATATGGACCACTTTTGGATTTTGGATTTTCACTTGAACAAACTGTTAAAAAAAATTGAGGCAGTTGGGGAAATTTAAACACTAACTCAACGATAGTAAAGATTTATTATTTAATTTGTTAAGGTAATGAAGATATTTTGTTTGTTTATTTATTTAGAGACAGAATCTCGCTCTGTCCCCTAGGCTGGAGTAAAATGGCATGGTCTTGGCTCACTGCAACCTCCGCTTCCCGGGTTCAAGTAATTCTCCCGCCTCAGCTCCCTGAGTAGCTGAGACTACAGGTACGTGACCTGGCTAATTTTTGTATATTTAGTAGAGACGGGGTTTCACCATGTTGGCTAGGCTGATCTCAAACTCATGACCTCAGATGATCTATCTGCTTCAGCCTCACAAAGTGCTAGGAAGACAGGCATGAGCCACTTCGCTGGGCTTATTTTTGACAAAGAAGTTGTAGTGTTACCGGTTGGGGGTGTCCTGTCCAGGTTCTTGGCATTTTGAACAAAGAATTATACAAAACACACAAAGCAAGGAAAGAATGTAGCAAAGCAAGCAGAGATTTATTGAAAATGAAAGCACACTCCACAAGGTGGAAGTCAATGGAGCAAGTTGCTCAAGGGTCCCGTTACAGAATTTTCTTGGGTTTAAATACCTTCTAGAGGTTTCCATTTGGTTACTTGGTATTTTCTTATGTAAATGAAGAGGTTAAAGTGAAGTACAAAGTTATTTATTTGGTGTACACCCTATGTAAATGAAGAGGATATTTCCTGTCATAGCTGAAGTGCTTCTGTTTGATTTAGTTCTAGGAAGCCTTTAGGTTTCCTGCTTCCAGGCCCTATTCTCCTGCCTCAATAGGAGACCAGAATATGCCACAATAAAATATGCCTCTTTGATACGGAATTATTTTGAGTTTATTATTTTCAGAAACTGTAGACCTAGAAGGTCTGAAAACATGATAGAGTTATCCTTTTGTAAAGGAAATTTCCATTTTTCAGGATCTCTCCCTGTCTTTGCTCCAGGAAAAGAAGGATGACTACATCACTAGACATTCATCAAAGGAGAAGTCATTGACTTAAATATGCGTAACAAATCTTATCCTTTTTACTGTACTTTTCCTGGGTATTTCACCATAACTGGCCTTGTCTGCACCCTTGTTTCTTTGTTTCAGTGTATGATAATATTTAAGCCAGAATTCATAGCCACCTCTTTGAAATTTACTCATTTCTCTTGGGATCTCTTATGTATACATGTGATATACATGTTAATAAACTTCCATTTACTTTTCTCATTAATCAGTTTTTTTACAGAGGTCCATCCTAATTAAGAACTATGAAGTTTAGAGAGAAAATTATTTTTCCTCCCCTACAGAGTTCTTGTATTGTAGAAATACACAGGGAAATATGTATAGATAAAAAGATATGGTGTCATCTGTCACAGTCAAGGGGAACCTAAGGAGACATGATGTGCTGAATAACACCTTGGAACATAAAAAGGACATCATGTTAAAACTAAGGAAATCTGAATAAAGTATGGAACTCATTTAATAATAATGTCAGAGGCATTCGAACCAGAGTGACTCCATCTTTAATAGGTGCTGGGTAAAATAAGGCTATGACTTACTGGGTCACATTCCCAGGAGGTTAGACATACTTAGTCACAGAATGAGATAGGAGGTCATTATGACATGTACATCCTAATGACTTGTACAAGAAACAGGTCATAACAACCCTGCTGATAAAACAGAATGCGGGGGCCGGGCATGGTGGTTCAAGCCTGTAATCCCAGTACTTCGGGAGGTCGAGTCGAGGGGATTGCTTGAGCTCAGGAGTTCAAGGCCAGCCTGGGGAACATGGTAAAAGCCCGTCTCTACTAAAAATACAAAAATTAGTGGGACATTGTGGCAAGAGCCACTCGGGTGGCCGAGGCAGGAGAATCGCTTGAACCAGGGAGGTGGAGGCTGCAGTGAACCAAGATCATGTCACTGCACTCCAGCCTGGGCAACAGAGTGACACTCTGTCTCAAAACACAAAACAAAACAAAAACAAAAACAAAACAGAATTCGGTAAAGAAGCTGGCTGAAATCCACCAAAAGCAAGACGGCAGTGAAAGTGACCTCTGGTGGTCCTCACTGCTCATTACATGCTAATTATAATGTATTAGCATGCTAAAAGACACTCTCACCAGCGCCATGACAGTTTACAAAGGCCATGGCAATGCCCAGAAGTTACCCTATATGGTTTAAAAAGGGGCGACACCGGCCGGGCGCGGTGGCTCAAGCTTGTAATCCCAGCACTTTGGGAGGCCGAGGCGGGTGGATCACGAGGTCGAGAGATCGAGACCATCCTGGTCAACATGGTGAAACCCCGTCTCTACTAAAAAAAAAAAAAGTGCAAAAAATTAGCTGGGCATGGTGGCACGTGCCTGTAATCCCAGCTACTCAGGAGGCTGAGGCAGGAGAATTGCCTGAACCCAGGAGGCGGAGGTTGCAGTGAGCCGAGATCGCGCCATTGCACTCCAGCCTGGGTAACAAGAGCGAAACTCCGTCTCAAAAAAAAAAAAAAAAAAAAAAAGGGGCGACACCTTCAGTTGCACGAATTGACCCCCTTTCCGGAAACCTCATGAATAATTCATAAAGCGAGAAATAACTATAGGTATACTCAGTCAAGCAGCCTGCATTGCTGCTTTGCCTATGGAGTAGCCAGTCTTTTGTTTCTTTACTTAATAAACTTGCTTTCACTCTACTCTGTGGCCTCTCCCATAATTCTTTCTTGTGCAAGGTCCAAGAACCCTCGCTTATGAGTCTAGATTGGGACCTTTTTTCTGGAAACAATAATATATGAATACTGGCTCATTAATTGCTTTCTTTTTTTAAGTATCATACTAGTGTAATACAATAATTATAGGAAAAACTGGGTGTGGAGTATATGGAAATTCTCTATATTATCTTCTCAATGTTTCTGTAAATCTAAAACTGTTTTAAAATAAAAGTTTATTTAAAAAAAGATATGGGCTGGACCCGGTGGCTCACGCCTGGAATCCCAGCACTTTGGGAGGCCAAGGCAGGTAGATCAGAAGGTCAGGAGTTCGAGACCAGCCTAGCCAAGATGGTGAAACCCTGTCTCTACTAAAAATACAAAAGTTAGTGGGTGCCTGTAATCCCAGCTACTTGGGAGGCTGAGGCAGGAGAATTGCTTGAACTTGGGAAGCGGAAGTTGCAGTGAGCTGAAATCGTGCCACTACAGAGCAACGCTCCATCTCAAAAAATAATAATAATAATAAACTAAATAAATAAAATAGAGATACGATATATAGGATTGGTTGAAAATAACCAGAAGCCGGGCGCGGTGGCTCAAGCCTGTAATCCCAGCACTTTGGGAGGCCGAGGCGGGTGGATCACAAGGTCAAGAGATCGAGACCATCCTGGTCAACATGGTGAAACCCCGTCTCTACTAAAAATACAAAAAAAATAGCTGGGCATGGTGGTGCGTGCCTGTAATCCCAGCTACTCAGGAGGCTGAGGCAGGAGAATTGCCTGAACCCAGGAGGCGGAGGTTGCGGTGAGCCGAGATCGCGCCATTGCACTCCAGCCTGGGTAACAAGAGCGAAACTCCGTCTCAAAAAAAAAAAAAAAAAAAAAAAAAAGAAAAAAAGAAAATTGTATAATGAACCTCCTTGAATGCATCACCAGCTTCAACAGTAATTGATTCATGACCACTTTTGTTTAATTTATTTTCCCTGCTTTTTCTGGTTCTTTTTTTTTTTTTTTTTTTTTTTTTTGAGACGGAGTTTCGCCCTTGTTACCCAGGCTGGAGTGCAATGGCGCGATCTCGGCTCACCGCAACCTCCGCCTCCTGGGTTCAGGCAATTCTCCTGCCTCAGCCTCCTGAGTAGCTGGGATTACAGGCATATGCCACCATGCCCAGCTGATTTTTTGTATTTTTAGTAGAGACGGGGTTTCACCATGTTGACTAGGATGGTCTCGATCTCTTGACCTCGTGATCCACCCGCCTCGGCCTCCCAAAGTGCTGGGATTACAGGCTTGAGCCACCGCACCCGGCCTACAATTTTCTTTTTGTTTAAACAGTATCTCACTCTTTTGCCCAGGCTGGAGTGCAGTGGTGCCATCCTGGTTTACAGCAGCCTCAACCTCCTGGGCTCAGGTGATCCTCCCATCTCAGCTGGGACAGCAGACATGCTCCAACATGCCCATCTAATTTTTTTAAAAATTATTTTTAGTAATGAAGAATAGTTGCTCAGGCCGGTCTCCAACTCCCGATCTCAAGTGATACTCCAGTCTCGGCCTCTCAAAATACTGGGATTACAGGCATGAGCCACTGCCACCAGCCTATACTATTTCTTAATTTGTGTATGCTAGATGTTTTCCATAATAAACATCAAAATAGATATATCCCAGATTTGAAAAAAAAAAGGAATAAACAGAAATTCTAGAACTAAAAAGTACAATAACTGAAAATAAGAATTCAATGAAGCTCCTCCTCTTCCACTTCCATTTCCTTTTCCCTTTCCTTCTTATCCTTCCCTTTCCCTTTCTAATTTCCCACTTTCCCTTTTCTACTCTCCTCTTCCTTTCCCTTTCTTTTTCTTTTCTTTTTTGAGATGGAGTTTCACTCTTGTTGCCCAGGCTGGAGTGCAATGGCGGATCTAGGATCGCTGCAACCTCTGCCTCCCAGGTTCAAGTGATTCTCCTGCTTCAGCCTCCTTACAGGCATGTGCCACCACTCCCAGCTAATTTTGTATTTTTAGTAGAGACGGAGTTTCTCCATGTTGGTCAGGCTGGTCTCAGACTCCCAACCTCAGGTGATCCACCCGCCTTGGCCTCCCAAAATGTTGGGATTACAAGCGTGAGCCACTGTGCCTGGCCTCCTTTCCTTTTCTTACTTTGCCTGTTTCTTCCTGAATAATTCAGCTCAGAAGACTTTAAAAGTGACAAAGAAAAGCAGATTTCTGAAATGTTAAGGGAAGCTATGGTGGCCCAAAGCAGGGTGTCTCAGCCAGATCAGAGTGAGGAGGGTGGCCAGGTACAGTGGCTCACGCCTGTAATCCCAGCAGTTTGACAGGCCAAGGCAGGTGAATGACTTGAGGTCAGGAGTACAAGACCAGCCTGGCCAACATGGTGAAACTCCATCTTTACTAAAAATACAAAAAATTAGTTGGGTGTGGTAGGGGGCATCTGTAATCCTAGCTACTTGGGAGGCTGAGGCAGGTAGAATTACTTAAACCCAGGAGGCCAAGGTTGCAGTGAGCTGACATTATGCCACTGCACTCCAACCTGGGCGACAGAGTGAGACTCTGCCTCAAAAAGAAAAAAAAATGTGGAAGCAATTAATGATCTGTCACATAGTGTCACAGCCCACATGCAATGATGAAATCATCCACATATATTCCCTAGCTCTGCTCAATAGGATAGCTGAGAATAGGAATACCTCCATAGCAATATGCACTTAGCACTGAAATCAATCTTTCTTTCTTTCTTTCTTTCGCCCCGCCCCGCCCCGCCCCGCCCCGCCTGGCCCCGCCTCGCCTCGCCTCGCCTCGCCTCGCCTCGCCCCGCCCCGCCTCGCCTTCTTCCTTTCTTTCTGATGAAGTCTTGCTCTGTTTTCCAGGCTGGAGTGCAGTGGCACAATCTCAGCTCATTGCAACCTCCACCTCCCGAGCTCAAGTGATTCTCCTGCCTCACCCTCCTGAGTAGCTGAGATTACAGGTGTGAGCCACTGCAATAGACTCCAAATATTGCTTTCTAAATCTCATTCTCTACTCAAAAGAAGCAGGGATGCTTGGAGAAATGACTGAGTCCTGGGCTGAGGCAGGGTAAATACAAAATGAGCCTGGAAGATCTTCTTATGCCAGAAAGCAAAGGAGCGCTCAAAGAATGAAGGGATCTTGTCAAAAGGACAGAGAATTCAGCTTCAAGGGACTCTCACTGGCCAAGTTTAGGACAATCCGAATATCAAAACAAATAATACTAGTTGAGAAGCATAAATTCATTGAATAAAATGAGAAAGTATGAAGCCGAACTTATATTGAAAGGGTAAACTGCCGGGCGCGGTGGCTCAAGCCTGTAATCCCAGCACTTTGGGAGGCCGAGCCGGGTGGATCACAAGGTCGAGAGATCGAGACCAACCTGGTCAACATGGTGAAACCCCGTCTCTACTAAAAATACAAAAAAATTTAGCTGGGCATGGTGGCGCGTGACTATAATCCCAGCTACTCAGGAGGCTGAGGCAGGAGAATTGCCTGAACCCAGGAGGCGGAGGTTGCGGTGAGCCGAGATCGCGCCATTGCACTCCAGCCTGGGTAACAAGAGCGAAACTCCGTCTCAAAAAAAAAAAAAAAAGAAAGAGTAAACTGAAAGTTTGATAAGTAATAGACTATTTACCTAGGCTCAAAATAGCTCCTAACAAAAAAACATATTTTTTGTTTGTTTGTTTGTTTGTTTGTTTGTTTGTTTTGAGACGGAGTTCCGCTCTTGTTACCCAGGCTAGAGTGCAATGGTGCGATCTTGGCTCACCGCAACCTCCGCCTCCTGGGTTCAGGCAATTCTCCTGCCTCAGCCTCCTGAGTAACTGGGATTACAGGCACGCGCCACCATGCCCAGCTAATTTTTGTATTTTTAGTAGAGACGGGGTTTCACTATGTTGACCAGGATGGTCTCGATCTCTTGACCTCGTGATCCACCCGCCTCGGCCTCCCAAAGTGCTGGGATTACGGGCTTGAGCCACTGCACCCGGCCCCCCAAAAAACATATTAATTACAAAGGAAAAAGAGTAATATTACAGCAGAACACCCTGCCAGACACCACCTTAATCAAGTCATTCAAGTCAGCGTCATTAATAAACAAATCATAGGCCGGGCGCGGTGGCTCAAGCCTGTAATCCCAGCACTTTGGGAGGCTGAGGCGGGTGGATCACAAGGTCGAGAGTTCGAGACCAACCTGGTCAACATGGTGAAACCCCGTCTCTACTAAAAATACAAAAAATTAGCTGGGCATGGTGGTGCGTGCCTATAATCCCAGCTACTCAGGAGGCTGAGGCAGGAGAATTGCCTGAACCCAGGAGGCGGAGGTTGCGGTGAGCCGAGATCGTGCCATTGCACTCCAGCCTGGGTAACAAGAGCGAAACTCCGTCTCAAAAAAAATAAAAAATAAAAAAAATAAAAAAATCAGGCTGTACACAGCGACTCACAACTGTAATCCCAGCACTTTGAGAGGCTGAAGTGGGAGGATCATTGAGACCAGAAATTTGGGACCAGCCTGGGCAACATGGCAAGACCCTGTCTCTAAAAATATGTAACAAATTAGCTGGGAGTGGTGGTGTATGTCTGTAGTCCCAACTACTGGGACAGCGGAGGTGGGAGAATCATTTGAGCCCAGGAGTCGGATGTTGCAGTGAGCCATGATTGTGCCATTGCACTCCAGCCTGGGTAACAGAGCAAGATCCTGTCTCACAGTAATAATAATAATACAATGGAACAAATAAAAATCATGTGACATCTCATAGGCTGCAATAAGAATGTAGAATCATTTCTGATAAACTTGCCAAAGATGCATAATCTACACCTAATCATGAAGAAAATTAGAAGATCCAAGTTGTGGATCGATCCTGTAATCTTTTTTTTTTTTTTTTTTTTGAGACGGAGTTTCGCTCTTGTTACCCAGGCTGGAGTGCAATGGCACGATCTCGGCTCACCACAACCTCTGCCTCCCAGGTTCAGGCAATTCTCCTGCCTCAGCCTCCCGAGTAGCTGGGATTACAGGCACGTGCCACCATGCCCAGCTAATTTTTTGTATATTTAGTAGAGACGGGGTTTCACCATGTTGACCAGGATGGTCTCGATCTATTGACCTCGTGATCCACCCGCCTCGGCCTCCCAAAGTGCTGGGATTACAGGCTTGAGCCACCGCGCCCGGCCTGATCCTGTAATCTTTAGAAGTATTAAGATCATGAAAGCCAAGGCCAGACTGAGAAACTGTTTCACTCTGAAAGCAACTAAAAAGACACTTTGCTCTGATGAAGAGTATTGGAAAATGAAGAAACTTATATCAGGTCTGAGGATTAGATGGTAGTAATGTATCAATGATTATTTCCTGATTTTAATGGCTGTACCATGGCTATGTAAGAGAATGTCTTTGCTTTTATGAAATACACACTAAAATATTCAGAGCTAATAGCATTTCTTGATGACAACTTAATCTCAAATAGGTCAGAAAAAAAAAAAAAAACAGCTTATACTGCACTTTCAACATTTATGTAAGCATTAGGTGAATATAGTGATGTGTGCCAGTAGTCCCAGCTACTCGGAAAGCTGAGGTGGGAGGATCCCTTGAGTCTAGGAGTTAGAGTCCAATTGGCAATGTTATAGCAAGACTTTATCTTAAAAGGAGAAACCCCCACATTTATATAAGCTTGAGATTGATACAACATATAGATAAAAAAGGAAAGAGACTGGGTATGGTGGCTCACACCTGTAATCTCAGCACTTTGAGATGCTAAGGTGGGAGCATCACTTCAGACCAGGAGTATGAGATCAGCCTGGGCAACATAGTGAGATTCTATCTCTACAAAAAGTAATTTAAAAAAAAATAGCTGGACATAGTGATGCACACCTGTAGCCCCAGATCATCGGGAGGCTAGGGTGGGAGGATGGCTTGAGCCCAGGAGGTTGAGGCTGCAGTAAACTGTGATCATGCTACTAGGCTCCAGCCTGGATGACAGAGCAAGACACTATCTCAAAAAAAAAAAAAAAAAAAAAAAAAAAAGAGAGGCTAGGCACTGTGGTTCATGCCTGTAATCCCAGCACTTTGGGAGGCTGAGGTGGGTGGATCACCTGAGGTCAGGAGATCAAGACCAACCTGGCCAACATGGTGAAAAACTGTCTCTACCAAAAATACAAAATTAGTCAGGCATGGTGGCGTGTGCCTGTAATCCCAGCTACTCAGGAGGCTAAGGTAGGAGAATCGCTTCAACCTGGGAGGTGGAACCGAGATTGCACCATTGCGCTCCAGCCTCAGCAAAAATCGAAACACCATCTCAAAAAAGGAAAGGAGTAAATTCAGTGAACAGGTCAAGAAATTAAGAAAGTGAAGAACAGTGAACTGATTAAGAAATTAAGGAAAGAGGCCGGGCGTGGTGGCTCAAGCCTGTAATCCCAGCACTTTGGGAGGCCGAGGCGGGTGGATCACGAGGTCAAGAGATCGAGACCATCCTGGTCAACATGGTGAAACCCCGTCTCTACTAAAAACACAAAAAATTAGCTGGGCATGGTGGTGTGTGCCTGTAATCCCAGCTACTCAGGAGGCTGAGGCAGGAGAATTGCTTGAACCCAGGAGGCGGAGGTTGTGGTGAGCCAAGATCGTGCCATTGCACTCCAGCCTGGGTAACAAGAGTGAAACTCCGTCTCAAAAAAAAAAAAAAAAAATACAAAAAATTAGCTGGGCATGGTGGCTCGTGCCTGTAATCCCAGCTACTCAGGAGGCTGAGGCAGGAGAATTGCCTGAACCCAGGAGGCGGAGGTTTCGGTGAGCCGAGATCGCGCCATTGCACTCCAGCCTGGGTAACAAGAGCGAAACTCCGTCTCAAAAAAAAAAAAAAAAAAGAAAAAGAAATTAAGGAAAGAATCAGTAATCCAGTAGAGAGGGTAAAAGAAGCTATCCAGAAAGTGTCAGAAAATGTTCAAGGACAGAAGGGAGGGTAACAGACATAGACAAATCAATGAGAAGGTCTAATCTATGCTCTATTTGAGAGCAAATGAAAAAAATCGAGGGAGATTGGTAGAGGGAATAAAGAGATAATATTTGAGGTTTCCCCAGAGCTGATGAATATATCAATCAACAGTTTCAAGAGACCCAACAAATCCAAAACCAGGAAAACATAAATTCTTGTTAAGAGTCATCGTTAGAATGCAGAACATCATCAAAAGGTACCATTACAAAGTTGGGGTCACACCTGTAATGCCAGCACTTTGGGAAGCTGAGGTGGGAGGATCACTTGAGGGCAGGAGTTCACGACCAGCCTGGTCAAACATAGCAAGACTCCTTCTGCCCTCATCCCCACCAAAATAAAAAGTTAGCTGGGCTTGGTGATGTATACTTGTAGTCTTAGCCTCTCGGGATGCTGAGGCAGGAGGATTGCTAGAGTCCAGGAGTTAGATGTTGCAGTGATCTGTGATTGTAGCACTGCAGTTCAGCCTGGGTGACAGTGAGACCCTGTCTCTAAAACAAACAAGCAAACAAACAAACAAAAATGAATGAAAAGATAAGCCACAGGCTGGGAGAAAATACTGTAAATACAAAGCAACTATCTTACCAAGGACTGGTACCTGGAATATATAAAAAAAGTACTCAACTCAATAATAAAAGGACAAACAACATTGTTGGAAATAGATGCTCGTTGCTGCAAAGAAAAATTAGCACTGAGACAAAAGACCTTTCAGCAGCACACTTTTTACTTCCTGGGCTGCAGAAAGAGTACTTTTTTTTTTTTTTTTTTTTTTGAGACGGAGTTTCACTCTTGTTAACCCAGGCTGGAGTGCAATGGCATGATCTCGGCTCACCGCAACCTCCGCCTCCTGGGTTCAGGCAATTCTCCTGCCTCAGCCTCCTGAGTAGCTGGGATTACAGGCACACGCCACCATGCCCAGCTAATTTTTTGTATTTTTAGTAGAGACGGGGTTTCACCATGTTGACCAGGCTGGTCTCGATCTCTTGACCTCGTGATCCACCCGCCTCAGCCTCCCAAAGTGCTGGGATTACAGGCTTGAGCCACCGCGCCCGGCCAGAAAGAGTACTCTTACCAGGCATCTTGCCATGAGAATACAATTAACAAAGGAAAATACAGAAATTTATCCCTTATGCATTTGGGGTCGTCCTTACTGCTGTGTCTGATCTCCGTTGGCTGAAGTCAGACCTCACAATCTAAACTAAAACCCGATTGGCTAACAATGTAAAACTTTTCTAAACAGGCAAAAGCAATGGAGAGCTAGGACATGCCTGTGAGCATGTCCAACACTGATATCTTGGTTAAAGTACAAGGATATAGAATGTACTACGTGCCTGTAAGCATGGCATGTCTAACAGCTACATAGAATAGGGCTTAACAAAGAGTTATTAGCACACTTATTCTTTCACAAGAAAGGAAACTTTAAAAACAAACTTTTCTAATTCTGACAAACATAACTAAAAATGTACAAAATATTTAAACAGTCACCTAACAAACGCAGATATATGAATGGTAGATACCTGAATGTTCAGGTTAAAAGGTACAAGTGTAATTAACCATCAAAAGTACAAATTAAAACTTCAATAAAATACTGCTACATAACCACAAGAGTGGGTAAAATGAAAAAGTATGGTATGGCAAAAAAAAATTATTAGAATAATTTATAATAAATGAATTTAGCCAAGTCCTAGAATGCAAAGATTTTTTTTTTTTTTTAACAGAGTCTTTTTTGCTCTGTTGCCAAGGCTGGAGTGCAATGGCATGATCTGGGCTCACTGCAACCTCTGCCTCCCAGGTTCAAGTGATTCTTGTGCCTCAGCCTCCTAGCTAGCTGGGACTACAGGTGCACATCACCATGCTTGGCTAATTTTTGTATTTTTGGTAGAGAGGGGGTTTCACTATGTTGGCCAAGCTGGTCAAACTCCTGACCACAAGTGATCTGCCCACCTAGGCCTCCCAAAATGCTGGGATTACAGGTATGAATCACTGCACCTAGACTAGAATAGAAGGTTAATATATAAAAAACTGTTTTAAGCCGGGCGCGGTGGCTCAAGCCTGTAATCCCAGCACTTTGGGAGGCCGAGGCGGGTGGATCACAAGGTCAAGAGATCGAGACCATCCTGGTCAACATAGTGAAACCCCGTCTCTACTAAAAATACAAAAAATTAGCTGGGCATGGTGGCTGATGCCTGTAATCCCAGGAGGCTGAGGCAGGAAAATTGCCTGAACCCAGGAGGCGGAGGTTGCGGTGAGCCGAGATCGCGCCATTGCACTCCAGCCTGGGTAACAAGAGCGAGACTCCGTCTCAAAAAAAAAAAAAAAAAAAAAAAAGAAAGACTAAGCACAAGATCAACAAGGAAATAGAATATTTGAGCTACATTATAAACCAATTGTATTTAACAGACAGCTACAGAACCCACCAATCATGCTTCTTAACTGCATGTGAAACATTCTCCAGGATAAACTATATGCTAGGCTATATAATAAGCCTCACTTTAATATAAAGGTCTGAAATAATATAAAGTATATTTTCTAAATATGAAATGAAATTAGAACTGAGTAACAGAAGAAAATTTGGGAAATTCAAAAATATATGGAAAGTAAACAACATACTCTTAAATAACCAATGCTTCAAAGAAAAATTCACAAGGGAAATAAGAAAATACTTGGACAGGCCGGGCGCGGTGGCTCAAGCTTGTAATCCCAGCACTTTGGGAGGCCGAGGCGGGTGGATCACGAGGTCGAGAGATCGAGACCATCCTGGTCAACATGGTGAAACCCCGTCTCTACTAAAAATACAAAAAATTAGCTGGGCATGGTGGCGCGTGCCTGTAATCCCAGCTACTCAGGAGGCTGAGGCAGGAGAATTGCCTGAACCCGGGAGGCGGAGGTTGCGGTGAGCCGAGATCGCGCCATTGCACTCCAGCCTGGGTAACAAGAGCGAAACTCCGTCTCAAAAAAAAAAAAAAAAAAAAAAAAAGAAAATACTTGGACATGAAGAAAAGGTATATGTAACACCAAAATTTATCCGATGCAGCTAAAGTACTGAGAGGGAAATTTATAGCTAGAAATGCCTTCATTACAAAGGACAGATCTAAATCAATAACGTAACCTTCAACCTTAAGACACTGGAAAAAGGAGAGCAAACTAAACCTTAAGCAAGCAGATAGGAGGAAAAATAGAGATTATAGTGAAAATTAATGAAATATATAGAAATACATAGAAAATTAGAGAAAAGCAATAACAGCAAAAGTTGGTTCTTTAAAAATTAACAAAATTCACAAACCTTTAGCTAGATTGATTACAAAAAAGAGAGAGAGAAGGGTCAAATTCCTAAAATCAGAAATGAAAGAAGACACATTATTTCCAACCTGATAGAAATAAAATGGACTTGGCTAGGCGCAGCGATTCATGCCTGTAATCCCAGCACTTTGGGAGTCCGAAGCAGGCAGATCAACTAAGGCTAGGAGTTCGAGACAAACCTGACCAACCTGGTGAAACTCCGTACCTACTAAATTTACAAAAATTAGCCGGGCGTGGTGGCAGGCGCCTATAATCCCAGCTATTCAGTAGCCTGAGGTAGGAGAATTGCTTGAAACTGGGAAGCGGAAGTTGCAGTGAGCCAAGATCCTGCCATTGCACTCCAGCCTCAGTGACAACAGTGAAGCTATGGCTCAGAAATAAATAAATAAATACATAAACTGAATTAGAAGAGATTACTATAGACAACTCTATGCCAACAAATCAGATAAACTCAAAAGAACAAATTCTTATGAAATACAAACTACTGAAACAAGAAGATATTAAAAACCTCAATAGACCTGTAACATTTAAGGGGATTGAAGAGGTAATTTTAAATTTTGCCACAAAGAAAATCACAGGCCCAGGCGGGGCATGGTGGCTCATGCCTGTAATCCCAGCACAGGCGAGGCCAATGTGGGTGGGTCATTTGAGGTGAGGAGTTCTAGACCAGCCTGACCAACGTGGTGAAGCCCCATCTCTACTAAAAATACAAAAAGATTAGCTGGGCATGGTGGTGAGCACCTGTAATCCCAGCTACTCAGGAGGCTGAGGCAGGTGAATTGTTTGAACCTGGGAAGCAGAAGTTGCATGCAGTGAGCTGAGTTTGTGCCACAGGCTGGCACAAACCTGGGCTGGGGGAAAAACAAAAGTTAAAAAAAAAAAAAAAAAAAAAAAAAAGAAAATCATAGGCCCAGATTGCTTCACTAGTAAATTTATTTTCACATATTTGAGAAAAAAAAATTTTTTTGAGTTGGAGTCTTGCTCTGCTGCCCAGGCTGGAGTGCAGTGGTACAATCTTAACTTACTGCAACCTCCGCCTCCTGGGTTCAAGTGATACTCATGCCTCAGCCTCCCAAGTAGCTGAGATTACATGTGCCCACCACCATGCCTGACTAATTTTTGTATTTTTATTAGAGACAGGGTTTTTCCATGTTGGCCAGGCTAGTCTCGAACTCCTGGCCTCAAGTAATCTGCCTGCATTGGCCTCCCAATGTGCTGAGACAACAGGCCAGGCATGAGCCACTGTGCTCAGCCTAAAAGTATTTTTTTTTTTTTTTTTGAGACAGAGTCTCATTCTATTGCCCAGGCTGGAGTGCAGTGGTGTGATCTCAGCTCACTGCAATCTCCGACTCCCAGGTTTAAGCAATTCTCCTGCCTCAGCCTCCTGAGTAGCTGGGATTACAGGTATGCACCACCACGACCAGATTTTTTTTAATTTTTTTTATTTTTTTATTTATTTTTTATTTATTTATTTATTTTTTTTTGTATTTTTAGTAGAGACAGGGTTTCACCATGTTGGCCAAGCTGGTCTTGAACTCTTGACCTCAGATGATCTGCCCACCTCAGCCTCCTGAAGTGCTGGGATTACAGGCTTGAGCCACCGTGCCTGGCTAAAAGATTTTTTTTTTTTTTTTTTTTTTTTTTTGAGACGGAGTTTCGCTCTTGTTACCCAGGCTGGAGTGCAATGGCGCGATCTCGGCTCACCGCAACCTCCGCCTCCTGGGCTCAGGCAATTCTCCTGCCTCAGCCTCCTGAGTAGCTGGGATTACAGGCACGCGCCACCACGCCCAGCTAATTTTTTGTATTTTTAGTAGAGACAGGGTTTCACCATGTTGACCAGGATGGTCTCGATCTCTTGACCTCATGATCCACCTGCCTCGGCCTCCCAAAGTGCTGAGATTACAGGCGTGAGCCACCGCGCCCGGCCCGGCTAAAAGATTTTTAAAAAGAATTAATGCAACGGCCGGGCGTGGTGGCTCAAGCCTGTAATCCCAGCACTTTGGGAGGCCGAGGCGGGTGGATCATGAGGTCAAGAGATCGAGACCAACGTGGTCAACATGGTGAAACCCTGTCTCTACTAAAAATACAAAAAATTAGCTGGGCATGGTGGCGTGTGTCTGTAATCCCAGCTACTCAGGAGGCTGAGGCAGGAGAATTGCCTGAACCCAAGAGGTGGAGGTTGCAGTGAGCCAAGATCGCACCATTGCACTCCAGCCTGGGTAACAAAAGCGAAACTCCGTCTCAAAAAAAATAAAAAAATAATAAAAAAAAAGAATTAATGCTTATTTTTACATGTACTTTCAAATATTAGAATAGGAAGAATAACTTCACAATTGATTATATGAAGACAGAATTACCCAGACATCAAAACCAGGCAAGAAAATCAAAGGAAAGAAAATTACAGACTAATATGATTGATGAGTACAGACACAGTGATCTTCAGCAAACTACTGGCAAAACAAATTCATCAACATATAAAATGGATTCTGCAACATGGCTAAAGGTTGTATTTATTCAAGGAATCCAAGGTTGGCTTAATATCTAAAAATTACTATAATACATAAAAATTAATAGAATAAGAGACAAAAACATGACCATCTTAATAGAAGCAAAAAAAGGAAATGCATTTGACAAAATCCAACAAGCTTTCATGATAAAAAATACTCAACAAATTAGGAACAGAAGAAACTTACTCAACTTGGTAAAGAGCATCTGTGAAAATCCCACATATTACTTTACATATTACTTAAAAGAAAAAGGCTGAATGCTTTCTCCCTACAATCAAGAACAAGACAAGGCCGGGCGCGGTGGCTCAAGCCTGTAATCCCAGCACTTTGGGAGGCCGAGGCGGGTGGATCACGAGGTCAAGAGATCGAGACCATCCTGGTCAACATGGTGAAACCCCGTCTCTACTAAAAAAATACAAAAAAATTAGCTGGGCATGGTGGCGCGTGCCTGTAATCCCAGCTACTCAGGAGGCTGAGGCAGGAGAATTGCCTGAACCCAGGAGGCGGAGGTTGTGGTGAGCCGAGATCGCGCCATTGCACTCCAGCCTGGGTAACAAGAGTGAAACTCCATCTCAAAAAAAAAAAAAAAAAAAAAAAAAAAAAGAACAAGACAAGACTACTACTTCTATTCAATATTGTACTGAAGGTTCTGGCAAGGACAGTTGGACAAGTAAAAGAAGTAGAAGGGATACAGAAATGAAAGGAAGAGATAAAATTATGTTTATTTGCCAAAGACATGATATTGTATATAAAAAATCTGGCTGGGTCTGGTGGCTCACTCCTGTAATCTCAGCACTTTGGGAGGCTGAGGCAGATGGATCACCTGAGATTGGGAGTTCAAGATCAGCCTAACCAACATGGAGAAACCCCATCTCTACTAAAAATATAAAATTAGCCGTGTGGTGGTACGTGCCTGTAATCCCAGCTACTCGAGACGCTGAGGCAGGAGAATTCCTTGAACCTGGGAGGGGAAGGTTGTGGTGAGCTGAGATCACACCATTGCACTCCAGCCTGGGCAACAAAGGCCAAGAGTCTTAAAAAAAAAAATTGTGAATCCATGTGGGCACACTGGCACACACCTGTAGTGCTGGCAACTCGGAAGGCAGAGGCAGGAGGATCACATGAGCTCAGGAACTCAAGGCTACAGTGTACCATGGTCACATCTGTGAGTAGCCATTGTACTCCAGGCTGGGCAACATAGTGAGACCCTGTCTCTTACCAAAAAAAAAAAAAAAAAAAAAAAATCAAAGAACTAACAAAAATCTATTTTTCTTTTGAGATAGGGTCTCACTGTCACCCAGGCTGGAGTGCAGTGGCCACGCTGGAGAGCAGTGGTGCTATCACGGCTCATTGCAGCCTCAGACTCCTGAGCTCAGGCAATCCCTCTAACTCAGCCTCTCGGGTAGCTGGGATTACAGGCATGTGCCACCATGGCCAGATAATTTTTAAATTTTTTGTAGGGATGTGGTTTTGCTTTGTTGCCCAGGCCAGTCTTGAACTCCTGGCTTCAAGAGATTCTTACCAAAGTGCTGGGATTTCAGGTGTGAGCCACCATGATTGGCCTACAAAAAAACTTAGAACTAAAAACAAAAGGCAACCAGTTTGTAGGATACAAACTCAATATACAGAAAGCAGTTGTATTTTTATACACATTTAATATACAATCCAAAAGTTAAATTAAGAAGGTATCCCACTAAAAGAGCTTCAAAAAGAATAAAATACTAAGGAAAAAATTCAACAAAAAATAAAAATATTCATACTCCAAAAATTATAAAACATTGTTCAAAGGAATTAAAGAAGATATAAATAAAGTGCTCATGTATCAGGAAGACTTTTTATTTTTTGAGATGGAGTCTTGCTCTATGGCCCAGGCTAGAGTGCAATGGCATGATCTCGGCTCACTGCAACCTCTTCCTCCTGGATACAAGCGATTCTCTTGCCTCAACCTCCCGAGTAGCTGGGGTTACTGGCGCGTGCCACCATGCCCGGCTAATTTTTATATTTTTAGTAGAGACAGGTTTTCACCATGTTGGTCAAGCTGGTCTCCAACTCCTGACCTCATGATCCTCCTGCCTTGGCCTCCCAAAGTGCTAGGATTACAGGCATGAGCCAACGTGCCCGGCTCAAGACCTACTATTTTTAAGATAGCAGTTCTCCTCAAATTAATTTATGTATTTAATGCAATCACCACCAAAATCTGAGTCAGGGCTGGGCACAGTGGCTCACCCCTGTGATCTTAGCACTTTGGGAGGCCGTAGGAGTCCCAGCTCCTGGGGATGCTGAGGCAGGAGAATCGCTTGAACCCAGGAGGCGGAGCTTGCAGTGAGCTGAGATTGTGCTACTACACTCCAGCCTGGGTAACAGTGAGACTGTCTCAAAAATAAATAAATTAATTAAAAGTCATATTTTTAAAAAGTCAACTTTTTTTTTTTGCAGAAATTTATTTTCTGATTCTAAAATTCATATGAAAATTCAAGGGACCCAGAATAGCTAAATGACCTCAAGAAAGAGGAACAGAATGGAGTGGAGCTCAGTGCTGTGGGAGGGAGCGAAGCTGAGCAGCTGGGTCAGCCTGGCCAAGCCAGTGAAGCAGAGACATGGGTCAAGCAATCGTGAACATGTGCTGTTGACACATTAGAGACTTTTCTCATCATGGTTGATGAACATATACCAGATTTTTCAAGTATAAAGGATGAAACTATTTATTGGAAGGAAATGTCCTTGAAGCATAAACATATCTTCCAGGAAGGTTGACATGAGCTAGTTGAATTTCAGGAGGGAAACAGAGAATTAGAAGCAGACTTGGCAGCACAATTAGTACAGCCTGAACAAAGAAATAGAGACTTGCAACTTGATAGCCAAAGACTGAAATATGAAGTGGAGGCATTAAAGAAGAAACTAGAACATCAATATGCAGAGCTACAAGCAGGCCTCAATATTAGATGATTTAAGTCAGATGTAGGCCATTAAGGTGTGGTTGCTTAAGTACGTGAGGGAGCCAGAACAGGCCAGTGATGACATGAGCAAGCAAAAAGGGCAACAATAGTTTCATTAAAAGACTTTGGTTTTCTTTTCTTTTTTTTCTTTTTTTTTCAGACGTAGTCGCTCTGTCACCCAGGCTGGAGTGCAGTGGTGCGATCTCGGTTCACTGCAACCTCTGCCTTCTGGGTTCTCCATGTTGACCAGGCTGGTCTCGAACTCCTTCTTAAATGATCCACTGCCTCAGCCTCCCGGGATTACAGGCATGAGTCACTGCACCCGCACTTCACTGGAAGACTTTGAACAAAGGCTAAATCAGGCCATTGAACGAAATGCATTTTTAGAAAATGAGCTTCATGAAAAGGAATGTTGTCAGTCTCTGTACAGAGGTTAAAAGATGGAGCAAGAGATTTAATGGCAAGAACCAGCAGTTCAGGAAAGGAAGTAACCAGAAAGTTGGCTCCTACTTCTCCAACTCTAGACAGTGAAAAGACAACCTCCATTGTCCAAGGATCACTCTTCTGGCCAGCCACTCCTGTTGGCAAAGGAAAGGAAAAGAGTTTTCCTTCCCGAAAGCTATACCAAATGGTTTTGGTAGCAGTCCACTAACTCCTTCTGCTGGGTTATCAGCATTAACCACCATGGGGGATTTCCTAGGAAAATTAGGGACTTTGCCATCCTAATTAGCAGTTTGCAGGAATTTTGCAAAGGACCAAAGGTGAAAATCTATATTTCAGGAAATGTTAACCATGGGGGTGCTGAATGCCAATGGCACAACATTCTCCCAATAGGATGAAGGGCAAGAAAAAGTCATATTTCCAGCCAGGCGTGGTGGCTCACACCCGTAAACCCAGCACTTTGGGAGGCCGAAGCTGGCAGATCACCTGAGGTCAGGAGTTCAAAACCAGCCTGGCCAAGACAGTGAAATCCTGTCTCTACTAAAAATACAAAATTAGCTGGGCATGGTGGTGGGCACTTGCAATGTCGGTTACTCAAGAGGCTGAAGCATGAGAATCACTTGAACCCAGGAGGCGGAGGTGGCAGTGAGCCCAGATCGCATACTCCAGCCTGGGTGACAGAGGTGTCTCAAAAAAAAAAAAAAAAAAAAACAAATCCTGCTGAGGCAGGCAGATCACTTGAGGCCAGGAGTTCAAGACCAGCCTCGGCAACACAGTGAAACCCCGCCTCTACTAAAATTATAAAAATGAGCCAGGTGTGGTGGCACATTCCTGTAGTCCCAGCTCCTGGGGAGGCTGAGGCAGGAGAATCGCTTGAACCCAGGAGGCGGAGCTTGCAGTGAGCTGAGATTGTGCTACTACACTCCAGCTTGGGTGACAGAGTGAGACTGTCTCAAAAATAAATAAATTAATTAAAAGTCATATTTCCTACATTGTTCATAATGCAGCATATGGCTTTGATCCAGCTCCTCCTTCTCCTGGTCTGTTGTCCTCATGCCAGTTGCCAGCACTGGGTATGCGGCCTTTCAGTGTGAGTTCGTGGCCTCCAGGTGGAGGCTCTTGCCCTCCTCCAATAACCCAGCACACCCATGCCTCACCCCTTGGTGCCAGGGCCCAGCCCCATGCCTCTCCAACTGCCTTCCCAAGGCTGGCAGGGGCAGGCTTCATACAGTGGTGGCTGCTGGGCCCTGCCTAGCCCCAGAACGCTGCGTGATATCAATACTGGCTATATAGAGCAGTTGCTTCCATATGATTGCACTTTTGTGGGTCACAGGTGATACATATGTTATTAATTGGTTACTGGATCTAGAAATACCCATTCATCACACCTGCCTCATAGCTCCCACTCTGCTGTACTGATAGGATTTAGTTGTGTTTAGGACATTGCAAATATTCTGGAAGTTCATGGAGAACTTCCAGAATATTTGTGCCTTCTTCCTGAGCTTCCACTCAAGCATCTTCAGTGCTCATGATCATGTATCCCTCAATTCTACTCCTCACAGTTTAGGCCTGTTTATGGCAAAGAGTCAGGAAGGTTACTGAATTAGGGAACATTTTCTGCACCTTCTGATTTTACTTAAGTAGTGAAGATTTTTTTTTTTTTTTTTTTTTTTGGAGACGGAGTTTCGCTCTTGTTGCCCAGGCTGGAGTGCAATGGCGCGATCTCGGCTCACCGCAACCTCCGCCTCCTGGGTTCAGGCAATTCTCCTGCCTCAGCCTCCTGAGTAGCTGGGATTACAGGCACACACCACCACGCCCAGCTAATTTTTTGTATTTTTGGTAGAGACGGGGTTTCACCATGTTGACCAGGATGGTCTCGATCTCTTGACCTCGTGATCCACCCGCCTCGGCCTCCCAAAGTGCTGGGATTACAGGCTTGAGCCACTGCGCCCGGCGAAGCAAGATATTTAAGGGCAACTACTTTTGCACTAACTTAATATATAGGTTTGTAAATATGACTAAGACATTTGTATGTAACTTGTGTTTTGTAATTTTTATTTATTCAGAACTCATATGGCATGTTAATGACTTATGATAGTGTCCTACTCTGGGCAGCTGTATAGGATCATAACACAGTTAAAAAAAAAATACTTTCCCTCACAAAAAAGTCTTTTAATGTGGATACAACAAATTTCATAGAAAAAAAAAGTGGAACAGAGTTGGAGATCCCACACTTTCTGATTTTAAAACTCACTACAAAAAAACAGCAATCAAAACTCTGTTGTATTGGCCTAAGAACAGACATATAGATCAATGGAATTTAATTGACAGTTCGGAAATAAACATTTACTTTGATCGTCAATTGATTTCAACAAGGATGCCAAAACAATTCACATGGGGAATGAGTAGTAGTGTTTTCAACAAATGATGCTGGAATAACTGGCTATCCAACTGCAAAACCTGAATTTGGACCTTATCTTATACCAGATATGAAAATTAACTCAAAACGGATCATAAACCTATAAGTAAGTGCTAAAATTACAAAATTTTCAGAGGAAAATATAGCTGCAAATCTTTATGACCTTAGGTTAGGTATGATACAAAAAGCACAAGCCACAAAAGATAACCAATAAATTAGGATTCATCAAGATTAAAAATGTTCATGCATCAAAGGATACTGCTGTTTTATATCTGTCTCTCAAAAGTTTATGTGTCAGAAACTTTTTTTTTTTTTTAAGACAAAATCTCACTCTGTCGTGCAGGCTGGAGTGTAGTGGTGTCGCTGTGGCTCACTGGGCTCACCTGGAATTCCAGGTGTCAGCCACTGTGCCCAGCCTATGTGTTGGAAACTTAATCCTTCAGCCCTTATGAATGGTTTAATGTCACTATCATGGGAGTGGAATTTTTATCACGAGGGTGGCTTTGCTATAAAAGCAAGCTTTCTGTGGCCTCTTGCACTCTAGCCATGTGACGCCCTCGGCTATGTTATGACATGGTAAGAAGACCCTCACCTGATGCTCGTGCAATGCTCTTGGACTTTCTAGCCTCCAGAACCACGAACTAAATAAACGTATTTTGTTTATAAATTACCCAGTCTGTGGTATTGTTATAACAACAGAAAATGAATTCAGAGAGATACCATAAAGAAAGTGAAAAAGCAACCCACAGAATGAGAGAAAATATTTGCAAAGCATATATCTGATAAGAAACATGTATCTAGAATGTATAAGGAACTCTTATAAGCTCAACAATAAAAAGACAAATAACTCAATTTAAAAATAGGTAGAGGATTTGAATAGATATCTCTCCAAAGAAGTTACATAAGCTGCCAATAAAGAAATGAAAAGATCCTCAACATCGTCTAATTGTGGTATCTGTGACATTTGTAAAGTGCAAATCAAATCCAAAATTAGATATCACTTCACACCCACCAGGATGAAAATACATGTAATAACAAATGTTAGTAAGCATGTGGAAAAATTGAGGGCCTCATACATTGCTAGTGGAAATGTAAAATGGCATAGCTATTTTGGTAAATGGCCTGAAAGTTTCTCAAAAGGTTAAACATAGAGTAACCATAAGACCCAGCAATTTTACTCGTAGATACACATTCAGGAGAAATGAAAACTTATGCCCATGTACTACATGCAAAAGTTAACAGTAGCAGTACTCTAAATAGTTGAAAAATGGAAATAACTCAATGTCCATGAACGGATGAATGGATAAACAAAATGTGGCATGTCTGTACAGTGCAATATTAATCAGCTGCAAAAAGGAATTAAATACTACATTCATGCTATGGCATAGAAGAAACTTGAAAACACTATCCTAAGTGAAAGAAGCCCACATATTGTATGATTCTATTTATATAAAATGTCCAGGACAGGCAAATGTATGGACACAGAAAATAGATTAGTGGTTGCCCAGGGCTGGGGGTGGGTAATGAGGGATTTGAAGTTGATGGCTAAGGGGTGTAGGGCTGTTGTCCGGAGCAATGAAAGTGTTATACAATTGATTGTGGTGATAGATGCATATCTCTGTGAATATATCAAGTATTATTCAATTGCACACTTCAAAGGAGTGAATCATAGGACATGTGAATCATATCGCAATAAAGCTGTTACAAAACCCTTGAAGTTTTTTTTTTTTTTTTTTTTGAGATGGAGTTTCGCTCTTGTTACCCAGGCTGGAGTGCAATGGCGCGATCTCGGCTCACCGCAACCTCCGCCTCCTGGGTTCAGGCAATTCTCCTGCCTCAGCCTCCTGAGTAGCTGGGATTACAGGCATGCGCCACCATGCCCAGCTAATTTTTTGTATTTTTAGTAGAGACGGGGTTTCACCATGTTGACCAGGTTGGTCTCGATCTCTCGACCTCGTGATCCACCCACCTCGGCCTCCCAAACTGCTGGAATTACAGGCTTGAGCCACCGCGCCCGGCCCTTTTTTTTTTTTAAATTACGCTTTAAGTTCTGGGGTACATGTGCAGAACATACAGGTTTGTTACAGAAGTATACACATGCCACGGTGAAAACCCTTAAAGTTTTGTTGATTTAGTTTTTCCAGGGAAGACATCAGACTCAGAATTCATTTACTTATTCATTTATTTTGAGACAAGGTCTCATTGTGTTGTCTAGGCTAGAGTTCAGTGGTGCGATTGTAGCTCAGTGCAGCCTTAACTTCCTGGGTTCAAGTCATTCTCCCACCTCAGCCTCCTGAATAGCTGGGACCACAGGTGTGTACCACTATATTCAGCTAATTTTTTTTTTTTTTTTTTTTTTTTTTGAGACGGAGTTTCACTCTTGTTACCCAGGCTGGAGTGCAATGGTGCGATCTCGGCTCACCGCAATCTCCGCCTCCTGGGTTCAAGCAATTCTCCTGCCTCAGCCTCTCCTGAGTAGCTGGGATTACAGGCACGCGCCACCATGCCCAGCTAATATTTTGTATTTTTAGTAGAGATGGGGTTTCACCATGTTGACCAGGATGGTCTCGATCTCTTGACCTCGTGATCCACCCGCCTCGGCCTCCCAAAGTGCTGGGATTACAGGCTTGAGCCACCGCGCCCGGCTATTCAGCTAATTTTTAAGTTTTTTGCAGGGACAGGTTCTTGCCATCCTGCCCAGACTGATCTCAAATGCCTGGCTCAAGCAATCCTCCCACTTTGGCCTCCCAGTGTGCTGGGATTACAAGCGTGAGACACCACACCTCGCCCTGAAGTTTCTTTCTTTCTTTTTTTTTTCTTTTTCTTTTTTCTTTTTTTTTTTTTTTTGAGACGGAGTTTCGCTCTTGTTACCCAGGCTGGAGTGCAATGGCGCGATCTCGGCTCACCGAAACCTCCGCCTCCTGGGTTCAGGCAATTCTCCTGCCTCAGCCTCCTGAGTAGCTGGGATTACAGGCACGAGCCACCATGCCCAGCTAATTTTTTGTATTTTTAGTAGAGACGGGGTTTCACCATGTTGACCAAGATGGTCTCGATCTCTCGACCTCCTGATCCACCCACCTCGGCCTCCCAAAGTGCTGGGATTACAGGCTTGAGCCACCGCACCCGGCCTCTTTTTTTTTTTCTTTTGAGACGGTCTCACTCTGTCACCCAGGCTGGAGTGCCATGGCGTGATCACAGCTCACTGCAGCTTCAACCTCCCTGGGCTCAGGTGATCCTCTCACCTCAGACTCTCCAGTAGCTGGGAGCACAGCCTGGCTAATTTTATGTATTTTTTGTAGAGATGGAGTTTTGCCGTGTTTCCCTGGCTGGTCTCGAATTCCTGAGCTCAAGGAATCCACCTGCCTCGGCCTCCCAAAGCGCTGGGATTACAGATGTGAGCCACCATGCCTGGCCCTGCTGAAGTTTTAATAAAGCTATTTCAGACATAAAACCACTGAAAGAATTCATTTCCAGTAGACCCACACTACAAAAAAAAAAAATTTTTTTTTTAAATTTCTTCAAGTGGTAGACAAATGGCACCAGTCAGAAACCCAAATCTATACACAGAAATGAAAAGCATCAAAAGGGTAATTACATGTATGACTAGAAAGAACTTTCTTATTTAAATCTCTTTAAAAGAAAATTGACTGTTTAAAAAGCAGCAACACGTCCGGATAAGGTGGCTCACCTGTAATTCAAGCACTTTGGAAGGCCTGAGCAGGGAGGATCACTTGAGCCAAGGAGTCGGAGACCAGATTGCTGGGCAATATAATGAGGCCCTGTTACTACAAAAAATTTATATATATATATATATAGTAGCCTGACACTCTGGTGCGTGCCTATAGTCCCAGCTACTTGGGAGGCTGAGGTGAGAGGATTGCTTGAGCCCAAGAGGTAGAGGCTGAAGTGAGCTGAGATTGTACCACTGTACTCCAGCCTGTACTCCAGCCTGGGCAACAAAGTGAGACCCTGTTTCAAAAGAAGGAAAACAGTAAGATGTATGACAGGGTTTATAATATATGTAGAAGTAAAATATATGACAATAAGGGCACAAAGACCAGAAAAGAGAAATGGAAGGACCCTCATACTGGTAAATACAGCTTTCATACTGTAAATCTAATAGCATAAATTATTTGAAATAAGACTGTGATATAGTAACCAGGCCTGACCCTGCTTAGTTTCCAAGATCAGACGAGATCGGGCACGTTCAGGGTGATATGGCCATAGACTAGACTGTGATATACTAAAATTATTTAACATAAACCCTAAAGCAATCACTATACCAACAGAACCAAGAGTTATAGCCAATAGGTTAACAAGGATAAATAAATGGAATGATTGGGGCTGGACATGGTGGCTCATGCCTGTTATCCCAGCCCTTTGGGAGGTTGAGGCTAGTGGATCACCTGAGGTCAGGAGTTTGAGACCAGCCTGGCCAACATGGGGAAACCCTGTCTCTACTAAAAATACAAAAATTAGCAGGGTGTAGTGTCAGCTGTCTGTAGTTCCAGCTACTTAGAAGGCTGAGGTGGAAGTATTGCTTGAACCCGGGAGGTGGAGCTTGCAGTGAGCCAAGATAATGCCACTGCACTCCAGCCTGGGTGACAGAGTGAGACTCCATCTCAAAAACACAAACAAACAAACAAAAAACAGAATGATAAAAATAATAAGTCAGAAAAAGAGACGAAGGGCAGCAGAATCAGATGGAACAAAAATAAAAAAAATTGCAAGATGATATTTGTAAATCCAACCATATGAATACTCTTTAAATGTGAATAGTCTAAATATATCCATTGAAATACAAACAATTGGATAAAAAAGCAAGAATCAACTATATACTGTGTATTAGAAACTCATTTTAAGTGTAAAGATCTAGCCTAGCACAGTGATATGCACCTGTGATTCTATGCTTGGGAGGCTGAGGAGAATATTACTTGAGTCTAGGAACTCAAGACCAGCCTGGGCAATACAGCAAGACCCCATCTCAAAAAATGATCTATATGAAAAGTAACAAAACAGCAAAAGACATACTATGTGAACACTAATTATGCTGGATTATCTACATTAATTTCATAAAAAGTAGAGTTCAGAGTAAGAGATAGTACTAGAAATACAGATAGTACATAATAATAGAAGGGTGACTTCGGTTCCTTCAACCTATGAGGCAAAACTGATAGATCTAAAAGAGGCAAGACAACAAAAATAAAAGGAGCAATAGATGAATCTACAGGGACAGCTGGAGGCTTCAACACTCCTCTCTCAGTAAATGATAAAACAAGTGGGCAGAAAATATGTAAGAATATAGATAATGTGAACTACATTGTCAACCAACTTAACCTAATTGATATTTATAACACTCCACCCATCAACAGCAGAAGAGACATTTTTTCCAAGTGCACTTGGATCATTCATTCACCAACACAGACTATATTCTAAGTCATAAAACAAACCTTAACAAATTTCAAAGAATATAAGTCACACAAAATATGTTCTCAAACCAGAAGGAAACTAAATAAGAAGTTGATAACAAGGCCGGGCGCGGTGGCTCAAGCCTGTAATCCCAGCACTTTGGGAGGCCGAGGCGGGTGGATCACGAGGTCGAGAGATCGAGACCATCCTGGTCAACATGGTGAAACCCCGTCTCTACTAAAAATACAAAAAATTAGCTGGGCATGGTGGCATGTGCCTGTAGTCCCAGCTACTCAGGAGGCTGAGGCAGGAGAATTACCGGAACCCAGGAGGCGGACGTTGTGGTGAGCCAAGATCGCGCCATTGCACTCCAGCCTGGGTAACAAGAGCGAAACTCGGTCTCAAAAAAAAAAAAAAGAAGTTGATAACAAAATGATACCTTGAAAAATCCCCAAATATTTGGAAATTAAACAGCATACTTTTTTTTGTCTTTGAGACGGGGTCTCACTCTGCTGCGCAAGCTAGGGTGCAGTGAGTGACGCCATTATAGCTCACTGTAATCTTGAAATCTCCTGGGCTCAAAGGATCCCTCACCAAGTAGCTAGGACTACAGATGGCTGCCGAATGGGATTCATCCTAGCTATTCATTTCAGCTACTTGGGAGGCTGAGGCAAGAGAATTCCTTCAGCCCAGGAGTTTGAGGTTGAGGTGAGCTATGATCATGCCACTGCACTCTACCCCGAGTGACAGAGCAAAACCTCGTCTCAAAACAAAAATAAAAGAAGCCAATCATATTTCTGTATGCCAGCAATGAGTACTTGGAATTAGAACATTTTTTTTAAAGGACAAGATTATTGAGTTTATTGATTATTGGTTCATATATTCATTATATGAACCAAACCAAATGCACCTTCTAATTCTTACTGATGTTTTATCACTTTGTTCCACTCCTCAGCTGTTTTTTCAAAAGCGACTAGAACAACCTGCCTTACCAAATATTCAGATTCATGCCTCAGCAAATTTAGATACTTTCAGGGCATTCCCAAAGTTCTATATGCAATGATGAATGGCCTCACGTTTGCCTGTCACTGAAACAATATTCCCCTTGCCTAAAATATATCCTTGCTATTCCTTCAAGAACCAGATTCTCCTTGTTCTATGGGGGAGAAAAACTAGCTAAAAAAAAGGATAAATGGGCCGGGCGCGGTGGCTCAAGCCTGTAATCCCAGCACTTTGGGAGGCCGAGGCGGGTGGATCACGAGGTCAAGAGATCGAGACCATCCTGGTCAACATGGTGAAACCCCATCTCTACTAAAGATACAAAAAATTAGCTGGGCATGGTGGCACGTGCCTGTAATCCCAGCTACTCAGGAAGCTGAGGCAGGAGAATTGCTTGAACCCAGGAGGCGGAGGTTTCGGTGAGCCGAGATCGCGCCATTGCACTCCAGCTTGGGTAACAAGAGAGAAACTCCCGTCTCAAAAAAAAAAAAAAAAAAAAGGATAAATGGTTTAAGAAAAAGTTCCAAATGAGTAGGTCTTTTATTGCATCATTGAAGTATCACAAGTAGGTCTTAGGTATGATAGTCATCTTAGGTATGATAGGCATCTTGTTTCTGTAGCTGGACAACTCCAAGGTCTTACTCATCAGCCTGCTGAATAGTTCCTTTTTCAGAGACATAGATACCATCAAAAAATTTCCGGATATCCTTGTTTTTAACTGTTGTAGCTTGCTGAATCAAAGCCGCTGAATTTGAAACAAGCTCAATGTCATTTCCTTCAAGGATTAATTCATCTTTCTGGGCTTGAGATACTGAACAATCAACACCTGGTCTCATTCGAACCCTGCGGATGTATTTTTCACCCAAGAAATTTCGGATTTCAACAAGAGACCCATTCTCCTGGATAACGACGTTGATGGGGAAGTGAGCATACACAGACCTCATCTTGTAACGGAAGCCCAGCCTAACACCCTTGATCATGTTCTGTACATGACTACAAATAGTCCGAACAGTAGCCAGTTCCTTTCGGTTACCCCACCATTCGTCAACCCGGAGCCTTTTTTTTTTCTTTCCAAGAAGATAGAGTTCTACATTGATGTGATTGAAGTCCCTCCGCAGGGTTCCTCTGGGGCCCTTCACGATAACTGTGCGTCCCTTCAGAGTAAAGTCGACATTTTCTGGAATGTCGACAGTCTGATTTCTGAGAATGGTCTTCATTCTCGCAGTAAACGCAGCAAAAAAGCAGAATTAGAACATTTTTAAATGCCATTTACAGTAATAGCACTGCAAATAAAATGAAGTACTTAAGCATAATCCTAACAAAATATGCATTTATCTTGCTGAAAACTATAAAACATTATTGAAAGAAATAAAAGATCTAAATAAATAGATACATTCTATATTTATGTTTTGGAAGTCTCAATAACATTAAGATGTTAGTCTTCTCCAAATTGATTTCCAGAGTAATTGTAATTCACGTTAAAATCCCAGCAGACTTTTTTTGTAGATATAAACAAGTCATTATCATATAAAAAAATCCAATTCCTTAATATCATCAACTATCTCATCAGTGTTCAATTTATCTTGATTGTCTTAACTTTTTTTACTGTTGCTTTTTTGAATTAGGATCCAAATGAAATCCATGTGTTACAATTAATTTATATAGGTCTTAAGTTCATTTCAATTATAGATTCTCCCCCCTACAATTCTGCGCTTGAAATTTATTTGCAAGTCAGGATTGAAACGATGTTCAAGTTTTGAAGATGAGGATAACCCAAAAACAGGGCTGTTTGTAAATTAGAGTTTTCCTTTCTTTGGATTTTTGTTGTATCCCATGGTGTCATTGAACATGACATGATGTTCTATTCTCTGTATTACTTTTTTTTTTTTTTTTGAGACGGAGTTTCGCTCTTGTTACCCAGGCTGGAGTGCAATGGCGCGATCTCGGCTCACCGCAACCTCCGCCTCCTGGGTTCAGGCAATTCTCCTGCCTCAGCCTCCTGAGTAGCTGGGATTACAGGCACGTGCCACCATGCCCAGCTAATTTTTTTGTGTTTTTAGTAGAGACGGGGTTTCACCATGTTGACCAGGATGGTCTCGATCTCTTGACCTCGTGATCCACCCGCCTCGGCCTCCCAAAGTTCTGGGATTACAGGCTTGAGCCACCGCGCCCGGCTTCAGATGACATTTTCTAAATTCTCTTGGGTCAGTTTGATCATTTAAATTTTTCCAAGAAACAGTCTATCTCCTTGACATTTTCAAACTTATTTGCATAGATTTGTACATTGCACTCTCAAGTAAATTAAAAATAAAAACCAATTTTCCATTATTATTCTTGCCCTAAATTTCAATTCCATCTTTACTACTAATCAAATTTCCAAGCAATTTGGAGCAAATAATTTACCTCTTTGGAGTCTCATTATCTCGCAAAATGGGAATAAGAATAAAAGCTACCTCATAAAATTTTTGTGAGGATAAGGTACAATAATGTATGTGAAATTAGTCTGTAAAATAGTAGAGTTCGTGCAGATGTTAATTAATATTTTTAACATGCTAGGAAACTTAAATGCAGTCACTTCATGTATGTGAAATTTCCTTTTAACCTTGAGCTGTTACCCTCAAGTGGGAAGATGGGGGATGAGACCTAGTATATAAGTGCCTTAGATAGTACAGTTGGTTGTGAGGAACAATGGCAGAGAATGTGGTTACGGATGCTAACAAGTGGGTACACGCAATGGTGGGAGTCAACAGAAGGTCTCCTTTGATTGCTTTTCTTTTCTTTTTTTTAAAAAAATTTTATTGCATTTTAGGTTTTGGGGTACATGTGAAGAACATGCAAGATTGTTGCATAGGTAGACACATAGCAGTGTGATTTGCTGCCTTCCTCCCCATCACCTCTGGGATTTCTCCCCATGCTATCTCTCCCCAACTCCCCACCCCCCGCTGTCCCTCCCCTATTTCCCCCAAACAGACCCCAGTGTGTAGTTCTCCCCTCCATGTGTCCATGTGTTCTCATTGTTCAACACCTGCCTATGAGCGAGGACATGCAGTGTTTGATTTTCTGCTCTTGTGTCAGTTTGCTGAGAATGATGGTTTCCAGGTTCATCCATGACCCTGCAAAGGACAAGAACTCATCGTTTTTGATGGCTGCATAATATTCCATGGTGTATATGTACCACATTTTCCCTGTCCAGTCTATCATCGATGGGCATTTGGGTTGGTTCCAGGTCTTTGCTATTGTAAACTGTGCTGCAATGAACATTCATGTACACGTGTCCTTATAGTAGAACGATTTATAATCCTTTGGATATATACCCAGTAATGGGATTGCTGGGTTGAATGAAATTTCTATTTCTAGGTCTTTGAAGAATCGCCACACTGTCTTCCACAGTGGTTGAACTAATTTACACTCCCACCAACAGTGTAAAAGTGTTCCTATTTGTCCACATCCTCTCCAGCATCTGTTGTCTCCAGATTTTTTAATGATCGCCATTCTAACTGGTGTGAGATGGTATCTCAATGTGGTTTTGATTTGCATTTCTCTGATTACCAGTGATGATGAGCATTTTTTCATATGTTTGTTGGCCTCATGTATGTCTTCTTTTGTAAAGTATCTGTCATATTCTTCGCCCACTTTTGAATGGGTTTGTTTGTTTTTTTCTTGTAAATCTGTTTTAGTTCTTTGTAGATTCTGGATATCAGCCCTTTGTCAGATGGGTAGACTGCAAAAATTTTTTCCCATTCTGTTGGTTGCTGATTCACTCTAATGACTGTTTCTTTTGCCGTGCAGAAGCTGTGGAGTTTGATTAGGTCCCACTTGTCTATTTTGGCTTTTGTTGCCAACGCTTTTGGTGTTTTGGTCATGAAGTCCTTGCCTACACCTATGTCCTGAATGGTTTTGCCTATATTTTCTTCTAGGGTTTTATGGTGTTAGGTCTTATGTTTAAGTCTTTAATCCATCTGGAGTTAAATTTAGTGTAAGGTGTCAGGAAGGGGTCCAGTTTCTGCTTTCTGCACATGGCTAGCCAGTTTTCCCAACACCATTTATTAAACAGGGACTCCTTTCCCCATTGCTTGTCAGGTTTGTCAAAGATCAGATGGTTGTAGATATGTTGTGTTTCCTCTGTTCTGTTCCATTGGTCTATATCTCTGTTTTGATACCAGTACCATGCTGTTTTGATTACTGTAGCCTTGTAGTATAGTTTGAAGTCTGGTAGTGTGATGCCTCCCGCTTTGTTCTTTTTGCTTAGAATTGACTTGGCTATGCAGGCTCTCTTTTGGTTCCATACGAAGTTCAAGGTGTTTTTTCCAGTTCTATCAAGAAGGTCTTTGGTAGCTTGATGGGGATAGTGTTGAATCTGTAAATTACTTTAGGCAGTATGGCCATTTTCATGATATTGATACTTCCTAACCATGAACATGGAATGTTTCTCCATCTGTTTGTGTCCTCTCTTATTTTGTTGAGAAGTGGCTTGTAGTTCTCCTTGAAGAGGTCCTTTACATTCCTTGTTAGTTGTATTCCTAGGTGCTTTATTCTCTTTGTAGCAATTGTGAATGGCAGTTTGTTCTTGATTTGGTTCTCTTTAAGTCTGTTATTGGTGTATAGGAATGCTTGTGATTTTTGCACATTGATTTTGTATCCTGAGGCTTTGCTGAAGTTGTTTATCAGTTTCAGGAGATTTTGGGGCTGAGACAATGGGGTCTTCTAGATATACAATCATGTCGTCTGCAAATAGAGACAATTTGACTTCCTCCTTTCCTATTTGAATACCCTTTATTTCTTTTTATTGCTGGATTGCTCTGTCTAGAACTTCCAGTACTATATTGAATAGGAGTGGTGAGAGAGGGCATCCTTGTCTAGTGCCAGATTTCAAAGGGAATGCTTCCAGTTTTTGCCCATTCAGTATGATATTGGCTGTACATTTGTCATAAATAGCTTTTATTATTTTGAAATACATTCCATTGATACCTAGTTTATTGAGGGTTTTTAGCATAAAGGGCTGTTGAATTTTATCAAAGGCCTTCTCTGCATCTATTGAGATAATCATGTGGTTTTTATCTTTGGTTCTATTTATGTGGTGAATTACGTTTAGAGACTTGCGTATGTTGAACAAGCCTTGCATCCCCGGGATGAATCCTACTTGATCATGGTGGATAAGTTTTTGATGTGCTGTTGCAATCGGCTTGCCAGTATTTTATTGAAGATTTTTGCATCTATGTTCATCGTAGATATTGGCCTGAAGTTTTCTTTTCTTGTTGAGTCTCTGCCGGGTTTTGGTATCAGGATGTTGTTGGTCTCATAAAATGATTTGGGAAGGATTCCCTCTTTTTGGATTATTTGGAATAGTTTTAGATGGAATGGTACCAGCTCCTCTTTGTATGTCTGGTAGAATTCGGCTGTGAACCCGTCTGGACCTGGGCTTTTTTTGGGTGGTAGGCTCTTGATTGCTGCCTCAACTTCAGGCCTTGTTATGGGTCTGTTCAGGGTTTCGACTTCTTCCTGGTTTAGGCTTGATTGCTTTTATTTTCTCAGTGAAGTAGGGGGCAAAGTTTTCATCTGAATTTCAGGACTGGAGAGGAGACATTGCAGATTTGAAGAGAAAGAAGGTATGAAAGAATCTTTAGGTGAGTGGGCAAGTAAATGGACTTAAGAAATTGGTGTGATCACCAGGCAACATTAAGGGTCTACGAAGATCTGTGGTCTCTTAAAGTGAGACCAGTCAGCTAAGTTGTGTGTTCTGCTCTGGTCATATTTAGCTGACCACGCAGACACCAAGTATAAAAAGTATTGGGTTTAACCAGGGCTGTATTTTGCCAAATGAATGAGACAAAAGCAAAAGTGGGGTAAGGGACTTGAGAACGTTGCAAAGAAATGATTGTGGTGATTGCCAGTGGAGTTTAAACTGAATAAGGAGAGAAAAGTGGAGATCGGGGGATAAAAGACAGTGAAACTTTGGCAAATCAGTGGATTGTAGGTCTCAATAGGATCAGAGCGTAGAAGGAGTGAGGTGGTCTTGTCTCTTTCCCTGAGCTTTTATTGCTTGATTTTTTCTTAGACCTTATGTCACATACATTAAAGCTTTGTGCTTTTCTGAGAATCCACACATAGACAGAAGTAGGAAATAATCTGGAGGGCTGGACTGAAGAATTAACTATATTTTAAATTTTGTAGGCTGGGAGACTTTACACCTATAATCCCAGGCTACATTATAGCCTTCACACCTATAATCCCAGCACTTTGGGGGGCCAAGACAGGAGGAGCACTTGAAGGCTTGAGTTTGAGGCTGCAGTGAGCCTCAGAAAATAAATAAATAAATAAATAAATAAATAAATACATACATACATACATACATACATCTGCATCCAAGTAGTTCAGATATTAGTGAGTCATCTACTCATCCTAAGGGACTGCAATGTGTTAGAAACTCAGTGGCCTCTACTGCCCTTTGTCATACCCACTCACAGGATTCTCGGTTCCCAATCTTATTAGAGAGGAAACTTTAAGATAACTCTGATGTGATTCATTCTTTCCTTCCTTTTTCTTTTCTTTTTCTTTTTCTTTCTTTCTTTCTCTCTCTCTCTCTCTCTCTTTCTTTCTTTCTTTCTTTCTTTCTTTCTTTCTTTCTTTCTTTCTTTCTTTCTTTCTTTCTTTCTTTCTTATCTTTCCTTGCTCTGTTGCTCAAGCTAGAGGGCAGTGGACTCATTGCAGCCTCAACCTCCTGGGCTCAAGCAATCCTCCCACCTCAGCTCTCAAAGTAGCTGGGACTACGGGCACCTGCCACCAGGTTCCACCAATTTTTGTGTTTTCTTGTAGATATGGGGTTTTGCCACATTGCCCAGGCTGGTCTCGAACTCTTGGGATCAAGCAATCTGCCTGCCCTGGCCTCCCAAAATGCTGGGATTACAGGTGTGAGCCACTGCACCTGTGGAGTTTGTGTGCTCATTCACTAAATCAAAAACATCTCGTTTGATGTTTTTTATATTACAATTTGCTTCAGACTTTAACCTGGGAACCATGGGAAGTACTGAGGTGCTGCTGCATACTCCTAAGCGTATCCTTTCCTTTGCTATTCTTCCTCTTTGTTTGTCAGATTCATCCTTCTCAAGAAAGCGATGTGGGGAGGGGTGGAAAGTAGCAGTGTGTAGCATAACAGACACATTGCTCTTTGCACTGTGTGTCATTTTAACGGCAACCTAATTGTGTAGGTTTTGTTTGCTTTTCAGAAGTGCAGTTTTTAGATGAAGTCATTCAGAACAAATATTGACCATACATTCGCCCGTAGTGGCCCTGTGTCCACCTTTTTTTCAGTTACAAAAAGGGGAGGCATTGCTGTCAAGAAGCAAGGTAGCGAAGGACCAGAAAAAAAGGCAGAAGGAACAATGGAAAACAATAGGGGAAGGAACACCTCCCGTTGGCTAGCTAGATACTAACATTCACCACTCAGTTTATCCAAGTTCCATTTCACTCTTCAGCTTCCTTCAGCCCCTTGGCCTGACTTTTCTGAAAGAATAATTTTATGTCACCTTCCAACTGCCTGACCTCAAGGCTTCCCATCTCAATTCTCTATTCATGGGCCTTGCTCTCTCCAATCCATCACTGGCAGTGTGGGTTGATTTTGTCTTACTAAAAAATGGAAACATTCTGGCCAGGCACAGTGGCTCACGCCTGTAGTCCCAACACTTTGGGAAGCCAAGGCACGTAGATTACTTGAGGTCAGGAGTTGGAGACCAGCATAGCCAATATGGTGAAACCCGTCTGTACTAAAAATACAAAAATCAGTCGGGCATGGTGGCAGGCACCTGTAATCCCAGCTACTCAGGAGACTGAGGCAGGAGAATGGCTTGAACCTGGGAGGCAGCGGTTGCAGTGAACTGAGATGGTGCTACTGCACTCCAGCCTGAGTGACAGAGTGGGCCTCTGTCTCAAAACACACACACACACACACACACACACACACACACACACACAACACGTTCTAACAGACACAGAACACTTAACTTCATATTTTTATATAACTGTGTGTTCTCAATTTTTACAACACATGTAACTTTTTTAGTTGAAAATTTTATTTTTTAATATTTTTATGTGAGAAAAAGCAAAAGTTCTTGTCCAACCATCCTTGTGTGGCATCTGTCTGTCTGTCTGTCTGTCTGTCTGTCTCTCACACAGGTCACTCAAGTTAATGGGAAAGAAAGAACAGGGGACCAAATCCTGAAGTTATAAATAATAGAAAATAAAACATCTTCTGTCTCCAGTGGGGGAATAGATGATAATATGGAAGGGCAAGATTGGGTGGCGATGGGCAGCAAACATGTGTTTCTTATTTTTTTAATTGTTATTATTTTTTTGAGACAGAGTCTTGCTCTGTCACCCAGGCGGTAGTGCACTGAGGCAATCTCGGCTCACTGCAACCTCCAGCTCCTGATTTCAACCAATTCTCCTGCCTCAGCCTCCTGAGTAGCTGGGATTACAGGCACACACCACTACGTCTGGCTAACTTTTGTATTTTTAGTAGAGACCAGGTTTCCCCACATTGGTCAGGCTGATCTCGAAATCCTGACTTCAGGTGATCTGCCCACCTCAGCCTCCCCAAGTGCTAGGATTACAGGTGTGAGCCACCGTGCCCGGCCAAACGTGTTTCTCTTGTAAATATTAATAGCTAACATTTAACCCAGTTCTCACAACTCTATTAGGCAGGTATTGTTACTATCTCCATTTTACAGATGATGAAACTTAGGCACGGAGAGATTTAGTAACTTGACAAAAATGACCTGATTTACTAATGATGGAGTTGAGTTTCAAACCAAGATAGTCTGGTTCCAGAGTTTGTGTACTTATTCACTATATCAAGCTGCCTCTCTGAAAATGTAAATATAAAAAGTAAAGATACAATGAAAGTAAAATTGCTTCCTTGACACTCCTACTGCCACCACTATTTTCCAGATGACTGTCACCTTGTGTTTAGGGTAGGCATGAAACACCTTTCAAGTACTGTCTTGTATTCTTTCCACCCACCTCTCTGTAGGCAGGTTCAAGCTGACAGTACTTGCCTACCCTGTGCTTTATCTCACAAAAGCCCACAGCCTTCTTCTCGCCTGTGGGAGCCTGTTCTAACATTCTGAAGCATGCACAAGTCTGGAGGTGAGAGGGAATTACCACTGCACATAGTGACTCCTGACCAATGGGATACAGGAGCTGTAGAGAGACTCCTACTCTTCTGTCCCTCCAGTGAACAATTCGGAATTGCAGAATACATGGCTCAGTGGGATTGACCTTCGGGTGCCCAGCTGGAAATATATTCTTTTAACAACTTTCCCTCCTTTTCTGCTTCACTCTTTCATGTTCCTCACTCCTGTTACATAGGATAACTTCCCAATATCAATACCAACGTGAAAGTCCTTGTCTCAGGCTCTGCCTTCTGGAGGAAATCCAGGAATAGACAGACAACTGCAGCAAGAAGATATATTTTACTTTATTTTTAGCTTTGACTTTCTCATGTATTTTCTCTTTCAAGCCTCCAAAAATTTCTTTAAGTTAATACTGATATAGCCCCGTTTTTTTTAAAACTGAGACAGAGTCTCAGCTCACTGCTACCTCCACCTCCCGAATTCAAGCAATTATCCTGCCTCAGTCTCCTGAGTAGCTGGGATTACAGGCACCTGCCACCACATCTGGCTGATTTTTGTATTTTTAGTAGAGATGGGGTTTTGCCATGCTGGCCAGGCTGGTTTCGAACTCCTGATTTCAAGTAATCTGCCTGCCTTGGCCTCACAAAGTGCTGGGATTACAGGCATGAGCCACCTCGCCCGGCCTGATATACCCTCATTTATTTATTTATTTATTTATTATTTATTTATTTTGAGATGGAGTCTTGCTCTGTCGCCTAGGCTGGAGTGCAGTGGTGCGATCTTGGCTCACCACAACCTGTACTTCCTGATTTCAAGTGATTCTCCTGCCTCAGTCTCCCAAGTAGCTGGGATTACAGGCACCTGCCACCAAGCCTGGCTCATTTATTATTATTTTATTTTATTGCGTTTTAGGTGTTGGGGTACATGTGAAGAACATGCAAGATTGTTGCATAGATACACTCGTGGCAGTGTGATTTGCTGCCTTCTTCCCCATCACCTATATCAGGCATTTCTTCTTCTTATTATTTTTTGTATTTTTACTAGAGACATGTTTTCGCTATGTTAGCCAGGCTGGTCTCGAACTCCAGACATTACCTGATCGGCCCACCTTGGCCTCCCAAAGTGCTGGGATTACAGGTGTGAGCCACCATGCCCAGCCTATATCCCAATTTTTTTTTTTTTTTTTTTTTTTTTTTTTTTTTTTGAGACGGAGTTTCGCTCTTGTTACCCAGGCTGGAGTGCAATGGCGCGATCTCGGCTCACCGCAACCTCCGCCTCCTGGGCTCAGGCAATTCTCCTGCCTCAGCCTCCTAAGTAGCTGGGATTACAGGCACGCACCACCACGCCCAGCTAGTTTTTTGTATTTTTAGTAGAGACGGGGTTTCACCATGTTGACCAGGATGGTCTCGATCTTTCGACCTCGTGATCCACCCGCCTCGGCCTCCCAAAGTGCTGGGATTACAGGCTTGAGCCACCGCGCCCGGCCTATATCCCAATTTTTAATGAAGATATTTATATTGCTTTTTGCAGTATATGTGATGACTGGTTTTCTTTAAATTTTTTTTTTTTTTTTTTTTTTTTGAGACGGAGTTTCGCTCTTGTTACCCAGGCTGGAGTGCAATGGCACGATCTCGGCTCACCGCAACCTCTGCCTCCTGGGTTCAGGCAATTCTCCTGCCTCAGCCTCCTGAGTAGCTGGGATTACAGGCATGTGCCACCATGCCCAGCTAATTTTTTGTATTTTTAGTAGAGACGGGGTTTCACCATGTTGACCAGGATGGTCTCGATCTCTTGACCTCGTGATCCACCCGCCTCGGCCTCCCAAAGTGCTGGGATTACAGGCTTGAGCCACCGCGCCCGGCTTCTTTAAATTTTTAATTTAATGTTTTGAAAAACGGAGTCTTGCTCTGTCGCCCAGGCTGGGGTGCAGTGGCATGATCTGAGCTCACTGTAACCTCTGCCTCCCGGGTTCAAATGATTCTCGTGCGTCACCCTCCCAAGTAGCTGGGACTACAGGCATGCACCACACCTGGCTAATTTTTGTATTTTTAGTAAAGATGGGGTTTACCAGGTTGGCCAGACTGGTGTCAAACTCCTGGCCTCAAGTGATCCGCCTGCCTTGGCCTCCCAATTTGCTGAGATTACAGAAGTCAGCCACCACGCCTGTTCTTTTTTATTTTCTTATCTTTTTTTTTTTTTTTTTTTTGTAGGGGGAGGTTTGTGCCCAATGCATTGAGGGAACTTACTAAGTTTCCAGTTGAAGAGCACCATTTAGATGAGACTGGTCCCCTTTATTATATTATCTCATCTTTCACACAAATGTTTTATTCTTTCTCTTCGTACCTCAAAATCCCAGCTGTGGTTGAAAGCCTAGATTATGACGTGTAGCACCTGGCCACTCCCCTCTTTATGTGTGCTGCCTTTTTGACCCTATGTAAGGGCTAGATGAAAACTTTAAGTGGCTTTTAAGTTCCCCAACGTTCATTTGCATCCAATTAATCCAATTTACATGTGGATAAATTTAAGTGATAATAATGTAATGTTTTGTGAATATTTACCATCCTGAATGTATTAGGTTGTTTCTCTACATTGTTAATGTTGCTCAGGAGTTAATGCAGTGTGATTCATTACCCATTTAGTAGTGCTTCCAGTAATGGCTTAGATGGTTCTTAGAGTGTGCACCAAGGTTTAATAATAGAATGATACCCCCTTTTTTTTTTTTTTTTTTTTTAGAAAGAGAAAAAGAATAATAAGAAAAAGAATAAAGAAGAGGAAGAAAGAGAAAGAGGAAGAGGGAGAGAGAATGGGGGTATTGCTTTGTTGCCCGGGCCAGAATGCAGTCTAAATATGGGTATGCCTATAATTGTCCTTAATAATGGAGACATGAAAGAAAATGAGGGAAGAGAGTAACAAACAAGGAGCCAACTAACATTTCGTTTAAACTTCTAAGTTGATATGATGTGGTACTGATAAGAGTGTATATTTTGTGTAAAGTGGAGAGTTCTATAAATGTTAATTACGTTTACTTGTTCCAGATCTGAGTTCAAGTCCTGGATATCGTTATTAATTTTCTGTCTCATTGATCTGTCTAATATTAATGTTGAAGTCTCCCACTATTATTGTGTGGGAGTCTAAGTCTCTTTATAAGTCTTGTATGTCTGGGTATTCCTGTATTGGGTGCGTATATATTTAGGACCTTTAACTCTTCTTGTTGTTGCATTGATTCTTTTATCATTATATAATGTCCTTCTTTGCTTCTTTTGATCTTTGTTGCTTTAAATACTATTTTATCAGAGGCAAAAATTGTAACTTCTGCTTTTTATTTATTTATTTTTGCTCTCTGGTTAGTTGGTAAGTCTCTCTCCATCCTTTGTTTTGAGTCTTTGTGTATCCTTGAATGTGAGATGGGTCTGGATGCAGCATACAGTTTTAGTTTTTTGTCCAAATTGGCTGTCTGTCTTTGAATTGGGAAATTTAGTCAATTTAAATTTAGAATTAATAATGATATATGTGAGTTTAATACTGCCATTTGCCCATTAGTTGATGTAAATTCTTCGTTATATTGATGTTCTTTACTTTTTGGTATTTTTTAGAAAGGCTGATACTGTTTGTTCCTTTCTATGTGTAGTGGTTCTTTCAGAAGCTCGTGTAAAGCAGGCCTGGTGGTGATGAATTCTCTGAGTGCTTGCTTGTTCACAAAAACTTTATTTTTCCTTCACTTATGAAGCTTAGTTTGGCTGGATGTGAAATTCTTGGTTGAAAGTTCTTTTCTTTAAGGATGTTGAATATTGGTCCCCACTCTCTTCTGGCTTGTAGGGTTTCTGCTGAGAGATCTCCTGTAAGTCTCATAGGCTTCCCTTTGTGAGTAACCTGACCTTTCTCTCTGGCTGCCCTTAGTATTTTCTCCTTGATTTCAACCCTGGTGAATCTGACGATTATGTGCCTTGGAGTTGCTCTTCTTGAGGAATATCTTTGTGGTGTTCTCTGTATTACCTGGAGTTGAATATTATCCTGCCTTACTAAGTTGGGAAAATTTTCCTGAATAATATCCTGAAGCATATTTTCCAGCTTGGATTCATTCTCTTCGTCACATTCAGGTACACCTATCAAGCGTAGATTAGGTCTTTTCACATAGTCCCATATTTCTTGGAGACTTTGCTCATTCCTTTTTATCCTTTTTTCTCTAATCTTGTCTTCTAGTTTTATTTCATTAAGTTGGTCTTTGACCTCTGATATCCTTTCTTCTGCTTGATCAATTCGGCTGTTAAAACTTGTGCATACTTCACGTAGTTCTCGTATTGTGTTTTTCAGCTCCATCAATTCACTTATTTTCCTCTCTAAATTTTGTATTCTTGTTGACATTTCGTCAAACCTTTTTTCAAAGTTCTTAGTTTCTTTAGATTGTGTTAGAACAAGTTCTTTTAATTCACAGAAGTTTCTTATTATCCACGTTTTGAAGCCTGCTTCTGTAATTGGAACCCACTCGTTCTCCATCAAGCCTTGTTTCGTTGCTGATGAGGAACTGGGATCCCCTACGGAGGAAGAGGCGTTCTGATCTTGGGTATTCTCAGCCTTTTTTGACTGTTTTCTTCCCTTCGTTGTAGATTTATCCATCTGTGGTCTTTATAATTACCGTCTTTGTAATTGGGTTTCTGAGTGGACGTCCAACTTATTGATTCTCAGCGCCGAAATCTGAGCAACACACTGCACCGACTAAATCAGCGGCGTTAAGATTGGTGGTGCTTTTCTGACTCTGCACCGAGAACCGACGCTCTGAGGCGCCAGCAAAACCGCCTCGCCGGTCACAAGAGTCGCGCTGGCGACCCGTGGGGCTCCTCTGCTGGGAATCTCCTGGTGCGTGAGCAACAAGAATTCATGTGAAGGTGTGGCGTCCTCTCGTTCTTTGCGTTTTCACTGGGAGCTACAATCCCGAGCTGCTAGTGATCAACCATCTTGGATCTGTCTATTTTCTTTTTTTTTTTTTTTTTGAGACGGAGTTTCGCTCTTGTTACCCAGGCTGGAGTGCAATGGCACGATCTCGGCTCACCACAACCTCCACCTCCTGGGTTCAGGCAATTCTCCTGCCTCAGCCTCCTGAGTAGCTGGGATTACAGGCACACGCCACCATGCCCAGCTAATTTTTTGTATTTTTTAGTAGAGACGGGGTTTCACCATGTTGACCAGGATGGTCTCGATCTCTTGACCTCGTGATCCACCCGCCTCAGCCTCCCAAAGTGCTGGGATGACAGGCTTGAGCCACCGCGCCCGGCCGGATCTCTCTATTTTCTTATCTTTTTTTCTTAATTCACAGAACATGAAAAGGGCATCCTTAGAACTCAGACTTTTCTCATCTTTTTCTTCTCTTGGTTGCAAGATGGTTGTTGCATTGCCGCATCTCCAGACATGATGTCTAGATTCAGGACAAGAATATTGAGAGGAGTAAGCCATGTAAGCTGAGTGTGTGTCCTCTATTTAATAAAATAATTGCTTTCTAAGAAACCTGCCTGCCTAACTTCTGTTTTGTTCTCATTAGCCAAAACTGGATCATACGGTCATTCCTGTGGGTAAAGCTGGGAAATTGGAGAACAAGATTGTCATGATTGATTTGAATCAATTGTGATTTATTGACTGGGCATGAACAAAAGTAGAGGTCTGTTAAAGAATAAGGGGGACATGGATATTGGTTGGCAAATTCATTTATTGTGTGTTCATTAATCCTTCTAGTTACATAATTAGCATTTTTATAAGCTACTTTTCTTGCTTAATGTACCACACACATATATCTTAGTCCATTTTGTGTTATAACAGAATACCTGAGACTGAGTAATTTATAAAGGAAAGAGGTTTATTTGGCTCATGATTCTGGTGGCTGGAAAGTTCAAGACTGAGCTTCTGCATTAGATGAGGGCCTCAGACTGCTTCAACTCACTGTGGAAAGCAGAAGGAAAGCCACTGTGGAAAGCAGGCATCCCCAAACTATGGCCCTCGGGCCGGTCGCATGCAGCCCCCTGAGGCCATTTATCCGGCCCCCACTGCACTTCAGGAAGGGGCACCTCTTTCATTGGTGGTCAGTGAGAGAAGCACAGTATGTGGCGGCCCTCCAACGGTCTGAGGGACAGTGAACTGGCCCCCTGTGTAAAAAGTTTGGAGACACCTGGTGTAAAGACATCACATGACAAAAGAGGAAGCAAGGGTGGGGAGGTGACAGCCTCTTTTTAACAACCGGCTTTTGTGGAATTAATAGAATGAGAACTCACTTGGCTCTGAGAAAGGGTATTAATCTACTCATGAGGAACCCACTGCCATGACCTAAACACCTCCCACCAGGCCCTATCTCCCAACATTGTCACATTGGGGATTACATTTCTTTCTCTCTCTCTCTCTTTCTTTCTTTCTTTTTCTTCCTTCCTTCTTTCCTTCCTTCCTTCCTTCCTTCCTTCCTTCCTTCCTTCCTTCCTTTCTTTCTTTCTTTGTTTCTTTCTTTTTTTAGAGACAGTCTCACTGTGTGACTCATGCCTATAATCCTAGCACTTTGGGAGGCTGAGGTGGATGGATTGCCTGAGGTCAGGAGTTCAAGACTAGCCTGGGCAACATGGCAAATCCCTGTTTCTATTAAAATTACAGAAAATTAGTTGGGTGTGGTGGCATGTGTCTGTAGTCCCAGCTACTTGGGAGGCTGAGGCAGGAGGACTGCTTGAACCCAGGAGTTTGAAGCTGGAATGAACTATAATCATGCCACGGAACTCCAGCCTGGGTGACAGAGCGAGACTCCATCTCAAAAATAAATACATTTTTAAAAAAGAAAGCAAATGTTAACTGCTCTACTGAAAATATTCACAGTTTAAAAGAGAGTAATTAATATGGGCATACACAATTATAAATGTTGCTAGATATACTTGTAGTTGAAAAAATAGGCCTGGTGCAGTGGCTTATGCCTGTAATCCCAACACTTTGGTAGGCTGAGGTAGGCGGATCACCTAAGGTCAGGAGTTTGAAACCAGCCTGGCTAATATGGTGAAACTCCGTCTCTACTAAAAATATAAGAATCAGCCGCGAGTGGTTGTGGGCACCTGTAATCCCAGCTACTTGGGAGGCTGAGGCAGGAGAATTGCTTGAACCCAGGCAGAAGTTGCAGTGGCGGAGATGGTGCCACTGCACTCCAGCCTGGGTAACAGAGTGAGATTCCATTTCAAGAAAAAAAAAAGAAAAAATATTATGGCATTTTCTATTCTGTGAATTTGTTTGTGTTTCACATTATTTTACCTTTAGGGGTATTTTGGAGTTTTTGTGAATTGCCTAATTCAAAAATATAGGGCACTCTACTTCATCTCATAACTATCTCCTACTCTGTTTGTTAATAGGGAACAGGTATGTGTAGCCCGAAAAGGCACCTAGCAAACCTGAATACTGACTGCATCCACAACAGCTTTATAACCAACCTGACCTCCTCCTAGCCCAGTGGCAACACAGTCTTTAGTCAGGGCACAGAGAAAGCCCAGGGATGAGGTACATGGTAGAGGAGTTAGAGAGATTGGTTAGGGAAATCTTCAGGGAAGTGAGAAAGGACTAGCGAATGGGGTAAAGGTAGGGAATTGGGTTGGGCCAAGGCAGGAATGGAGACGGGAAAGATGGAGGTAAATAGAGAGATTAGGGAAGGGTCTGTCACTAATTCTTTGAGACTGGGGGAAACTATGCTTACACTAGGAAGGGTTAAGTGTTTATACAGAGAAGTGCTATGCTTTGGGAAAGGCAAGTGCCAATAAAATAAAATGCTGAAAGTGGGAAACACATGTGGAGTTTGTAGTGCTGTAGGCTTGCTTGTGTATTGGAGACTGAGGTTTAAGCTAGTGTTAATGGGTGAGAGTATTCAATGGGACCAATGGCCTCGGAGAGAATGGACAAGGCTGGCCTTGGTCCCAAGAGGAGGAAGAATCTAAGTACATTTTCAGGCACTTCCAGAACAATGTTAAGTAACAGTAGGGATAAAAGGTATTCTTGCATTGTTCCTGGATTTAATGGGAATACCAGATATATCATGATGTTGGTTTTTGTTTGAGACAGATATTCTTTGTCATATTAAGTAAGTTTTCAGATTTTATTTGCTAAATTTTAAGCTGGGGTGTGTGTGTGTGCGTGTGTGCGTGTGTATTTTAACTTTTTTTTGAGACAGGGTCTTGCTCTGTCACCAAGGTTGGAGTGCAGCGGCATAATTATAACTCACTGCAGCCTTGCCTCCCTGGTTAAAGCGATTCTCTCACCTCAGCCTCCCAAGTAGCTGAGACCACAAGTGCATGCCACCACACTCGGCTAATTTTTATTTTTATCATTTTGTAGAGACATAGTCTCCCTAGGTGGCTCAGGCTAATCTCTAACTCTTGGGCTCAAGTGATACTCCTCTCTTGGATTCCCAACGTGCTGGGATTAAAGGCGTGAGCCGTAATCTAACCATACCTGGCCTAGAGATATATATTTACAAGTGAGATTAATATATAGTTTTCTTTTTAGTACTATCTTTTTCAGGTGTGGTACCATTTGTAAACTTTCCCTTTTCTTCTCTCTTGAACAATTTTTATAGTGTAGGACTTATCTGCTCTGTGAAGACTTGAATGAATAGAATATGAAACCATCTGGATCCAGCACTTTGAGGGTGGGAGAAGAGAGGAGATATTTGGTAACTTTTTCAAAACTAATACATGTATATGTTTAAAATTTCTTTTTTTTTTTTTTTTGAGACAGAGTTTCGCTCTTGTTACCCAGGCTGGAGTGCAATGGCACGATCTCGGCTCACCGCAACCTCCGCCTCCTGGGTTCAGGCAATTCTCCTGCCTCAGCCTCCTGAGTAGCTGGGATTACAGGCATGTGCCACCATGCCCAGCTAATTTTTTGTATTTTTAGTAGAGACGGGGTTTCACCATGTTGACCAGGATGGTCTCGATCTCTCAACCTCGTGATCCACCCGCCTCGGCCTCCCAAAGTGCTGGGATTACAGGCTTGAGCCACCATGCCCGGCCCTATGTTTAAAATTTCGAACTGCTTGACATACAATGGGTAGTCCTCACTTGCAAGTCGATCGATCCACCCCTATTGCCAGTTTCTCTCCCCACAGGCAACCAGTTACTGGCTTTTTGCATAGCCTTCTTGCATATTCTGGACTGTGAATATTCAAGTACAGTGTATGGTTATCTATCCACTGACCTTACATTTTTACCCAGTTGATAGCATACCATACAAACTGTCTGCATCTTGCTTTTTATATGTATTTTATTTATTTATTTATTTTTGTGGAGACAGAGTCTCACTCTGTCGCCCAGGCTGGAGTACAATGGTGTGATCTCGGCTCCTCCTCCAGGATTCAAGAGATTCTCGTGCCTCAGTCTCCTGAGTAGCTGGAACTACAGGCACGCACCACCATGCCAGGCTAACTTTTGCAGTTTTAGTAGAGATGGGGTTTCGCCATGTTGCCCAGGCTGGTCTTGAATTCCTGAGCTCAGGCAATCCACCTGCCTCAGTTCCCAAAGTGCTAGGATTACAGGCATGAGCCACTGTGCCCGGCCAGCTTTTTATATGTATTTTAAGTTTTTCCTTCTCAAATTTTGTTTTAATGATTTTCCCTACTTCTTTTGAGTCAATTCTGACCATTTTTCTGGGAAGTTATTTCCTTAATATTTCCTGGTTATTTTCATAGAGTTGTATGTTACATTGCCCTGAAACATAGATTAGCCAACAAAGTTCTCCATACCTATTGATTTAAATATTAATTCCACTTCTACCACTTTACAAAGGTTCCAAGTAACTTTGGGCAAGTCATGCAAATCCTGCTGTATTGTAAATATCCATGGTCTTGGCAAAGAGTAATGACTGTTAAGTGTATTAAATAACTCTGAGTTACTCTGGCAATTTTTTGAGATACATTTGCAACTAAAAACAAAGAATAATTCCTATTTTGGGGAGCTTGTCCGTATGCTGCCCCTTCCTTCACAAGCTTCCTTGCTGATTGTCTTTCTTCAAAGCATATTGTCTCACACCCAACCAGTACCCTTTTAGTTAAATGGGGAGAACAGGCATTGGTAGTCTATATAATGCCAAAGCAACCTGAGCACTGCCTGACTCAATTGTTCTATGGCCAGTCCTCCTCTTAACCTAGCATCAAGGCTATCTTGAAATAAGTGGCCAAGAGGGCCCATAGATGAGGTTAAAAGGGGTAGAAGCTAGGGGCTTGTGGTTAGGGAGAGATAGCTAATTTTGGAGTTTGGCAAGGAAATAGAAAACGTTATCAATGGCCTCAGGGAAGTGGGATGGGACTTGGTGATCCGATAATCATGTGGGTGGGAGGATGAGGTGAGAGGCTGAAGTTGAGGTTGAGGCATTTGTACATGATATTCTCTTGCAATTAAAAGAAGATTTCATATCTACTGGCTTAAATTTTAATATCACTGCCACCAGTATTTGTGCAAGTACTAAAATTGTGCTTGGTCTGAAAGGGAATTATCGTAAACAAAACAACGAACACCAAAACAAAAACAAGACAAAAAAAATCTCCATTCGTTTGGAATTTTGGCCCTCCATATTCTTCCTCCTTAAGTTTACTACTTGGATTGGCTATCCAAAAATATAAAACATTTTTATTTCACACCCATACCCTGCCTTGCTGGTTAAATGCTTAACACCACCAAAGGGCACCCAGGTATCCTGGATACTGATGCTGTCAACAATGGCTGCGTTGTCTGACTACATTTTAGCCTGGGGCCAAGGTAAACTGGGACCAGAAATACTGGGAAAGCCCAAGGATGAGGTAAGGAAAAGAGGTTGGGACATGCAAATTATCTTTTGTTTGTCTTAAGCTATTCTCACGATAGTTATTCTTTCAGAACCCTGAACATTTTCAGTACTTGCCCCAAATAGTTTAGCAACTTTTGAAATGGGATTAACAAATTTGGCCATTCATTGGCTTCTTCCTCGCCCACCCCCAAAGTGGGTGCCGGAGAAAAGTAATTCTGGGGGGGTCAGTGTGGAGGCAGTAGAGAGGTTTATAAAAGTCTAGAAAGTAGGAAGAGGCTTAGGAACCGAAGGAGAGGCGCGGAGTCAGCGGGGCAGGGGCGGCGGCGGAGGGAGCAGTAGGTTTGGGGTTGAGCCCTTCATTCTGGGGCACGGAAACTTGAAGTCGCTCGGCGGACGGGGAGGGAAGGAGGAGGCACGCTCTTTCCTAGAGGTGCGGTGCTCCAGGGTTTGGCACTCCAAGCCAATTCCTGAGAGCGGGAAATGGGCGGGCCCTCGGTGGCGTGGAGAGGACAGCAGTGGTCGCAACAGCTACCGGCCGGTCTGAGGATCGGGCCTGAGTTTTAAAACGGGAGCGTGTCTAGCGCGACCAGTAGTCCCAAAGAAGAAAAGCAAGGTGAAGCGAAGCTGTCCCGGACACCCCGAGGACCGAGAAACAGCGTAGGGCCGGGGTCGCTAGTAATTGCCGGGCGCCATTCGGTGACGTGGCCGCCATGCGATGACGTGCTGACCAGCTGTGGCCTCCACGTCGCAGGTTCCGCAAAGACCTGTGGGAGCGACCCGGGAGAAGGAGGGCCAAGATGGCGGAAGCGGAGGAGTCTCCAGGAGACCCCGGGACAGCATCGCCCAGGCCCCTGGTGAGCTTGGGATCTGCAACAAAAGGGACTGAGGGTGAGGCAGAGTGCCCCCTAAGGAAGTCGAGGGACGGGCTCGTGGCCTGAGAACCGGAGCCCCTTCCGCCCGGCAGGCCCTTCCTGTACCCGTCGCCAGAACCAGTCCCAACACCGCACCTGTTCTTTGCGCTAACCGCTTTGCCCCTTGCCCTCTTGGTTACTTCTACATCTTTTTGTGAAACCCCCATCTTTCCTTTCACATCCTCCCAGGGCTTGTCCTCGTCCCCAGCATTGTGTTAAATGGCGAGCTTTAGGTGATAATTCTTATCTTTTCTTCTTCTGTCCCATCATTTTATCAAAAACCTGTCACCAGCCAGCCTTCGTTGAAGGAATCATGAGAGATTGCTTCGCATGGGACATTAACGTTTTATTGCTTATATTAGTATTGACTTGTTCAGTGACCACAGTAGGCCAGGTTTAACCCCTGCCCTTCCTGTCTCAGCTCCTTGCTATCCTCTTCACCATTCTTGTTCTCTCTCTCTTTTTTTTTAAATTGAGACAGGATCTCATTCTGTCACCCAGGCTGGAGGGCAGTGGTGTGGTCTCTGCTCACTGCAACCTCTACCTCCCAGGCTCACGTGATCCTCCCACCTCAGCTTCCCTAGTAGCTAGGACCACAGGTGTGTGCCACCATACCTGGCTAATTTTTTGTAGAGATGGGGTTTTGCCATGTTGTCCAGGCTGGTCTTGAACTCCTGGCTCAAACTATCCTCCTGCCTCGGCCTCCCAAAGTACTGGGATTACAGGCGTGAGCTACTGTGCCCAGCCATCTTCACCATACTCTCTTGCTTTTCTGTCTCTGCAAGGGACAGAATTTCACTTGCCAGTCCAAAATGTGGACAGGTGTTTCAAGAACACAGGCTTTGGAGTTAAACTTAACCTGCGATGGAATACACCCACTTTGTGAATTTGGGCAAGTCATTTCATGGAGGGTGTTTCTTCATCTGTAAAATGGAGATAAAAATACCTGCCTCAAAAGAATTTTTAGTCAAATGGCATAATTTATGTAAAGTGCCTAATAATATTATCAGTACCATGAACTGAGGAATATAATGAGGTCAACATTGTGCTCCTGTCCCTCTTCCCATTGTTTTGCATTTTATAGTAGTTGCTCAGTAAATGGTTCTTCCCTTTCCTCTCTCTTTTTTTTTTGGGGGGGGGGGTGGACAGTGTTTTGCTCTTGTCACCCAGACTGGAGTGCAATGGCACAATCTCAGCTCACTGCAACCTCTGCCTCTGGGGTTTAAGTGATTCTCCTGCCTCGGCCTCCTAAATAGCTGAGATTCGAGGTACCTGCCACCACATCTGGCTAATTTTTGTATTTTTAGTAGAGACAGGGTTTCACCGTGTTGGCCAGGCTGTTCTCGCACTCCTGACCTCAGGTGATCTGCCCACCTCAGCCTCCCAAAGTGTTGGCATTACAGGCTTGAGCCACCGCACCTGGACTCGTTTCTCTGTTTTGAATTAGCAACTTAACATAGTGAACTGAGCTGGGAGATGAGGGAACTTGATTCTAGTCCTAGCTCTGCTGCTTACTAGCTCCATTTCTTCACCTCTTCATTCACTCAACAAATATTTATTGAGCATCCATTACTGTGTGCCAGGCACTCCTTTAGGCACTCGAGATACGGCAATAAGAGTGAGTTGTGTTAAGTTCTAACTGCTCTAACCTTGAGTAAAATCAGGCTGAACCCCAGTTTCCTCATTTGGAAGATGGTGGTAGGAACATATCACTGAATTAGTGAGAGTACTAAATGAGATAATATACACATAGTGCCTACTATGACATTGGCATAGGTGCTTGGCAGTTTTTAGTTTCTATCTTTCTTTTCTTTTTTTTTTTTTTTGAGGCGGAGTTTTGCTCTTGTTACCCAGGCTGGAGTGCAATGGCGCGACCTCGGCTCACCGCAACCTCCGCCTCCTGGGTTCAGGCAATTCTCCTGCCTCAGCCTCCTGAGTAGCTGGGATTACAGGCACGCGCCGCCATGCCCAGCTAATTTTTAGTATTTTTAGTAGAGACGGGGTTTCACCATGTTGACCAGGATGGTCTCGATCTCTCGACCTTGTGATCCACCCGCCTCGGCCTCCCAAAGTGCTGGGATTACAGGCATGAGCCACTGCGCCCGGCTAGTTTCTATCTTTCATCTAAACGCCCCACCCCTCTTCTGTGAAGCTTTCTCCAGTTAACTTCAGTGGTTCTGAACACTCATTACTCAATATGCAATCCACTTCCATTCAACAAATGTTTAGTGAACTCCCGCAACAAGTAATGCACTGTGCTAGTTGATACAGGGAATGCAGAGGGCCTGCCTCTATGGTGCTACCAGTCTAAGTTGTAGAAATAAGACAAGTATGCAATGCTAAAATAAAGGTGTCTGTAAGAGAAAGTTACACAAAGAATATTACAGAAATTTAAAGGAAAATGCTATCATGTCTAGTTGGGGTGACCAAGCTACGTGGTGGAACTTACATTTGAAGGGACTTCAAAGGATGGGTAGGAATTGAAATTGCAGGTGAGCGTAGTAGCTGTCAATAATTGAATACCTGCTATGTGCCAGGTATTGTGCTAGACATCCTCTGTGTATTTTCTAAACTTTACAGCAACTATTTCAGTTAGGTGGCTTTTAACCACACTTTATGTGCAGATGAGGATATGAGATGCAGAGAGGTTTGATGATTTCCCTAGGGTCTACATCCAGTTAGTCCCCAGGCCTGAAATTTGAACCTAGATCTGACTCTGAAGCCCAGACTGTATCAATTTGTGCTACATAGCCTCTCATGCACAAAGGCACAGAAGTTGGAAGGTGCTAGTATATTTATAGAACAACAGGTAGATAACTTTGGCTGAAGCACAGGGAATTATTAGGAGATAAGCCTTCAGGGATAAGCCTACTGAGTTAGGGAGGCAGTATGGAACAGTGGTGGTTAGGAAGGTGTACTCTGGAGTCAGCTTGTTTAGGTTTGATTCTAAGCACTGTCACTTAGCTAGTGGGATATTGGGGAAATTACCAAACCCCTCCTTGCCTCAGTTTCCCCATCTGAAAATAGAGATACAGCAACACTTAGTTCATAGGGTCGTTAGGCGGATTAACACATTGGATAAATTAACACACTTAATAGAATACATGGCACATAATAATGCAATAAGCGTTATTTCTTATTATTGGCTGCTAACCTGGGAGGCTTTCTGGGCTACAAGGGGCCGGTGGAAATTTCTGAGGAGGGAAGAATTTGAAATCATGAATTGGACAACATAATAGAGGGTAAGTTACAGTGGGGGATATCTGGAATGTAGAAGACCCGTGCAGCTGTTGTGGTACTTCCGGGAAGAAATGCTAGGGATCTGGACTACAGCAGTAGCAGGAGACAAGAGGATTTGAGACAAGGCAGAATCTGTTAGGGTTTGTAGTGTGTGAGGGAGGATTTGTCTTAGATCAGTGTTTTCCACACTTTAGTGTGCTAGCAGTCATCTGGGGAATCTTGTTAATTTGCAGGATCTGATTCAGTTATTCTGGGATTCTGATTCAGTTGGCCTGAGATCTGCATTTTTAACAGACTCCCTGGTGGTGCTGCTGCTGCTGCTCCCAATACCACATTTTGAAGAGCATGGCTATAGACATCCAAGAGTATAGTGACACCCTGTATAAAAATAGATAATATACAAGGAGGGTTAGCTGGATGAGGGCCTTAAAAGTTGATTAATTCAGTTTTGGACATGTTTAGTTTGAGATACTGGAGGCCATTCAATAGATACACAACAGGCAGTTGGATTTGCAACCTATACCTCAGGGCTCAGAAGGAGTCAGACCTAGAGATGTTGATTCAGGAGTCATCTGCACAGGGTTAAAAAGACAGAATCTTGGGTAATGCCTGTATTTAGGGGGCAGGAAGACTAGGTATCCTGTAATACTGGCTATAGTCTGGGATCTTCTTCTTTTTTTTTTTTTTAGATGCAGTTTCACTCTTGTTGCCCAGGCTGGAGTGCAATGGTGCCATCTCGGCTCACTGCCACCTCTGCCTCCCGGGTTCAAGCAATTCTCCTGCCTCAGCCTCCCTAAGTAGCCGGGATCACAGGCGTGCACACCATGCCCAGCAAATTTTCGTATTTTTAGTAGAGACAGGGTTTCACCATTTTGGCCAGGCTGGTCTCAAACTATAGTCTGGAATCTTTGGAAGATCTTAGGCTATAAGGAAGCTGCCCCCAGGTGAAGGGGCTGACTGGAGACCGTGCTACTAGCTACCCCTTCATCCATTCCTGGGAGCCACGCCTCTTGGACTGAGCTGATTTCTGCTTCATGTTTCCCCTTGTTGATTCTTTTTACCAGGATTTTCGTCAATAGTATAACACATTTGCTCCCAGCTATTTTTTTTAGGGTTACAGTCCCTGCTTTTATTGTATGTTTTTGGCCCTGCCTCTACCTGTTCCCCTTACTGGCCCAAGCCAGGCAGAGCAGTATGCATGTGTGTTTCTGTGAGCACATCTATATATTTGCACGAGTCTGCCCACTGATGGGAAAGGGGAGGGGCATGGAGCCAATTCGCCTTTCCTGCTGAGGGCTAGGCAGAGAGCAGAGTCTATTAGCTGAGGGCCTGGAAGTCCAGTCTTTTATATTGGGCTGAAGGGCCATAGTTCCTGACTCAGTTCATGGAACAATGTTGCTAGTTCTTGAAGAGATAAGAGGGAGAGAGTAGGGGATCACATGACACTTCAGTGACTACAGTGACTTCTGATACCAACTACCTGGAGTTAGGCCAAACTGTACAGGTTAAAAACACAGTCCTCTACAAGACTGCTCTTTAGATACCACCCACAATTTTGGGGGTTCCCAGGACCATCCTCACTTCAGAGCAAGTAGCTATAATTCAAGGGTTACGATGATTCCCTCAGGTTTCTTTCTTGTTTTTTTTTTTTTTTTTTTTAAGATATATTCTCGCCCTGATCCCTAAGCTGGAGTGCAGTGGCACAGCCTCAGCTCACTGCAGTCTTTGCCGCAGCCTCCTGAGTATCCGGGACTACCAGCACATGCCACCATGCCTGGCTAATTTTTGTGTTTTTGGTAGAAATGGGGTTTCACCATGTTAGCCAGGCTGGTCTAGAACTGACTTCAAGTGATTCGCCCACCTTGGCTTCCCAAATTGCTAGGATTACAGGCATGAGCCACGGCACCTGGCCCGCCCCTCAGGTGTCATAATTCACTAGAATGACTCATAGAACTCAGAACAGCACTGTACTTAAAATTACAATTTTATTGTAGCAAAGGGATACAAATCCAAACATGCAAAAGAGAGAGAGGCACAGGGTGAGGTCTGAGAAGGTCCCAAACACAAAGATTCCTTGTCTTGACTCTGTGGATTCAGGGCATGTTACCCTCCTGGTTTGTTGTTATGTGACAATATGCAGAGTATTGCCAACCAGGGAAGTTCACCCATGTGTCTAGAGTTTTTATTGGGTTTCATTATGTAGGCATGATTAATTAGATCATTGGTCACATAATTGAACTCAATCTCCAGGGTCCCACCACTCCCCAAAGTTTGGGCTTATACGTTGTGACCTAAAGCCCCAAACCTCTAGTCATATATGTGGTGTTTCTGACATGGTTAGCCCCCATTCTGAGTCATCTCCAGAGCACAAACTACACAAGGGCCTACTGTGACTCACCTGTTAACATAAACTATCAGAGCCCCTGTGAGTATCAGAAATACTCCCCTGTTATTCAGGTAATTCTAAGTTTAGAGGCTTTCAAGAACAGGGAACAAAGACCAGCTAAATTCTTTATTATACGATAGTGACAGAACTGGAATTGACTCCATGGGAATCTTGAACTTGAGCTAACATTTATCTAGCCCCTACCGTGTTCCTGTATTAATACATTTCTTCCTCACAATAACCCCGTGATGAGGGTATCATATAATATCTCAGTTTTACAGAGGAGGAAAGCACAGAGAGGCTAAGTAACTGCTCAGTGTCACATGGGTAGTACATGATGGAGCTGGATTTGAATTCAGGCTATTTGGCCTGCACTCTTAACCAGTATTCTTCATATGCCATGTTGAGCATTATGTGCTAAGTGCTGTACAGGTGTTACTTATTTTTATAGCAGTGTTGTTTCCATGTGAGATCCCTTGGCATTAAAGCCTTTTTTTTTCTACTGTACTACCCTGCTTCTACTAGCAGTAGCAGGCAGCAGGGAAACTGAAAACAAGCAATGCTGGCACTTGAAAGGGCAGTGTTGTAGCAGTGAAGAGAAAATATGGCTTCAAAAAGGCTTGATTTTGGCTGATGGGTGGCTCACGTCTGTAATCCCAGCACTTTGGGAGTCTGAGGCAGGTGGATCACTTGAGGTCAGGAGTTTCAGACCAGCCTGGCCAACATGGCAAAACCCTGTCTCTACTAAAAATACAAAATTTACTCAGGTGCAGTGGTGTATGCCTGTAGTCCCAGCTACTTGGGAGGCTGAGACAGGAGACTTGCTTGAACGCGGGAAATGGAGGTTGCAGTGAGTTGAGATTGCGCCACTGCACTCCAGCCTGGATGACAGAAAGAGACCGCATCTCAAAACAAACAAACAAAAAGGGTTGTTTACACATTACACACTGCAGAGTATTCAAAGAGAATGAGGACTGAATCAAGATCCTTGTATTTCTTGATTATGTTACTATCGGAGAGCACAACGTCAGTAAAGTGGTGAGAAGGCCAGTGCCAGATTACAGAGGATTAAGTGCGAAAGTAAAGAGAAGTTTGATCAAGCAAGAGAAGAGAGTGGTTTGAGCAAATGGCAGAAACAAGGGAGTGATATATTTTTAAATTTTATTACAGAAGCTTTCAAATGTATAAATAAAATGAAGAATAGTATAATGAACCTCATGTACCTATCAACATTCTGCTGTTATTTTATTGTCTCACCACATTTTTTTTTTTGGTCTTTTTATTTGAAACTAATTTTAGACATACAGAGAAGTACAAAAATAGTACAGAGAGTTCCTGTATTCCCTTCACCCAGATTCTTCTAATGTTAACATTGTACATAAGCATAGTACACTGATCAAAACCAAGAAATTAACATTGGTACAACACTATTACCTATAGACCATGTTTGAATTTTAGCAGGTTTTCTACTAATGGCCTTTTTTGTTCCAGGATCTCATGTAGGATCCCACATTGCATTTAGTTGTTATTTTTCCTTCATTTCTTCTAATCTGTAATGGTTCTTCAGTCTTGTCTTATCTTTCATAGTCTTTTCTGAGTGTTTTAAAGCAAAGCCCAGACATATTAACTTCATCTGTAAATGCTTAACTATGTTTCTCTAACAGATAAGGACTCTTTCTTTGTTATCATACATAATAAAATCAATAATTTCTTAATATCGTCTAATCACTATCTGTTCATCTCCCAATTTTCTAGAAAAAAAAAAAAAAGTTCTTTTTGCTGTTTGTTTAAATCGGGATCCAGGCCTGGTGTGGTGGCTTACGTCTGTAATACTAGCAACTTTGGGAGGCCGAGATGGGCAGATCACTTGAGGCCAGGAGTTCGAGAACATCCTGGCCAGCATGGTGAAACCCCATCTCCACTAAAAATACAAAAAAAAAAAAAAAAAAAGCTGTCATCGTGGTATGCACCTGTAGTCCCAGCTACTCAGGAGGCTGAGGCAAGAGAATTGCTTGAACCCTAGAGGCGGAGGCTGTGGTGAGCCAAGATTGCACCACTGCACTCCAGCCTGGGCAACAGAGTGGGACTCCATCTCAAAAAAAAAAAAAAAAAAGAAAGAAAAATAGTGTTTTTTACCTTTTTATGAAGAAACATTTCAAAATATACAGAAGTAGAATGGTTAATTGGATCCCCATATACACCTTCAACGATTATCTACTTATGATGAATCTTCTTTCTTCTACAGCCCTACCTACTTTCTTTATTATTTTGAAGCAAATCCCAGGCATCATTACATTAGTAAATATTTGGTATGTATCTCTAAAAGGTAAGGATTCTGGCTGGGCATAGTGGTTCATACCTGTAATCCCAGCACTTTGGGAGGCTGAGGTAGGCAGATTGCTTGAGCCTAGAGGTTCAAGACCAGCCTGGGAGACATGACAAAACCCTGTCTCTATTAAAAATTTAAAAAGTAGCCTGGCATGGTGGCACATGCTTAACAGTCCCAGCTACTTGAGAGGCTGAGGTGGGAGGATTGCTTGAGCCTCAGAGATTGAGGCTGCTGTGAGCTATGATCATGTCACTGCAATCCAGCCTGGATGATAGAGCAAGACTTTGTCTCTTAAAAAAAATGCATATATACGGATTTAAAAAATTTTGTGTTATTTTAGAGTTGCCATTTTGGTGTGTTGTCAAGGCTGGAATGCAGTGGCTGTTCACAGGCATGACCGTAACACCCTGCAGCCTTCAACTTCTGGCCTCAAGGGACACTCTCACCTCAGTCTCCCAACTAGCTAGAACTGTAGGTGTGTGCCACAGTTCCTAAATTAGAATTCTGCTTTTAAAGAGAACATAACTACAATAACATTAATGCATGTAAAAATTAATTTCTTAATATCAAGTATCTCATTAGGTTTTAAATTTCCAATTATCTCCTAAATGTTATCTTTTTACAATTTAAAAATTGGCCCACTGCTTGTTTTTCAAAGTATGGTTTTCTGGGAAGGGAGCTACACTTATTTGTGTATTATCTTTAGCTGCTTTCATGCTACAGTGGCAGAGTTGAGCATTTGCAACAGAAAACGTATGGCTCTCAAAGCCTGAAATATTTACTGTTTGACCCTTTACAGAAAGTTTGGTGACCCTTGCTTTAGGCAATTATCTTTTAGAATAATTAAAATTAGGAAGAAATGTCATGTTTACCTTCATTTTAACCACTTTGGGAGATCATTTGTTTGTGTACATTCAAGTTTCCTTCTGATATATTTCTTCTTCCTGAAGAACTTCCTTTAGCATTTCTTGTAGAATATGTTTTAGCTTTGTTTGTCTGAATAACATTTTTACTCTGCCTTTATTTTTAATAAGTATTGCTGGGTTTAGAATTCTGTGTTGATAGTTTTATTCTTTTGGCACACTATCCCTCTATTTCCTTTTGCTTTGTGTAGTTTCTGGTGAAATGTCTCTTTGTTTGTTTGTTTATATTTTGTTAGAGATGTCTATTATAATTATTATAATTTTTTTTTCTGAGACAGCGTCTCGCTCTGTCACCCAGGCTGGAATGCAGTGGTATGATCTTGGCTCACTGCAATCTCCACCTCCCGGGTTCAAGTGATTCTCCTGTTTCAGCCTCCTAAGTAGCTGGGTTTACCGTTGCCTGCCACTACACCTGGCTAATTTTTTTGTATTTTCAGTAGAGATGAGGTTTCACCATGTTGGCCAGGCTGGTCTCGAACTCCTGAGCTGAGGTGATCTGCCTGCCTTGGCCTCCCAAAGTGCTGGGATTACAGGTGTGAGCCACCATGCCCAGCCTTCTATTATATTTCTTACCTTTGCTCCTATGAATGCAATGCCTTTCTCTTTGGCTACTTTCAAGATTTTGTCTTTGGTTTTCCATAGTTTGTGTCTAGGTTTGTGGATTTTTTTCATTTTGTCCTTTGGTATTTATCTTGATTGGGGTTCTCTTGGCTTGCATCTATTCTTTGATGTATCATTATTTTTGGAAATTTTTCAGCTACCTTTTTTTTTTTTTTTTTTTTGACAGAGTCTTACTCTGGATTGCAGTGGCACAGTCTCCACCCACTGCTGCCTCAACCTCCTCAGCTCAGGTGATCCTCCCACCATAGTCTCCAGAGTAGCTCTGACTACAGGTGTCTGCCACCATGCCTGGCTAATTTTTTTTTTTTTGAGGCGGGGTTTCGCTCTTGTTACCCAGGCTGGAGTGCAATGGCGCGATCTCGGCTCACCGCAACCTCCGCCTCCTGGGTTCAGGCAATTCTCCTGCCTCAGCCTCCTGAGCAGCCGGGATTACAGGCACGCACCACCATGCCCAGCTCATTTTTTGTATTTTTAGTAGAGATGGGGTTTCACCATGCTGACCAGGATGGTCTCGATCTCTCGACCTCGTGATCCACCCACCTCGGCCTCCCAAAGTGCTGGGATTACAGGCTTGAGCCACCGCGCCCGGCGCCTGGCTAATTTTTTAAATTTTTTTTTATAAAGATGGGGTTTCACCGTGTTGCCCAGGCTGGTCTGGAACTCCCAGGCTCAAGCAATCTGTCTGCCTCGGCTTCCCAAAGTGCTAGGATTACAGGTGTCAGCCAGTGTACTTGGCCTATATCTCTTCAGAGCCGTTGTCTTTCTATTTTTGGGGGGATTCCAATTATTTACATAATAAGACCATTTAATGTTTTCCCATAGTTCCTGGATACGCTATTCTTTCTTTTCTTTTAATCTTCTCTTTTTGTTTTAGTTTGGGTAATTTTGACTGACCTAACTCTGAATTCTTTCTTTGGTATTGAGTTAACTGATAAGGCTGGCAAAGGCATTCTTCATCTGTTACCATGTTCATGTATTTCTAGCATTGCCATCTGATTCTTACAATTTCCATCTCTTTGCAGAAATTCATCATTCATGCATGCACCTTTTCTACTAAAGCCTTTAGCATATTGAACATAGTCATTTTAAATTTCTTTTCTGATAATTGTAACATCTTGGTCATCTCAGAGTCTGGTTTTGTTGATTGCTTTGTCTCATTGTAGTGGGTTTTTTTTTTCATGTGTGTATGAAGGAGATAATTTGTTATGTTAATGAGTGCTGGACATCATGTATACACTGATAGAAGTAGCACATCTCTGCTGCTGAGTTGTCAGTAGGGGTTAAGTCAATCTAGTCAGGATTTGTTTGGATTTTTTGTTGTTGCTATGGGTACCTTCAGTGCATCACCAGCTTCAGATTTATCTGCTGTTACCTTGTGTTTATGGTGGGTGCTATGTTACACCAGTATTTTTTTGTTTTTGTTTTTTCAGACAGGGTCTCACTTTGTTACCCAGGCTGGAGTGCAGTGGTGCGATCATAGCTTACTGTACCCTTGACCTCCTGGGCTCAAGTGATCCTCCCACTTTATCCTCCTCAGTAGCTGGGACTACAGGTGTGTGCTACCATGCCCAGCTTTTTTTTTTTTTTTTTTTTTTTTCCTGAGACAGAGTCTCGTTTTGTCGCCAGGCTCCAGGCTGGAGTGCAGTGGCGTGATCTCAGCTCAGTGCAACCTCCTCCTCCTGGGTTCAAGCAATTCTCCTCTCTGCCTCCCGAGTAGCTGGGACTATAGGTGCACACCACCATGCCCAGCTAATTTTTCTATTTTTTTTAGTAGAGATGGGGTTTCACCATGTTGGCCAGGATGGTCTCGATCTCTTGACCTCGTGATCCACCCGCCTTGGCCTCCCAAAGTGCTGGGATTACAGGCGCAAGCCACCGCGCCCGGCCCCAGCTAATTTTTTAAAAACATTTTTGTAGAGATGGGGGGGTCTCACTATGTTACTCAGACTAGTCTTGAACTCCTGGCCTCAAGCAATTCTCCTACCTCAGCCTGCCAGTGTTGGTATTATAGGCATGAGCCACTGTGCCCAGCCCCAGTGTTTTTATTGATGTTCATATTCTATACTCAGCTTCTGTCTTTGCCCTTGCATATCATGGTGAGTCTCTTTCTAAGCTCTAGCCCTTCCTCCAGCAGTAGACTGCTGCTGTTCATTACTCCATACTTGCTAGCCTGGTGGTAGGGGCCAGGGAAAGGGGATTCTTTGTTGTCATAGTCTAGCCTCTGCCTTAGGCAGACTCATGTGTCCCTGAGTCTCCTGGGTGGCACTTTCTTAGTGATCCTGTCCCTTTCCTAGCTGAAGGAAACTCTTTTTTTTTTTTTTTTGAGACGGAGTTTCACTCTTGTTACCCAGGCTGGAGTGCAATGGCGCGATCTCGGCTCACTGCAACCTCCGCCTCCTGGGTTCAGGCAATTCTCCTGTCTCAGCCTCCTGAGTAGCTGGGATTACAGGCACGTGCCACCATGCTCAGCTAATTTTTTGTATTTTTAGTAGAGACGGGGTTTCACCGTGTTGACCGGGATGGTCTCGATCTCTTGACCTCGTGATCCACCCGCCTTGGCCTCCCAAAGTGCTGGGATTACAGGCTTGAGCCACCACGCCTGGCATGAAGGAAACTCTTTTTTTTTTTTTTTTTTTTTTGAGACGGAGTTTCGCTCGTTACCCAGGCTGGAGTGCAATGGCGCGATCTTGGCTCACCGCAACCTCCGCCTCCTGGGTTCAGGCAATTCTCCTGCCTCAGCCTCCTGAGTAGCTGGAATTACAGGCACGTGCCACCATGCCCAGCTAATTTTTAGTATTTTTAGTAGAGACGGGGTTTCACCATGTTGACCAGGATGGTCTCGATCTCTTGACCTCGTGATCCACCCGCCTCGGCCTCCCAAAGTGCTGGGATTACAGGCTTGAGCCACCGCGCCCGGCCCCTGAAGGAAACTCTTAATGGTCTGGGCCCAGGATAGTTTCCTGTCCAACCCCTAGTAGTAGAGAGCTTTCTCTTTCCCCTTTCTCCAGCTACAGTGAGTTTTCGCCTATGTTCTGAAGGCAACTTGTTTTTGTCTAAGTGGCTTTAAGGCTCTTTCTCTGTGGTGGTTTTTTGTGAGCCCCCAGTGGAAGTCTAGAGAAGAGCCTACAAGTGAATGTGAACTCCCCTTGTGTCTGTTGCTTCCAGGGGTTCTGTACTCTCATGCTAGTCAATACTTGGACTTTAGCAATTTATTTAAAATTTTCAGTGATTCTTACCCATTTGTGTAGTGCGCAGCATTGTCTTCTCCTCATGCTTTGCTACTGTTGAGCCAGTGCTGATGTCTCCTCGTGGAAGCACCTGGCTTTCCTTAGATTTCATCCAGACCACTTGGTCTCCCTTACAATCTCAGGTTTCTGATGAATTCAGGGAAAGTTATGATTCAGTAAAGTCTCTAGCCTCTTCTCATTGTTCTGGTTGGGGAATGGTCTTTCCAACTTCCTGTATCATTTTTTTTTAATTGCATTTTAGGTTTTGGGGTACATGTGAAGAACATGCAAGATTGTTGCATAGGTACACACATGGCAGTGTGATTTGCTGCCTTCCTTCCCCTCAGCTACATCTGTCATTTCTCCCCATGCTATCTCTCCCCACCTCCCCACCCCCGTCCCTCCCCCATTTTCCCCCAACAGACCCCAGTGTGTAGTGCTCCCCTCCCCATGTCCATGTGTTCTCATTGTTCAACACCCACCTATGAGTGAGAACATGTGGTGTTTGATTTTCTGTTCTTGTGTCAGTTTGCTGAGAATGATGGTTTCCAGGTTCATCCATGTCCCTATAAAGGACACGAACTCATCGTTTTTGATGGCTGCATGATATTCCATGGTGTATATGTACCACATTTTCCCTGTCCAGTCTATCATCGATGGGCATTTGGGTTGGTTCCAGGTCTTTGCTATTGTAAACAGTGCTCCAATGAACATTTGTGTGCATGTGTCCTTATAGTAGAATGATTTATAATCCTTTGGATATATACCCAGTAATGGGATCGCTGGGTCAAATGGGATTTCTATTTTTAGGTCATTGAGGAATTGCCACACTGTCTTCCACAATGATTGAACTAATTTACATTCCCACCAACAGTGTAAAAGTGTTCCTATTTCTCCACACCCTCTCCAGCATCTGTTGTCTCCAGATTTTTTAATGATCGCCATTCTAACTGGTGTGAGATGGTATCTCAATGTAGTTTTGATTTGCATTTCTCTAATGACCAGTGATGATGAGCATTTTTTCATATGTTTGTTGGCCTCTTATATGTCTTCTTTTGTAAAGTGTCTGTTCATATCCTTCGCCCACTTTTGAATGGGCTTGTTTGTTTTTTTCTTGTAAATCTGTTTCAGTTCTTTGTAAATTCTGGATATCAGCCCTTTGTCAGATGGGTAGACTGCAAAAATTTTTTCCCATTCTGTTGGTTGCCAATTCACTGTAATGACTGTTTCTTTTGCCATGCAGAAGCTGTGGAGTTTGATTAGGTCCCATTTGTCTCTTTTGGCTTTTGTTGCCAATGCTTTTGGCGTTTTGGTCGTGAAGTCCTTGCCTACGCCTATGTCCTGAATGGTTTTGCCTAGATTTTCTTCTAGGGTTTTTATGGTGTTAGATCTGATGTTTAAGTCTTTAATCCATCTGGAGTTAATTTTAGTGTAAGGTGTCAGGAAGGGGTCCAGTTTCTGCTTTCTGCACATGACTAGCCAGTTTTCCCAACACCATTTATTAAACAGGGACTCCTTTCCCCATTGCTTGTTTTTGTCAGGTTTGTCAAAGATCGGATGGTTGTAGATATGTTGTGTCTCCTCTGAGGCTTCTGTTCTGTTCCATTGGTCTATATCTCTGTTTTGATACCAGTACCATGCTGTTTTGATTACTGTAGCCCAGCTTCCTATATCTTAATCAGAAGTCAAATTACAGTGTTATATAGTCACTTGAAATAGGTGCTGTCTTTGTGGTTGTGTGTTTAATTCAATAAGTGGTAGTTTCATTGGTTTAATTTTTCTCTCAATTTCAGGGATTGCTTTGTTCAAATTTTAATTTTGTTTCATAATTGTGTGAACTGTTTATGTGATTGCAAGAGATATATATAGAACAACATATATTGAAAAAAAGCCTAGTTTCTCTTCCTGCCTGCTCTATTCTATTCCATTCTTTCCTCTATAGGAAAACTTAAAAAAAAATCATATGGCATATTTCATTATTTAAGAAATATGACTGTCATTAAGAAATTGTTTTTGACCGTGCGCGGTGGCTCAAGCCTGTAATCCCAGCAGTTTGGGAGGCCGAGGCGGGTGGATCACGAGGTCAAGAGATCAAGACCATCCTGGTCAACATGGTGAAACTCCGTCTCTACTAAAAATACAAAAAAGTAGCTGGGCATGGTGGCACGTGCCTGTAATCCCAGCTTCTCAGGAGGCTGAGGCAGGAGAATTGCCTGAACCCAGGAGGCGGAGGTTGCGGTGAGCCGAGATCGCGCCATTGCACTCCAGCCTGGGTAACAAAAGCGAAACTCAGTCTCAAAAAAAAAAAAAAAAGTAAAGAAATTGTTTTTTATAAGTTCTTCATATTTATTTATTTATTTGAGACAGAGTTTCACTTTTATTGTCCAGGCTGGAGTGCAATGGTGCAATCTCGACTCACCACAACCTCTGCCTCCCAGGTTCAAGTGATTATCTTGCCTCAGCCTCCTGAGTAGCTGGGATTACAAGCATGCATGCACCAACATGCCTGTCTAATTTTGTATTTTCAGTAGAGATGGGGTTTCTCCATGTTGGTCAGGCTCGTGTTGAACTCCCGACCTCAGGTGATCCGTCCACCTCAGCCTCCCTAAGGAGGGATTACAGGCGTGAGCCACCATGTTCGGCCTTTTACAAGTTTTTGAACATCCTCATTCTTTCTAAAATTTCAGTATACTGTCTTGTGTTTCGTTTATCTGCAACTGTTACCCACAAAAAATGATGCCTACTGGGCCAAAAACTATATGAGAAGGCATTGCCTCTATTTTCTTAGGAATTTGTAGATTCGAGTTTCGGTTGTAATAAAATTTGACAGATGAGCATGAATTTAAAAGTTCACATTCTTGGGCTGGGTGCCGTGGCTCACACCTGTAATCCCAGCACTTTGGGAGGCCGAGGCGGGTGGATCACGAGGTCAAGAGATCGAGACCATCCTGGTCAACATGGTGAAACCCCATCTCTACTAAAAATACAAAACCATTAGCTGGGCATGGTGGCACGTGCCTATAATCCCAGCTACTCAGGAGGCTGAGGCAGGAGAATTGCCTGAACCCAGGAGGCAGAGGTTGTGGTGAGCCGAGATGGTGCCATTGCACTCCAGCCTTGGTAACAAGAGCCAAACTCCATCTAAAAAAAAAAAAAGTTCACATTCTTCATTCACTTTGAAAATTTTATTTGCTCTGTGATTGCCAGGTAACCTGTAAAGAGTGTAATCAAGGTGTGTTTGCTACTTCCCTGTTCCTCCCAGTTGCCTTTATGGTTCATGTAATGCTCTTTTTTAGCCAGCAGAGGCCACTAGAGCCTGCTAGGGAGCAGAAGTGCAACAGAAATGTGGCCGTTCTAAGAATGATTGCTAAAAGGTCACTTTTTAATAACTTTGTAATTATTATCTCAGTCTTGTTAGCTTATACCATGTGAAGAATTTATGCTAAATGTTGATAGGCAAGAAGGTCTGTATGACATTTACTTTCGTTATTTCATTATGTTTCATCTTTAAAGAAATAGATTTGAGAATTATAGTTAACTGCATTGCTTAATGTCTGTTGAGCTAACACCTCCTTTCCTATGTAAAACCCTACAAAGTACATGGTCCCTACTCTCTAGGAAATGATGATATATATGAGGAATGCTTCGGTTTATTACAGGCTTACTTTTTGCCCCCTGACTCTTCTCAGTTTGCAGGCCTTTCAGATATATCCATCTCACAAGACATTCCAGTAGAAGGAGAAATCACCATTCCTATAAGATCTCGCATCCGGGAATTTGACAGCTCCACATTAAACGAATCTGTTCACAGTACCATCGTAAGTTAGACTACTTGAGAGAACTTCTGTCCAGCATCATGGAACTAAGTAACTAATAGTACTTTGCAATATTTTCATTTGGTTCACTGATTTTGAATATATTTTATATACCGAAGTTTAATATTTTATCCTAGAGAATAATTTGTTACAGCTTTTTTGGAGAGCAGTTTGGTTATAATGCATATTAAGAATCTTAGCTATGCGTGGTGGCTTGCTCCTATAATCTCAGCACTTTGGGAGGCCGAGGCAGGTGGATCACCTGAGCTCAGGAGTTCGAGACCAGCCTGGCTAACATGGTGAAACTCCATCTCTACTAAAATACTAAAAATACAAGAATTGACCGGACATGGTGGCATGTGCCTGTAATCGCAGCTACTCGGGAGACTGAGGCAGGAAAATCGCTTGAACCTGGGAGGTGTGAAGGTTGCAGTGAGTTGAGATCGTGCCACTGCGCTCCAACCTGGGTGACAGAGCGAGACTCAGTCTCAAAAAAAAAAAAAAAAAAATCTTAAAATGTCCAAATCTTTTAAAATCATTATATTATCATACTTCTCCAAATATAGTATAAGGAAAGTTTTCAAAAGTAAAACAAAAATTTTCAACATAAAAATATCAATATACAAAGATGTTTATTATAGCATTCTTTGTAATAGGGGAAGCTAGAAATAGATGAACAACAGATGAGATATTAGTTAAGTAAATTATATTATATCTTTGTAGTGGGATGCTGAACAACTATTAAAAATTATGTTTACAAAGTGTTTAATAACATGGATAAAACTAGGTGAAAAAAACTAAAGCAGAATTAGCTCAGTGGTACTTTGAGAGGTTGTGTTTGTATTACTGAACCCTTCCTCCAGTTTCTTGATTTTTTTGTATCTGGCTTCTAAGATTCATTTACCAATTAAATTGGGAATGTTGGAAATTTATTTTATATATTTCAAAGAATACGACAGCTAGAGAGCAGGCTAATTGGCCCTTGGGACTCATCTTCTATGAATTGAATGTCACATACTGTTTTGTAGAGCAGCTTTTTGTAGTGCAATTGTTTTAGTTTCTTTAAGCAGACTATTGTGAGGGCTGTGTTTCTCCTTTATGGATTTTTCAACATCAAAACAGAGCAGATCAAAACAGATGTGGAAAACTATTAAAAGTTGGCTTAAGGAGTTAATAGAAAAAGCATGCCCTACCTCTCTGCTTTGTGTAGTGAAGGAATTGAACTGGAATTATCTGGAAAATTCAATGAAGAGTTTCCAGGAGATTGAAATAAAAGAAATTTTAGCAAATTAAGTAAGGCTGCTCACAACCTTGGTCATCACAATACAACAAGTTGTTTCTGTTTTTCAGATGCGTGATCTAAAAGCTGTTGGGAAAAAATTCATGCATGTTTTGTACCCAAGGAAAAGTAATACTCTTTTGAGAGATTGTAAGTATATGAGGTTTTTAAGGGTTTACTTTATTTATCTCACTGTACCTTTATCGTAAGTACTTTATAAGGCAAAGGCTCTGTGGTAATAAAACTGACATCATTTTGCAGGATCAGAAAATATGTAAATGAATATGAATATGTAAATCAAACTATTGGCAGAAATTAAAATTTTATTTTATTTTATTTTGAGACAGTCTCACTCTGACTCCCAGGCCAGAGAGCAGTGGTACAATCTCTGCTCACTGCAACCTCCGCTACCTGGGTTCAAGCAATTCTCATGCCTCAGCCTCCTGAGTAGCTGGGATGAAAGGCACCTGCCACCACACCCGGCTAATTATTTTTGTATTTTTAATAGAGACAGGGGTTTCACCATGTTGGCCAGGCTGGTCTCGAACTCTTGACCTTAGGTGATCCACCCGCCTTGGCTTCCCAAAGTGCTAGGATTACAGGCAGAAATTAAAAATTTAGATTGGAATCTTAGAGATTGAAAGATTTTGCTTATTATATTGTCCTCATCAATAAATATATACTGGCCAGGCATGGTGGCTCATACTCCCAGCATTTTGAGAGACTGAGGCAGGAGAATTGTTTGAGCTCAGGAGTTTGAGACCAGCCTGGGCAACAGGGTGAGACCTCATTTTTACTAAAAATAAAAAAAAATTAGCCAGGCCTGGTAGCACATGCCTGTAGTCCTAGCTACTTGGGTGGCTGAGGTGGGAGGATTGCTTGAGCCAAGATCAAGGCTATAGTGAGCCGTGACTGCGTCACTGCACCCTAGCCTAAGTGACAGAGTGAGATCTGTCTCAATGAATAAAATACATAAATTTAAAAAAAATGCTCTAATGGTTACTACAAAATACATTTCTGGAAGCTGCTAATACATAATATTTACATATACTACATATATTACATAATATTCCTGGAAGCTGCTGACACTTAAAGAATTAATGATCTCCAAGGGAAAGACAAATGTTCAAATTTTTGTTTGTTAGTTTTTTGACATGGAGTCTCACTCTGTTTCCCAGGCTGGAATGCAATGGCACAATCTCAGTTTACTGCAACCTTTGCCTCCAGGGTTCAAACGATTCTTCTTCCTCAGCCTCCAGAATAGCTGGGATTACAGGTGCCTGCCACCACACCTTGCTAATTTTTTTATTTTTAGTAGAGACAAGGTTTTGCCACATCCACCAGGCTTGTCTCAAACTCCTAACCTGAAGTGATCCACCTGCCTCAGCCTCCCATACTTCTGGGATTACAGGCAAGAGTCACCACTCCAAGCCTAAATGTTAATATAATAGTAAATACCCATAAACAATTAACAAATTAATAGTACCTTTATTGACAGTTCCATTTTCAAGCCCATCATTTAGTCTGATGACTGCTTTCTTTATTAGAGTTCTGTCAAAACAGACAGGGTCTCACTCTGTTAACCAGGCTGAAATGCAGTGGCATAATCATGGCTCACTGCAGCCTCAAACTCCTGGGCTTAAGCAGTCCTTCTGCCGCAGTCTCCTGAGTAGCTGGGACTGCAGGTATGCAACACTATGCTTTACTAGTTTTTAAATATTTTATATAGATGGGGGTCTCTCTGGGTTGCCAGGCTTGTCTCAAACTCCTGTCCTCAAGCAATCTGCCCATCTCAGCCTCCCAAAGTGCTGGATTACAGGCAAGAGCCACTGTGCTCAGCCAATGTTTAATTTTTTCAACTTTTTGTTAAAAACCAAGACAAAAGCACACACACTGGTCTAGGCCTTCACAGGGTCAGATTAGATCATCAGTACAATTGTCTTCTACCTCTGTATCTGTCCTGTTGGAAGGTCTTCTGGAGCATTAACACACATGAAACTGCCATCTTCGATGATAACAATGCCTTCTTCTGGAATATCTCCCAAAGGATTTGCCTGAGACTGTGTTATGGTTAACTTTTTTTTTTTTTTTTTTTTTTTTAGAGATGGGATCTTGCTCTGTCACTCAGGCTGGAGTGCAGGGACGTGATTCTACCTTACTATGGCCTCAAACTCCTGGGCTCAAGCCATTCTCCCACCCTAGCCTCCTATGCCCAGAGCCTGTGCCACTGTGCCTGGCTAACTTTTTAAAAAAAAAATGTGGCCGGGCACAGTGCCTCAGGCTTCTAATCCCAGCACTTCGTCAGGTCAAGGTGGGTGGATCACCTGAGGTCAGGAGTTCCAGACCAGCCTGGTCAATATGGCGAAACCCTGTCTCTATTAAAAATACAAAAATTAGCTGACCCTGGTGGCAAGTGCCTGTAGTCCCAATTAGCTGACCCTGGTGGCAAGCGCCTGTAGTCCCAGTTACTCGGGAGGCTGAGGCGGGAGAATCACTTGAACCTGTGAGGTGGAGGTTACAGTGAGCCAACATTGTGCCATTGCATTCCAGCCTTGGTGACAAGAGAGAAACTCTGTCTAAAAAAAAATAATTTTTTTTTTGTAGAGACAGGGTCTCGCTATGTTACCCAGGCTGAACTTTTTTTTTTTTTTTTAAGTAAATGTATACTCCAATGTAACAATGAAAAGTATAGTATAATAAATACATAAACCACAGTAACATAGTCATTTTTTATCATTATCAAGTACAGTATTATGTAGTATACATAACCATGCTATATTTTTATATGACTGGCAACATACTAGGTTTGTTTATACCAGCATCACCACAGACTTGTGAGTAATGTGTTGTACTAGATGTCATTAGGTGATAGAAATTTTTCAGCTCCATTATGATTTTATGGGACCACTATCATTGACCAAAATGTCATTATGTGGCACATGACTATACTTGAATTGAGTTTTTAAGCTGAGAAGTTAAAAAAAAAATAATGAAATTAGCAGCAGTTTTAATAGAAGTGGTAGGATTATAGTTTTTTACATCTTTTCTAAATTTTCCACAGTGGTGTCAAAATTAGTTATAGAATTAAAAATAAACACTATTAAGTATATAAGTTTGCATTCCTCTCTTGGGTAAGGTTATATACATGTGAAGTTAAAGTTAGATGTGGGATATGTGCCTTTATGGATTGAGTTGAGGAAGGTAATTGTGCTCTAAGCTGTGTGCTACTAAACTGTTGGCATACAAATCACTCAGCAGCTTTTTTTGTTTTTTTGAGATGGGGTCTTGCTCTGTCATGCAGGCTGGAGTGTAGTTGGTGTGATCTTGGCTCACTGCAACCTCCATCTCCCAGGTTCAAGCGATTCTCCTGCTGCAGCCTCCCAAGTAGCTGAGATTACAGGCATGTGCCACCACGCCTGGCTAATTTTTTTATATTTTTAGTAGAGACGGGGTTTCACCATGTTAGCCAGGCTGGTCTCGAACTTCTGACCTCAAGTGATCTTCCTGCCTCAGCTTCCCAGAGTGCTGGGATTACAGGCCAAATCACTCAGCAGCTTTTATTTTTATTTATTTATTTTTTTTGAGATGGAGTCTTGCTCTGTTACCCAGGCTGGAGTGCCAGTGGCGTGATCTTGGCTCACTGCAACCTCTGCCACCCAGTTTCAAGTAATTCCCATGCCTCAGCCTTCTGAGTAGCTGGGATTACAGGCACATACCACCATGCCCAGCAAATATTTTGTATTTTAGTAAAGACAGAGTTTTATCATGTTGCCCAGGCTGGTCTCAAACTCCTGAGCTTAGGCGATCTGCCTGCCTCGGCCTTCCAAAGTGCTAGGATTACAGGCGTGAGCCACTACGCCTAGCCTGCAGCTTTGATTGAGGACCATGTTTGCTAGATCTGATGTTGGCAGAGCCTACAGAGCCTTTTTCAGTTTTCAGAAAGCTTTCATATGTTATTTGTTAAAGTTTAACCTTGTGAAATTACCCATAGTGGGCTGTTTTTTCACCTAGAAGAACAGCAACTCTATATTAATTCAATATACTAATTATAAAATGGAAGCAGTGTGACAGATGGCAAGAGCTTTGGTCTAACAATCAAAAGACCAGGCTGGGAGTGGTGGCTTATGCCTGTAATCTCAGCACTTTGGGAGGCTGAGGTCGGTGAATCGCTTGAGGCCAGAAGTTTGAGACCAGCCTGGGCAACATGGCGAAACTACATCTTTACAAAAACTACAAAAATCAGTCGGGTGTGGTGGCATGTACCTTTAGTTCCCAGCTACTCAGGAGGCTGAGGTAGGAGGATCACCTGAGCCTGGGAGGTTGAGGCTCCAGTGATCCATCATCACACCACTGGCAACAGTGAGACCCTGTCTCAAAAAAATTTAAAAAAAGGAATCAGGCCAGATGCCGTGGCTCACACCTGCAATCCCAGCACTTTGGGAGGCCAAGGTAGGTGGATCACCTGATGTCAGGAGTTCGAGACAATCCTGGCCAACATGGTGAAACCCTGTCTCTACTAAAAATACGAAATTAGCTGGGCATGGTGGTGGGTGCCTGTAATCTCAGCTACTTGGGAGGCTGAAGCAGGAGAATCACTTGAACCTGGAGGCAGAGGATGCTATGAGCTGAGATTGCACCATTGCACTCCGGCCTGGGCAACAAGAGGGAAACTCCATCTCAAAACAACAACAACAACAACAACAACAACAACAAAAACCAGAATCAGAAGCCCTAGGTTCTGGTGCCACCTCCACATATAAAGTTGAGCAAGTAATTTCCTTCTCATCTTCATTTTTTGTATTTGTGAACTGAGTATGATTATACTTGCCTTGTCTAATGCAGTCTCTGACCGGTAAAGTTCCTTGGCTGTAGTCTTTTTTTCTGAGTGTCAGGTAGGGAACTGACTGTCCATTGGTCTTTAATTATAGCATGATAGTATGTGGCTTAGTAGATGGGGAGAAGGGAAGGGTGGTTTGTGGGATATGAAGTAAACAAAACTTAAAGTCTATGTGAAGAAGTGCATTCAGGATTAGGGGACAGGGAGGGCAGGTAGTGGGAGAGGAGAGGTAGGAAGGCTTCAGCAGACAAAGAGAGCCTTGATGTCTGAATTCCAGGAGTGCAAGAGGTAGCTATTGGAATAAGATAGAAAATACTACCTTTGCTTCTGTCTTGTAGGGGATTTGTGGGGCCCTTTGATCCTTTGTGTGACACTGGCATTGTAAGTACTTGCATTTTCTTTCTTTATCATTTGAGCTAGAGTAGACTTTTTTTGTGGATTTTCAAAATTGTGGGGGATTTTGATTGAATATTTCATTTAGGACTTGTATGACATGTTGTACTCCTTAGGTATTTAAGCCTCAAAAGTCACTTTCCAAATCAATTAAAAAATGATGAAATTAGGCTCACCTTCCTTAATCAATGACATTTTAGTCTGTTTTAGCCATGTCTGTTCCACAAACATTTATTTATTCATTTACTCTCTTGTTCCTTCCCATTATTAAACTAAGTGAATTAAATATTTATAGGTTTAAGCACCCTTTGCAAACATAATTCTCTGTAACTCTTACTAAAAAGAAGAATGAGAATGAGAATAAATTAGAATAGAAGTAGTAGAGTTAAAAAGCAAGATCATGTTTCAGAGTGTCATACTTTTCCATACACATTGTATGGAGAGGAAGAGGACAGAGGAAGGAGAGGAAGGTTACAGTAGAGAGAGGAATATAACCATTGATAGAGTGGAAAAAAATACTGCCCTGAAATTCAGTTCCGAGTTCTCATTTTGACTCTGCTATTGGATAACTATGTGACTTTGCGTTACTAATAACCAATGTTTGTATAATTTTTCCCAGTTTGCAGAAAACTTTTAAATAATTTCTCTTATTTTAACCTTATAGCAATAAATAAAATTATTTTCTTTCTTTCTTTCTTTCTTTTTTTTAATTGACGAACAAGCTTCGATTCAAAAAGGTTGAGGATTTAACTAAGATCAAATAATCAGTGGAAGACCTGAGATTCAACCTCAGGTTTCCTCACTACTTATTCTGTACCTGTACAGTTCATTACACTTCTCTTCCCACCTGGTCACTCCAGATCTCCTCTTCCATATCTGTAAAGGGAGACAGTTGAGGGTCCTTTCTAGGCTTAACCCTTTATGGTTCTAAATTCACTAAGTTTCTTGCCGACTTCTCTAATTTTTTAAATTTAAATTGAGCATATATTAATTTAGGTAATAATGTAGAGTGTTATTTCTTATGCTTTTAATAACCATGTCAAGGGACGCACCCTAATGCCTTGATAGAGGGGTTTATATTAGAAGTCCCAAGCTTCTATGTATATGTTTAGTTTTGAAAGATTAATCTTATAAATTATATAGTTTAACCCCACTTAGTTATATAGAAAACTGGAGTCCCAGGACATCAAGTGACATATCTAGTGACAGAACTAGGATCAGTTTCTGGGTCTCTTGCCTTCCAGGCTAGTTAATATTCTTTCCATCATACCATGCTGAAGCAATAGGGATTCCAGACAACAAGTGATGAGTGCTGGCACATTCTTTGCATCTGGTTGTCAGGACTTGGAATGGAATATGCATAGCATAGAATAAAAAAGCCTGTGCATACTGCCAAGCAGTGTAGCAGGGCAAGAAAGACTTACAGCGTGACTTCTCTATACTGTTTAATAAGAAGAGGTTGTGAGCTTACAGTTATTATTTTTCTTGCTACTAACACTGTCTAAATATTCAAAACTGTTTATTTACATCTGTAAAATTCTTAGACAAAGAAAGGATATTTAAGTGGCTGTTCAACTACTCAGTTCCAAAGCAAAACCCTTTAGTAATAATCTGTATGTTTTAATTTTTAAAAAAATCAACCACAAAATAGGCTTATAGACTGTTTTCATTTTTATTTATTATTTTTATTTTGTTTTGAGGCAGAGTTTCATTCGGTTACCCAGGCTGAATCAGTGGTGTGATTATAGCTCACTGCAGCCTCAACCTCCTAGGCTCAAGCAATTCTCCCAGCTTAGCCTTCCTAGTAGCTAGGACTACAGGTGTGCACCACCATGGCCAGCTAATTTTTTATTTTTTGTGGAGACGGGGGTTTTGTCATGTTGCTCAGGCTGGTCTCAATCTCCTGGCCTCAAGCGATCTGCCTGCCTTGGCCTCCCACAGTGCTGAGATTATAGACTGAGCAACCATACCTGGCCTATTTCCATGTTTAAATATCTCAACTGAAACCTTAACCCAAGAATTATAAGTTCAGATGTGTCTAAAGGCTAGAGAAGTAACCTAAATGCATGTATTAGTGATATGGTGGCTGTAAGCCCCTTGCACCTATGTCAGTTATATTTTATTGCTGCAGTGTTGGAATGCTGGCTCGGTGTTAGAAAGTCTAATTAGTTGTTTTTTTGTTTTTTTTTTTCAAGAAAATCTAGAAATTCATATTCTTATGTGAAATAAAATAATGTCTACTTAAATCCAAATCATCTTAAATATTATATAAGCCCAAAACCTCGTATCTGTGAGCCACATTTGACCCTTCAATTTATAACCTCCGCTTAAACAAAAAAGGTCTTCAGTAATCCATTTAAACATTTCAACAAGGTCAAATGGAGCACCCTTTGTAGTCCTGAGGCATTTGGAATTTGCAATAAGGCAGCCTTTCCAAATACTTGTGCCATTTCTCTTTTAGCACAACCTGCATATTACAGATCTTAAGGTGAGGTGTAGCACAGGAATCTGATTCAGAGTTTGAGAACTTATGCCTTAACTTTGTTGTTGTGAGTAAAAGATTAAGCAATTCTTATGCTGTTTCCTTTTCTCAGAATGCTGCAAAGAGACTCTGCAGATAGTGAAAAAGATGGAGGGCCCCAGTTTGCAGAGGTGTTTGTCATTGTCTGGTTTGGTGCAGTTACCATCACCCTCAACTCAAAACTTCTTGGAGGGAACATGTAAGTATTATCAAAATGCACTCTTTTTTTCTCCTTTGCAAGTAGTATATCTTAGATTAAGGAAGACAAGCTAGTTAGAATTTTTTTTTTTTTTTTTGTTTGAGACAGGATCTCACTCCGTCCCCCAGGCTGGAGTGCATTGGTGTAATCATGGCTTACTGCAGCCTCTGCCTCTCAATCTTAGCATCCCAAGTAGCTGGGATCCTCCTGCCCCAGCATCCCGAGTAGCTGGGACTACAGGCATATGCTACTATGCCTGGCTAATTAAAAAAAATTTTTTTTTGTAGAGACAGGGTCTCACTGTACTACTTAGGCTGGTCTTGAACTCCTGGACTCAAGTGATCCTCCCACCTTGGCCTACCAAAGTGCTGGGATTACAGACATGAGCCACCATGCCTGGCCTGATATTTTTTTTTAAAAGAAAAATCAAATTAAATAAGGGCCAAAGAGAAGTGTTCTTTTTTTTTTTTTTTTTTTTTTTTAGACAGAGTTTCGCTCTTGTTACCCAGGCTGGAGTGCAATGGCGCGATCTCAGCTCACCGCAACCTCCACCTCCTGGGTTCAAGCAATTCTCCCGCCTCAGCCTCCTGAGTAGCTGGGATTACAGGCACGCGCCACCATGCCCAGCTAATATTTTGTATTTTTAGTAGAGACGGGGTTTCACCATGTTGACCAGGATGGTCTCGATCTCTCGACCTTGTGATCCACCCGCCTCTGCCTCCCAAAGTTCTGGGATTACAGGCTTGAGCCACCGCGCCCGGCTGAGAAGTGTTCTTAAAACCACTACCACTGGACAGGGATAACCTTGTTGAGTTAAATTATCTTAAATAATCTGAGGTCTTTTGATAAGCTTCACATGCTCTCTCCGGGCCCTGAAATCATAGGCAGATTTTTTTTTTTTTTTTTTGAGATGGAGTTTCGCTCTTGTTACCCAGGCTGGAGTGCAATGGCGCGATCTCGGCTCACCGCAACCTCCGCCTCCTGGGTTCAAGGAATTCTCCTGCCTCAGCCTCCTGAGTAGCTGGGATTACAGGCACGTGCCACCATGCCCAGCTAATTTTTTTTTTTTTTTGTATTTTTAGTGGAGACGGGGTTTCACCATGTTGACCAGTATGGTCTCGATCTCTCGCCCTTGTGATCCACCCGCCTCGGCCTCCCAAAGTGCTGGGATTACAGGCTTGAGCCACCGCGCCCGGCCAGGCAGATTTTTTTGTGTTAGAAGAGTATGTACATTTTAGGGGGCAAGTGGTCCATAGCTTTCAACAAATTCTCAAGTATAATAGGTCTATACGCTAGAAAGAATTAAGGAGCACCATCTTAGAGGTTCAGAGAAACATATCTCTAGGAATTAGAGCAGATCATCTGGTGTTAAATGATTGACTCTTAAGGGGTTCGAGAGGAGGAAGAGTATGGGGAAAGAAAATTAAAGCATGTACTTCATTTTTTTTTGAGATGGAGTCTTGCTCTGTCGCCCAGGCTGGAGTGCAGTGGCATGAGCTCAGTTCACTGCAACCTCCACCTCCTGGGTTCAAGTGATTTTCCTGCCTTAGCCTCCCAAGTAGCTGGAATCACAAGTGTCTGCCACAATGCCTGCCTAATTTTTTTTGTATTTTTAGTAGACATGGGGTTTTACCATGTTGACCAGGCTGGTCTCGAACTCCTGATCTCAGGTGATCCACCTACCTCGGCCTCCCAAAGTGTTGGGATTACAGGTGTGAGCCACTCACCACACCCATCCAAAAGCATACTTAATAATTAATGTTAGGATATAGATGTTATATACTAAGAAGGAGGCAACAGTCCATTATATAGAGAATTGTGTGTAATCAGCTGTGTCATAACACCCATCAGCTGTATTTATGATCTTTATAAATGTATTTTGTTTTTAAGATCTTTTTTTCAGAGCCTCTGTGTGTTGGGTTACTGTATACTTCCCTTGACAGTAGCAATGCTGATTTGCCGGCTGGTACTTTTGGCTGGACCAGGACCTGTAAACTTCATGGTTCGGCTTTTTGTGGTGATTGTGATGTTTGCCTGGTCTATAGTTGGTAAGTATGTACTTATTTCCACAATAGTAGAACAGACAAAAACATGATTTAAAGGTGAAGACCAGATGAGGAGCAGTGTAACTCCAAAGTTACATGTGAGTGATCTGATTCTTGACGGTATTATCCATAGACCCCTCTTCCCTAAGTAGGCATTGATGGGGATGCTGTCTATCTTACCAGAGATGGATATCTGGACTTAGAAGATGTGGAGAGTCATATCTTTTTTCTTTTTTCTTAAAAAAAATCCACTTAGGGAAAGTGGATTACACTGCATTTAGGCCAGTCCTGACATATACGAGGCATTAGGTGACTGTGACATGATTTTGATGTTTTCCTGACCAACTAATTAAAATAAAACTGATTAACATTTAAAGGTTGCTTATCAAAGGCCAGGTACTGTTTAAGTGCTTTATATATATTATCCTTTTTAATCCTCACAGCAACTCTAGTAGAGAAATACTCTTTTTAGTCCCATTTTATAGATAAAGAACAGTTACAGAGAGGTTGAGCACCTTGCCCTAGGTTGCATTACTAGTGAGTAAGAGAGTGAAATTGCAAACCAGGCAGTCATGAACCCTTAAGAACTATACTAGACCACTTCCTAGTGTAGATTGTAAGTATCATTATATAGCACTTTTCTGCTTCAGTAGAACATTTTTCTAAAGACTAGGAAGGGCCTATAGCAATGATAATGAATGCTATATGCTCATTGTTTTTACATTCCTAAAGTTCTCTTAAAATTTCAGCTTAAATTTAGAAGTGTTCACTAGCTTCTGCTTTAATGGATAGACTGCTTAATATTTTTAAGTGTAGTGACATCTCATTGCTCTGGAACATGGTTGAAAGCTAAAAAGTAATCCAATAAAGGTTTGAGAGAGCCAGAATTAATATTCCAAAGACTGTATATTAAGCTTGGGTACTTTACCCATGGGAAGAGCCCCTAGAGATGTTTATAGTATTCTCTGATGTCTGATAGTCTGGCTAGTGGTCTATCTATTTTGTTAATCTTAAAAAAAAAAAACCAGCTCCTGGATTCATTAATTTTTTTTGAAGGGTTTTTCATGTCTCTGTCTCCTTCAGTTCTCCTCTGGTATTAGTTATTTCTTGTCTTCTGCTAGCTTTTGAATTTGTTTGCTCTTGCTTCTTTAGTTCTTTTAATTGTGATGTTAGGGTGTTGAGTTTAGATCTTTCCTGCTTTCTCCTGTGGGCATTTAGTGCTATAAATTTCCCTCTAAACACTACTTTAGCTGTGTCCCAGAGATTCTGGTATGTTGTGTCTTTGTTCTCATTGGTTTCAAAGAACTTATTTATTTCTGCCTTCATTTTGTTATTTACTCAATAGTCATTCAGGAGCAGATTGTTCAGTTTCCATGTAGCTGTGCAGTTTTGAGTGAGTTTCTTAATCCTGAGTTTTAATTTGATTGCACTGTGGTCTGAGAGACTGTTTGTTATGATTTCTGTTCTTTTGCATTTGCTGAGGAGTGATTTACTTCCAATTATGTGGTCAATTTTAGAGTAGGTGTGATGTGGTGCTGAGAAGAATGTATATTCTGTGGATTTGGGGTGGAGAGTTCTGTAAATATCTATTAGCTTTGCTTGGTCCAGATCTGAGTTCAAGTCCTGGATATCCTTGTTAATTTTCTGTCTCATTGATCTGTCTTATATTGACAGTGGAGTGTTAAAGTCTCCCACTGTTATTGTGTGGGAGTCTTAGTCTCTTTGTAGGTTAAGAACTTGCTTTATGTATCTGGGTACACCTGAATTGGGTGCGTATATATTTAGGATCGGTAGGTCTTCTTGTTGCATTGGTCCTTTTACCATTATGTAATGCCCTTCTTTGTCTCTTTTGATCTTTGTTGGTTTACAGTCTATTTTATCAGAGACTAGGATTGCAACTCTTGCTTTTTTTTTGCTCTCCATTTGCTTGGTATATCTTCCTCCATCCCTTTATTTTGAGCCTATGTGTGTCTTTGCATGAGAGATGGGTCTCCTGAATACAGCACACTGATGGATCTTGACTCTATGCAATTTGCTAGTCTGTGTCTTTTAATTGGGGCATTTAGCCTGTTTATATTTAAGGTTAATACTACTATGTGTGAATTCAATCCTGTCATTATGATGCTGATTATTTTGCCCATTAGTTGATGTACTTTCTTCGTAGTATTGATGGTCTTTACAATTTGGTATGTTTTTGCAGTGACTGGTACCAGTTTTTCCTTTCCATATTTAGAACTTCATTCAGGAGCTCTTGTAAGGTAGGCCTGGTGGTGACAAAATCTCTCAGCATTTGCTTGTCTGTAAAGGATTTTATTTCTCCTTTGCTTATGAAGCTTAGTTTGGCTGGATATGAAATTCTGGGTTGAAAATTCTTTTCTTGAGGAAAGTTGAATACTGGCCCCTACTCTCTTCTGGCTTGTAGAGTTTCTGCTGAGAGATCCACTGTTAGTCTGATGGGCTTCCTTTTGTTGGTAATCCAGCCTTTCTCTCTGGCTGCCCTTAGTATTTTTTTCCTTCATTTCAGCCTTGGTGAATCTGACTTGGGTTTCACTTGGTGAAGTTGTCTCAGGGTTGCTCTTCTTGAGGAGTATCTTTGTGGTGTTCTCTGTATTTCTTGAATATGAATTTTGGTCTGTCTCACTAGGTTTGGGAAGTTCTCCTGTATAATATCCTGAAGAGTGTTTTCCAGCTTGGTTCCATTCTCCCTGTCATTTTCAGGTACACCAATCAATGGTAGGTTTGGTCTTTTCACATAGTCCCATAATTCTTGGAGGCTCTGTTCGTTCCTTTTTGTTCTTTTTTCTCTAATCTTGTCTTCCTGCTTTATTTCGTTAAGTTGATCTTCGATCTCTGATATCCTTTCTTCCACTTGATCAATTTAGTTTGATACTTGTGTATGCTTCACAGAGTTCTCGTGCTGTGTTTTCAGCTCCATCAGGTCATTTATGTTCTTGTCTAAATTGGTTATTCTAGTTAGCTATTCCTCTAACCTTTTTTTCAAGGTTCTTAGCTTCCTTGCATTGGGTTAAAACATGCCCCTTTAGATCAGAGGAGTTTATTATTAATCACCTTCTGAAGTCTACTTCTGTCACTTCATCAAACTTATTCTCTGTCCAATTTTGTTACCTTGCTGGCAAGGAGTTGTGATCCTTTGGAGGATAAGAGGCGTTCTGGTTTTTGGAATTTTCAGCCTTTTTACACTGGCTTTTCCTTATCTTCGTGGATTTATCTACCTTTGGTCTTTGCTGTCGGTGACTTTCAGATGGCGTTTCTGTGTGGACATGATTTTGTTGATGTTGCTGCTTCTTTCTATTTGTTAATTTTTTTTCCAGCAGGCCCCTCTGCTTCAGGTCTGCTGGAATTTGCTGGAGGTCTACTCCAGACCCTGTTTGCCTGGGTGTCACCAGCAGAGGTTGCAGAACAGCAAAGATTGTGGCCTGCTTCTTCCTCTGGAAGCTTCATCTCAGAGGGGCACCCGTCAGATACCAGCCAGAGCTCTCCTGTGTGAGGTGTCTGTCGACCCCTGCTGGGAGGTGTCTCCCAATCAGGAAGCACTGAGGTTAGAGACCCACTTGAGGAGGCAGTCTGTCCCTTAACAGAGCTCAATTGCTGTGCTGGGAGATCCACTGCTCTCTTCAGAGCTGGCAGGCAGGAACGTTTTAAGTCTGCTGAAGCTGCGCCCACATCTGCCCCTTCCTCCAGGTGCTCTGTCCTAGGGAGATGGGAGCTGCAGCCTTTCTTTCAGAGACGCCCTGTCCAGAGAGGAGGAATCTAGTGAAGCAGTCTGGCTACAGCAGCTCTGCTGAGCTGCGGTGGGCTCCGCCTAGTTCAAACTTCAGGCTTTGTTTACCCAGTGAGGGGGAACCTGCCTACTCAAGCATCAGTAATGGTGGATGCCACTCTCCCCACCAAGCTTGAGTGTCCCAGGTCGACTTCAGACTGCTATGCTGGCAGTGAGAATTTTAAGCCAGTGGATCTCAGCAGAGTGGGATCCTCTGAGCTAGACCACTCGGCTCCCTGGCTTCAGCCCCCTTTCCAGAGGAGTGAACGGTTCTGTCTCACTGGCATTCCGGGTGCCACTGGGGTGTGAAGAAAAACTCCTGGAGCTAGCTCAGTGTCTGCCCAAATGGCCACCCAGTTTTGTGCTTGAAACCCAGGGCCCTGGTGCCATAGGCACCCAAGGGAGAGCCCTGGTCTGCAGGTTGTGAAGACGATGGAAAAAGCTTAGTATCTGGGCCAGAATGCACCGTTCTTCACGGTATAGTCCCTCATGGCTTCCCTTGGCTAGGGGTGGGAGTTCCTGGACCCCTTGTGCTTCCTGGTTGAGGCAACTCCCCACCCTGCTTCAGTTCAACCTCTGTGGGCTATACCCACTGTCCAACCAGTCCCAATGAGATGAGCTGGGTACCTCAGTTGGAAATGCAGAAATCACCTGCCTTCTGCATTGATCTTGCTGGGAGCTGCAGAGCAGAGCTGTTCCAGTTTGGCCATCTTGCCAGACACCTCCTATTATTTTTTTTTTAAAGAGTTGGGAGGTTGGGTGTGGTGGCTCATGCTTGTAATCCCAGCACTTTGGGAGGCCAAGATGGGTGGATCACCTGAGGTCAGGAGTTCGAGACCAGCCTGACCAACATGGTGAAACCCTGTCTCTATTAAAAAAAAAAAGAGAGAGAGAGAGATGGGATTTCACTCTGTCACTCAGGCTGGAGTGGAGTGGTGGAACCGTAACATATTGCAGCGTTGAACTCCTGGCCTCAAGCAGTTTTCCCACCTCAGCCTCCCAAGTAGCTGAGATTACAGGCACAAGCCATGGCACCCAGTGAGAGGAGTGATTCTTTTTGTTTTGTTTCATTTTTTTGAGACCGGGTATTGCTCTGCCATCCAGGCTGGAGTGCAGTGGCATCATCTTGGCTCACTGCAACCTCCGCCTCTTGAGTTCAAGCAGTTTTCCTGCCTCAGCCTCCTGAGTAGCTGGGATTACAGGTGCCTGCCACCATACCCGGCTAATTTTTGTATTTTTAGTAGAGAAGGTTTCATCATGTTGGCCAAGCTGGTCTTGAACTCCTGACCTCGGGTGATCTGCCTGCCTTGGCCTCCCAAAGTCTGGAATTACAGGCATGAGCCACTGCGCCTGGCCAGAAGGGTGATTCTTGATGAGTAAAATGATGAGTAGGTTTTTCTTAGATGGACAAGAGAGGGATTGCATTTAAAAGAGCTGATAATTTCTGAAGAACAGTTAGCTCCAAAAGCACAGCAGCCCAAGGCCATTTGCCATAGAAACAAATAACCTTACACATCTTTATAAGCCTTTTCAGTACAGTTCAGTAACTTTTCCAGAAAAGAGTAAAAAACTCCTTTTAGAAAGGTTTCCATCCAAAATGGGTTAGTACTTGAAATAAGAAGCCCTCGGCTCTCTGAAAAACTACCTTGCAGAATGCCTTTATCTCTGAGAATCACCAGTATAACTAAACTTTTAGTGTAATTCTGCGTTCCAGATTATGCCAAGCATTTGAATGTTTAGTAAATGTTAGTAGTTGTGACAATATTACTGCATTAAACATTCCTTTTTGTCTTGTCTTGTTTAGCCTCCACAGCTTTCCTTGCTGATAGCCAGCCTCCAAACCGCAGAGCCCTAGCTGTTTATCCTGTTTTCCTGTTTTACTTTGTCATCAGCTGGATGATTCTCACCTTTACTCCTCAGTAAATCAAGGATGGAAAATTAAAAACCAGTGAATTGAAAGCACATCCGAAAGATGCAATTCACCATGGAGCTTCGTCTCTGACCCTCTTTTGTCTAATTTTGGAGGTATTTGGTAACTGGGTAGGTGAGGAGATTAAAAGGGAGCCATATAGCACTGTCACCACTTTTGGGAGGAACTGATGTTTGAAAGGCTATTCTTTTCTCTCTTAATGTCATTTCTTTAAAACTACATGTGCATACTACACACAGTATACAGTGCCTCCTTAAGGACCATGGAGTCACCATGGTCCATTTGGGTGACAACCAGTGACTTGGGAAGCACATGGATATGACTTACAAGTTGAATAGAGGTGATAACTATTTTTAGTTTTGAGAATACCAGTTCAGGTGCAGCTCTTAAACACATTGCCTTATGACTAAGAGAATATGCCTCTCTTTTCACAAATAAAAATGGTTGGTCTACATCCATTTTTTTTAAATTTCTCTCTCTTAAGCTTAAAAAGGCAATGAGAGAGAGAGGTTAGGAGGGGGTTCATACATGGGGAATGAGAAAACATGCATTAACCAATATTCAGAATTTGATCAGAGGAAATTCTACACTTGTTACTTTAAAAAGAAAAAAAAAAGCAAAGGGCCTCCAAAGAATCAGCCTCTTTGGTCCCTGTGTGTAGTCACCTTTCTGCCAAGTTTAACAGCATCTTTGTTGGCACTCTAGTTTTAATCTTGCTCCTTAGCTTTGAATATTCAGTCTAAAATGTTAGTAGTCAACATGTAATTTTTTTGACTGAAATTCTCAATGTTCCAATGCTAGAGCTTATCCAAAAAGAAGACCTCAGAAGCTTAGATTGGTAGATTTCTAGTCCATATTATCGTGTGGGCACCTTCTCTTAGGGTGGAATGAGGCAGTTTGGATGCAGCATAGTTAAAAGGAGTTCTTTATTATTTTCTGTAGTCTGGCCTCTAGTAAAGCTAAATCAGAAGCTTGCATTTAACCATGTGAACAGGGAGGGATTTAGTGTTCTGATGGCTGATTAATAGAACAGCTAGATGCTTAGAGCATGACGTGGGATGGGATGAGTGTACAGCTGCTGCCTTTTCATAGTGGGCTTAGCAGTTTTTCCATTAGATGTGTTTTTTGGATTGGGGAATAGCAGTTTATTTTCTTGGCTTTAGACTTTGTCAAGCTCATTAGCTCCCCTTTAGACAAGTACATTTTGCACATGTGCACCTACTTGTACTCTCAGATATTTATGCACACAAGTGTGAAGGGTTTTCAGGGAGCAGGGCATCTGGGACAGGTTGATTCTGAGCTAAACAGGGCTCCTTTAAGGCAATATGAACTGTTGCCTTCTATAAATTGCACATTGAAAAACTCTAACAGACAAAGATTAGGTGTCAGGCAGAAAACACTCATTGTAAATATACTATTAGTTGATAAACATAGGACTTTCTTATTCCACATTTTTTCTTTATCATATAATTTCAATATTTATTCCTTTTGTATTTAAAGACTACCTACACGTAGATATATGATTCCAAAATCATATTTTCTCCATCCACACATAAGCCAAGTGAATACTGGGCCAAATGGGTTCTTGGAATGATAATTACAAAACATTACAAAGTGGGTCCCCTTGGTTCCAGCCTTGTCCAGAATTTTTTGTTATATATTTCTATTTATTACAATTTACCTTTTAAATTGTGAAATAAACCTCTCTGTACACAGAGCCAATGTTTCAACTTTGAATTAGTAAAGAAAATACCTTGGAACTGATCCTCATTTTGAAATTGGTTCTAATGATCCCATTCCAGTGTCTGAAATTCTCTTACTTCCCACTAAAGCTCTCTCTCCGCCGAAGTTGTTTCATAATCTGTCTCAATGAATATAATGTAAAATTAAAGAAGTAACCATGCTTCTCAAAGGGAATTAAGTCTTTATTGAATTTTACTCAGGCTAATTGTTTGGTCAGAACTTCCTAAGGCCACAGCTTTGGGGAGGTTGTGTAGGTGTACATTGTGGGTGGTTTATACATATTGGGACTTAACGGCAGCTTGTTCTGTGTTTTTATCTTTGCTCTTGGGTGACTTAGGGAATTATTTTATTTTATTGATTTGATTTGATTTGATTTAACCCTTTTTCTGTTTGCCTCGAAAATACTCGCCAGTGGCACGTGTGGCTGTAGCATTTACCCCAAGATAACTTTGCCACGAACTATTTCATATTATTCTAGTATATTGACTTTGGAAACAAAAGACATCATTCTATTTATAGCATTCTTTTTTTAGTAGCGCTATTTCCAGCTACAAAATATAGTCATTCTTGACCACTGAAAATGTCAAATCCTAGAAAACGTAGCATGCCTACGAGTAACGTTAACATCATTTTCGAAAAGTTGTTGACTGAAGATTCATTTGATGAATCCATTTTTTTCAAAATAGACAATTCTGATGTTCTGTTTAGAAATAACTCAGTTTTTGTATTTTTTCACATTGAAAGTCAGGTTGCTTCGGCCTCAAAGAGTATGTTTATGTAAATTAGCCCTGGCAGTTTTTTGTCTTTGTTTTTGTTTTCTAAATGGGAAGAGGGTTAAATGCAGGTTGATAAAATAAATGTTTGTCTTTCTGAAAGTGAGTGACTTAAAGGGATGAATAAATATTTTCTTAACATAGGCAAAAAAGTGCACTGCTTTCTGTGATGGAAGTTAAAACCTGAATGTCTGGAAGTTGTAACCCTCAACATGGCTTTTCCTGATTTGCTGCAAAGGCACATAGCTGATTATAGAAGTAAAGACAGCAAGGACAGGGGACTCCAACAAAGGAAACCCTGTTGCAGGAATTGGGGACTTTCATGCTTCAGATGAAATTCAGGCATGCGAGCATCACTGCAGAATGTGGCGCATCACTGCCATCATGAGTCATCACTGGCTGCTCCTACTTCTGAGACCAAGACTCTGTTGTCATATTCTTTAGCAATAGAAAGGGTAAAGACTGGATTTAATAGCTGTTTGGAGTACAAAAACTCAACTGATGCCAACATAGTTGAATGTGCAGTATAGTCTTAAAAGTCAGCCGTTAATCATTAAGTCTTTTGCCTCTGAAGAAGTTTATGACATTAGTTGATTTTGATCTTTTCATTGTGGTGGGGTTTTCCTGTTGTTGGGCAGGGCGGGGTCACAGGACATAAGACTAGTAAGCATTTTACTGTTTACTCTATTTGTCTTTTTATAAACAGTATCTCCCAAAATGTCACTAGAAGGCTAGCAAGCCTGTATTTGGACATTTAATTGTATACTTTATATAATATAACTACTAACTGTATTTTGACTGCCTGTTTATTCCCGGAGACAAAAATGAAAATCTCCTCTCAGTTCAAGTTCTTGGGTAACATCAGGTCATTAGAATTTATCTAAAGCTTATCATGATTTGATAAGACATCCATTGCATGCAGCTGTTTTAGCTCAGTGCACAACACTTAAATTGTGATCCTTAGACTTAGTTTCTGAGACATTTGGATGGAAATAAATGTATAAATGTTAATTCATGTATATTAGAAACACTTTTCTAGATTCTGTAGGCTTTTAAAAATAGAGCATTTCTTGGGATTTACTCAGGCCATAGAATGGCTAAATGATGACATTGATATTACTACCAATAATAGCTTACCTTTATTTGGCACTTACTGTGCCAGGCACTATTCTATTTTTTTAAAAAAATTTAAAGGAACAACTTTATTGAAATACACTTTACCATGAAGTTCACCTTTTATTTTTTTATTTTTAATTTTATTTTTTCTCTTTTGAGACAGGGATTCACTCTGTCACCCAGCATGGAGTGCCAGTGGTGCAATCATGGCACACTGTAGCCTCGATCTCCCTGGGCTTAAGCGATCCTCCCACCTCAGCATCCTGAGTAGTTGGGACTACAGGCATGTGTCACTGCACCTAATTGGCTAATTTTTCTAGTTTTTGTAGAGACAGGGTTTCACCATGTTGCCCAGACTGGTCTTGAATTCCTGGGCTCAAGCGATCCGCCTACTTTGGCCTCCCAAAATACTGGGACTACAGGTGTGAGCCACCATGCCTGGCTGAAATTCACCTTTTAAGATGCACACTTCAGTGGGTTTTAGTATATTCACACACAAAGTTGTGCAGCTATCACTACCATCCAATTTTAGATCATTTCGTCACTTCCCCAAGAAACCCCAGGTCCGTTGACAGTCAGTTCCATTTCCCTTCATCCCAGCCCCTGGCAACCACCAATCTGCTTTCTGTCTCTATTGATTTGGCCAGACACTTCTTCCATGCTTCTCATGCATCTCCTCTAATTCCAATGCTACAATTCTCGTTTTACATGGAAAATTGTGGCACTGAGAGGTTAAGTAAATTGTCCAGGGTCACACAGTAATTTGATTTACAACAGTAATAATGCATTAGATGAGAACATGATAGGACACAATTTTGAATTCCATTGTTATGTACGTGAAATGAATACATCCCTTCCCCAAGGTATTTTCCCTATTGTTAGTCTTTGCACCCTATAACTAACTGGCTATAGATAACATTTGTTTTCGGAGTAATGGAACACTCTGTCGGCAGCATTTGAGAACATAAGAACAGTTAGACATTGGAAAGAGTTAGGTTTGTTTGCACTTAACCCTCCATGAACCTCTTTTTTTCCCCCCCTTCCACCACCACCACACACATATACCCCTTTTTCCTAGTCTTAAGAATCAAACAACTTGTGCTGCTTTCTTTTTAATTCTCCCACAGGAATGGTTAATGCATCACAATTTTACTTGTCTATTCAGGTATTAATAGTCAAGGGATGCATCTGGTTGCTTATCGTACCAGTTAATATTCCTACGACCTTAGAGAGTGGTAGTTTGAGAATAGAATGCCTTTCTATTTGGGTTAAACTAGGTGGGAGGAAGAAGTAACAGAGTAAAGGCTTTGCCTTAATTAAGTCAAGTGTTCTGCCTGGTGGGAAGTGGCCACACCGCTGCTCTTGTTTACTCTGTTCTTTCCAAGCCTTTGTACTTTGCCATCACTACTGGTAATTTCTTGGCCCTTTTCGATACTCCATTTTAATCTTGATTTTTTTCTATAAATAATAAACCTGTGAAAAGAAATCTGTAAAAAGATTTGTGACTATTAAATGTGCAAATAAAAACACTGGAAAAAGAATTTGTGCGTGCCTGTTCTTGTACTGAAGGCACAGAGATGCTTGCTACATACTGATTTCAGATATATTGTCATCTGACAATATTGAATGCTGTGTAGATTGTGCAGGGAGCAAGTAAGAAAGGGAAGTCACACTTACTGAGCAAATGCTGTATATCATGCCAGGCACTTTAGTAGTCGCTTTACAAACAGTATCTCCTCTGATCACAGCGGCCTTTGAGATCAGAGGCATTATCTTTAAAGTTGGATGTGGCTGCGTTTCGAGGCTCACACCTGTAATCCCAGTGCTTTGGGAGCCTGAAAAGGAAGGATCTCTTGAGCTCAGGAGTTCAAGACCAGCCTGGGCAACACAGGGAGACTGTTTCTTAAAAAAGAAAGAAAGAAAAAAAAATAGCCAGGTTTGATGGTGTGCGCCTGTAGTCCCAGCCACTCAGGAAACTGAGGCGGGAAGATGGCTCGAGCTCAGAAGTTTGAGGATGCTGTGAGGTGCGATAGTGCGTCTCCAGCCTGGGTGGCAGGCTGAGACCCTGTGTCAAAAATATATATATATATATATATATATATATATATATATATATATATATATGAGAGATCTAGGGCTCAGAGGTTCAATTGCCCAGAGTCACATACTGAATGGTGCAACCAGAATTGAAACTCAGGTTTTATGACTGCAAAATCTGTTGTTGTTGTTGTTTTTCTATATTGGTTCTTTGCTAAATTAAAGCCATACCTACCCACTTAAGTGAAGCTAAGCTAAGCCAGGTCAATCGGGCAATTTAGGAGCTTCGTGAGAAAAACTGGGTTTTCAGCTTTCTGCTGGGGACTATACCTGTTCCTGCTCTTGGCTTATAAACTACTTGGAGAAACAAAATTCCACATTGCCCTACACACATAATAGTGGAAAAATGTCATGGCTTTTATTTTTGGTACTAAATTAAATAGCAGAGTGAATCAGTAAAAAGAAGTCTGTGAAGTATTGAGAGAATTTGCATCATCCAAGAGGAGAAGAGGAAGGGCATTCCTGATGTTAGAGAATACTTATAAGCAAAGGTAAGAGGAAGCAAGCAGGTCTGTCTGTACAGCTGTTCGTGTGCACATGTGAGAGTGTGGCACCTTGTTCTTTACATAGTCACAATGCATTGTTACACTTTGTTTTCCTAGCTGCCTTTATTTTATGTCACTCTGCAAAGTAGATAAAGCTAATTAGCTTATCTTTTTCTTTTTTCTTTTTTTAAAATTTATTGCATTTTAGGTTTTGGGGTACATGTGAAGAACATGCAAGATTGTTGGATAGGTACACACATGCTGCCTTCCTCCCCTTCACCTATATCTGGTATTTCTCCCCATGCTATCTCTCCCCACCTCCCCACCCTCCGTCCCTCCCCCATTTCACCCCAACAGACCCCCGTGTGTAGTGCTCCCCTCCCTGTGTTATCTTAATAGCTAAAGAAATAGGCTCAGAGAATTATTTCCCGGGTTACAAAGTCAGTCTCAAGAATGCAATTGGTTGTTCTTCATGTTAATACAATCTCTCATTTTCTTTTTTTTTTTTTTTTTTTTTTTTTTTTTTTTTTTTTGAGACGGAGTTTCGCTCTTGCTACCCAGGCTGGAGTGCAATGGCGCGATCTCGGCTCACTGCAACCTCCGCCTCCCGGGTTCAGGCAATTCTCCTGCCTCAGCCTCCTGAGTAGCTGGGATTACAGGCATGTGCCACCATGCCCAGCTAATTTGTTTGTATTTTTAGTAGAGACGGGGTTTCACCATGTTGACCAGGATGGTCTCGATCTCTTGACTTCGTGATCCACCCGCCTCGGCCTCCCAAAGTGCTGGGATTACAGGCTTGAGCCACCGCGCCCGGCCCCAATCTCTCATTTTCTAATAAGAATGCAGAAGTCGAAGTGAATTCAACTGAATTGGGAAATGGAAGAAGTTAGTTGGCTAAGGTAAGACCAAATTATTGAGAGTAGATATTGAAAACCAGGGAATTGTGACATGAGGTCTTACTGTGGTGGGAAATAGGGTGCTTTCAAGGGGAATATCTTGATGAAAGTGACCTCAAAGGAATAAATGGGGACATGGTGGGAAATTAGATTTGGAGGAGGGTAGAGGGAAGAAAAGAGTGCGAATCAATTTCGAACCTTTATGTCTGAAGTCAGGAAGAATGGTGTGCTAACAGTTGTGGAGGAGCTGACTGGCTGTCACAGTGGTGATATTCTACAGACCACTGAAAATAGGCACATGGAGGGTAGTATTATAGAAGTCATAGCTAGAAGTGTAAATTTGAGCTTACAGATGTGATGCATGTTGAGAGAACACTGTGTCCCAGGCACAGTCTTGATGACAACCACAGTTGCTGGATAATAGACCTATGAAAAGGAGCCATGAAGATGAGGAGAAAATTATGAAGCTAACACCTGCCATGGATTTTCACATTGCTCTCTTCATCTAATACTAACCCTGTGAAATCATTCCCTCCATTTTTTTTTTCAGAAGAGGAAGAAGTTTGGATTCAATACTTTGCCCACAGTAAGTGGCAGTGGTGGAACGTGAATATAGGTCTGTCTGAACCCCAAAGCCTTGGTGCTTTCTGCTCTGCTATTACCCTTTCAAAGAAAGTTTTGTGCCTTGCACAAAGTAGGTGTTCAGGAAATGTGTTGAGTTAGTTAAAAGGAAAGTGGGTAGTAATAGCTATTACAAGCTAGGTGCCGAGGCATGATAAAAAACAATGAGAATTAGGCCGGGCGCGGTGGCTCAAGCCTGTAATCCCAGCACTTTGGGAGGCCGAGGCGGGTGGATCACGAGGTCAAGAGATCGAGACCATCCTGGTCAACATGGTGAAACCCCGTCTCTAGTAAAAATACAAAAATTAGCTGGGCATGGTGGGGCGTGCCTGTAATCCCAGCTACTCAGGAGGCTGAGGCAGGAGAATTGCCTGAGCCCAGGAGGCGGAGGTTGCGGTGAGCCGAGATCGCGCCATTGCACTCCAGCCTGGGTAACAAGAGCGAAACTCCTCCTCAAAAAAAAAAAAAAAAAAAAAAAAAAAAAAAAAAAAAAACAATGAGAATTAAGAAAACTGATTGCACTAGTGGTCCCAATATTTTGCTCTTGCCTGAATCCATGCCTTTTGCCTGTGACTGCAGTTCCTCTCCATTCCTCCACTCCTTACATCTGGATGGCTTGCTTTGCCCAATAAAATGTGACAGATGTAGGCCGGGCACGGTGGCTCATGCCTGTAATCCCACCACTTTGGGAGGCCGAGGAGGGTGGATCACGAGGTCAGGAGTTCGAGACCAGCCTGACCAACATGGTGAAACCTCGTCTGTACTAAAAATACAAAAATTAGCTGGGTGTAGTGGCACACGCCTGTAATCCCAGCTACTCAAGAGGCTGAGGCAGGAGAATTGCCTGAACATGGGAGGCGGAGGTTGCAGTGAGCTAAGATCATGCCACAGCACTCCAGCCTGGGCAACAGAGTGAGACTTCGTCTCAAAGAAAAAAATGTAACAGATGTAATGGTGTGTCAGTTTGGACCCTGAAACTTGAGGCTTTTTGTGTTTGCATTTGTCTCTGGTTGCTCTGCTGTCTCTTTGAGAATATGCCTAAGTTAGACTGTTGGACATATGGAACAGAGCCCAGTCATCCGAGATCAGCATACAACCAAATGACCACCAGATATACGAGTGAGCTCACCTTGACGAGAAGAACTGCTCAGCTGGACCCAGCCTAAGTTGCTGACCCACAAACTCAAGAACTAAATAAATGCTTATTGTGTTAAGCTACTGAATTTTGAGTGTTTCAAAATGCAGTATTGTAGTGGCAATAGATAACTGGATACAAAAGCCATTTTTTATATTTCTCAGGAAGCAAGGCTTCAAACATATTTTACTTTTTATATTTTTAAATTTTTGTTTTTTCTTTGAGACAGGGTCTCACTCTGTTGCCCAGGCTGGAGTGTCGTGTGGCGCCATCTCAGCTCACTGCAACCTCTGCCTTCCAAGCTCAAGTCATCCTCCCACCTTGGCCTCCTGAGTACCTGGGATTATAGGTGTGCACCACCATGGCTAATTTTTTTATTTTTTGTAGAGACGGAGTTTTGCCATGTTGCCCATACCAGTCTTGAACTCCTAAGCTCAAGCAATCTGCCCACTTTGGCCTCCAAAAGTGCTGGAATTATAGGCATGAGCCACCATGCAACCAAATATTTTATTTATTTATTTAAATAAAAATATGGAAGTGTTCATGAATGTGTGTGCCATCCTTCTGCAGGGGCCACGCTAATGTTCTCCCCATTGTTCCAATTTTAGTATATGTGCTACCTAAGTAAGCATCCCAAAAGTATTGATAGGTAGGAGATGGAGGCTTCTAATATTTGTTCCTTATTTGTGGATTCAGATCAGCCACAGAACATTGGAGATTAAAAGAATGTTAGAGATAAACATTTCAATGTACTCATTTTACCAATGAAAAACAGATTCAGAGAGGGAAAGTCATTTATCCAAAGTTGTTGGAAAGAACCAGACTAAAACTTAGTTTTTTTCATTTCTGGTTCACTGCTCTTTCCACTACATGACAGTACAGTAGCTAAAAGGATGATAACCTAATGCAAGTTGAAGAAAACAAACAAAAAATCAAAAAACAAATCCACGAGTCTTTTTTTTGAGACAGAGTCTTGCTCTGTTGCCCAAGCTGGAGTGCAGTGGTGCGATCTAACTGCTACCTCTGCCTCCTGGGTTTAAGCAATTCTCCTGCCTCAGCCTCCCGGGTAGCTGGGATTACAGGCGTGAACCACTATGCCTGGCCCACAACATTTTTTTAGTCAGTGGATGTGCGTATTTAACAGTAAAAAAGGAAGGAGCTCATGAGAAAAAGTGATATGCTCTAAGGAAAACAGTTTATTAAAATAGCAACACCCTAAATAAAGTAAGGGCTGGAATTCAGAATATAGGTGGTAGATTTAGTTTTAGAGAAAGGGGAGAAACCTTTTGTGAGGTAGAAAGGAAGAATAAGTGGTTAGGGCATGGATGATGAAGTGTTCACACATTTAATAAGCTATTGAACTGTCTACTACTACACTAAGTAGGATTAAAAAATGGCTAGTATTCTGCTATCAGTACTAGCTACCAATAGGATGCAGCTGTGATAGTTCCAACTATATGGCATGTTAAGAAGGAAGGGGCAATCAAGCCAAAGACAGAATGGGAAGCTCACAGGCAATAATGGTAGCCATGGGCCTGGGTCATATGTTGAATTGTTGGAGCAGACAGGGGTGGAAGAGGGATTGAAAATTGAGATCAAGAACTCAGCTAATGTAGTCCAGGCAGGCATCCAGAATCCAAACAGATATACAATCCAGGGTAGTGGGGCTGGTGCTATAGCTTCAGATCCAAGAGTGGGAATGTATTCCCTTCCAGCTGTCATCCAGATGCTAACCTGCTCTCATCCAAACTTCTCAAAAAAGCTTGTCTACATTCATGTTCACTCCTCAACCAACTGCAGTCTGGCTTCATGCCCATGTCATGAACATTCTCAGAGAGTGACTGCTCTCACTAAAATTGCTAAGTCCTTACCTTACTCTACTGCACTGACACTGTGGTTAACTCCTATTCCTCCTGGACACATTTTTCTTTCTTGTCTTCCATAACAGCGAACTCCCCTGATTCTCATAATAGTATATTTCTTCTTAAAGAACTGCTCTTCTTGTACCTTCCCCTTGAAAATGATTGTTTTCTCTGCCTCCTGCTCTTTTTAATCTACAAATTCTCCCTAGATATGAAAATTCACTCTCATAATTTCAACTACCATTCAAACTATTCGAACTATTGTTTTTTTTTTTCTGCGCAGCATACATTTTCATCTTCTCTCTAGTTCCACTGCAGAATTCCTCCCTTACTAGAGTGACCTAGACTGAGCCATGTTACCTCCTTTCCTTGATCATAGTGATTAAGTAATGAATACTTGAGCTCAGTTGAGCCAATCAGAGGCTTTTCTAGGTTTTTTTCTGCTAGACCTAATAAGCAAGATTGTCTTACTTTTGTATTATGAGTTGTAAAGGTGGGGGCCTGAGGTGGTGAGTGGCCAACTTTTTCATCACAACATCAGAAGAGAGTCTATCACAGGAAGAGAAGCTGGTACTGAGGGAAACTTCATGAGGTTTGAGCCCTGAGTCCAGCTGTGCCTGAAGGCAGAAAGCTCCATCCTCAGATGGATGAGCCAATAAATCAGCTTTAGGAGTTCTGAAGACTCTGGAATCTCCAGTTTATGACTCTGACATATGATTTCTAGAATGATACAGAAACAATTGCTGGACAGTCACTTGAGTGTCCCATTGCTTTTTGAACTCATCATGTCTCAACTAGACTGGGCAGGTGCCCCAAATCCTGCTCCTCCTATGTTCCTTATTTTGGAGAACCACCACTATACCTAGTTACCCAAGTCAAAAATCTGAGAATTGCTCTTTACCCTCCTTCACTTTCTTATATCCATTCAGTCACCAATCCTTCTAATTTTACCCAATAAACATTTCTCAACTCCATCTCTTACTCTGTCCCACTGCCATGGTTTGATTCAGGTTCTCATCTCTTTTTTGGCCTATGGACACAACTAGCTAAGTAATCTGCTTCCATTTGCCCTGCTCAAATCCATTTGTCACACTGTTGTCAAAGTGACCTACTTTAAGTGTACATTTGACCCTATCTCTCTTCAGTTTAAATTGCTCTACTGCCTTCACATCTTCTTTGGGACAAAACGGAAGCTTCTTATGCCATGGATTGCAAGGCCTTCTGTCATCTGGCCCTAGCTTTCCTCTCTCCCAGCCTTGAATGCTGTACTCCCACAACAATGAGCTACTTGTTCCCAAGCACTTGCTATGCTACTTCTCACCTCCCTGCTATCCCTCTGAAATGCCCTCCACATCCTATTTTTCCTTTAAAAATCACCTGTGCCTCACCTCATCCAGGAGGCCAATTGCCCTTCTCCCTTTTCACCTCCTCTGCTATTTCACCTGGCTTCAGTATTCTTTGCTGTGCCATCATAATACCATTCATTCGCTTAACAAATATTTACTGAATGCCTATTAATAATGAACAAGACAGAGTCCCCACTTTCACAGAGCTGACATTTTCTTGCGTTCTCTTATGGTTAAGTTCACATCTGTTATTATACTTAAGTACATGATGTTAAATTATACTCACTTGTTTACTTGTCCATATCTCCTACTAGATCATGAGATATAAAAGGACATGAATAATGTCTAATCTACCTCTTTGTCTCCACATATAGCCTGAAACTTGGTACATAGTAGGCACTCTTGGTACATAGTAGGCACAGTATTTGTTCAATTAATTAGACTCAGAAGGGTTGTTCTAGAAGACTAGCATAGTATTCTGTTTTGTGTTGCTATAACAGAATACCTGAGACTGGATAATTTATAAAGAAAAGAGGTTTATTTAGCTCACAGTTCTGCAGGGTGTACATACATGACACCAGCATCTGCTCAGCTTTTGGTGAGACCTCAGGAAGCTTTCACTCGTGGAGGAAGGTGTGTCACATGGTGAGAGATGGAGCAAAAGAAAGGGAGAGAGGAACCAGAATATTTTTTTCCTTTCTTTTTTTAAAAAAAAAAAAAAGAAAGAGAAAGAAAGAGAAAAAAAAGAATGAAGGAGAGGAAGAAAGAGGAAGAGGAAGAGAGAACAGGAGTGTTGCTTTATTGCCTAGGCTACAATGCAGTCTAAAAATGCATATTGAAAATCTCTTTTATGCCAATAATTGTGCTTATTTTCCTTTTTTTTGAGACAGAATCTCACTCTGCCACCTAGGCTGGGATGTAGTGGTGCAATCTCAGCTCACAGAAACCTCCACCTCTTGGGTTGAAATGATTCTGCCACCTCAGCCTCCCCAGTAGCTAGGACTAGGATTACAGGCATGTGCCAACATGCCCTGCCTTTTTTTTTTTTTTGAGACAGAGTCTCACTTACTTTGTTGCCCAGGCTGAGCGCAGTGGTGCAATCATGGCTCACAGCAGCCTTAACTTCCCAGTCTCAAGCAATCCTCTCACCTCAGCCTCCCGAGTAGCTGGGTCTACAGGCATATACCACTATGCCTTGCTAATTTTAAAAAAATGTTTTGTAGAGACGGGGGTCCCACTGTATTGCCCAGGCTGGTCTCAAACTCCTGGATGTAAGTGATCCTCCTTCCTCTGCCTCCCAAAGCATTGGGATTACAGGCATGAGCTATTGTGCCTGGATGCCAGGCTTTGTTTTTCCAACAACCAGATCTCATGTGAACTAATAGAATGAGAACTCACTCCTTATTGAGAGGAAGGCACCAAGCCATTCATAAGAGATCTGCCCCCATAACCCAAAAAGCCCCCACCAGGCCCCATCTCCAAAGTTTGGGATCACATTTCAACATGAGATTTGGAGGGGACAAACCTCCAAATTATATTAACTAGTAGAAGGGATATTGGATGTCTGATCTCTGGGGAACAGGGGAAGATAGACAAGTAGAGATACATTAACTACAATGTGGAAAGCACTTTAAAGAAGTGCTGTGAGAGGCCAAAGGCTGTGAGAGCCCAAGGATGGAGCATTTTTATCAAATGCATTGAGGTGAAGATGGTGGGCCATGAAGCCATTCACTCTGTGTGTTGACACTCTTCTCTGGGAAAGGGGAAACTTGCTTCTCTGCTGACAAGGGAGAAACCGTATTCTAGATACTTAGGGTATGCTTTGACAGAGTCCTTCATATTAGCCCTGCAAGATGTATGTTATTAGCACCATTTTACAAATGAGGAAGCAGAGACACAGAGATGAAATGATTTACCCAAAGCCGCACAGCTAGTAAGTGGCAGGGCTGGCACTTGAATTCAGTCTGATTCTAGAGAACACATTCAACTAGAATTAGCTGAATATAGGATGCATGTAACAGAAGAATCCAAAACAAGCATGACTTAAATAAGATAGAGGCTTATTTCTCTCTCATATAAAAAAGTCTAAAGGTGGGAGGTCCAGAACTGGTATGGTGGTAATCTGGTCATTTGGGACCTAAGAAGCTCCAAATTCCTGGTGCTACCATCCTCATTATCACCATCCTTCCTGATGGTCCAAGACGGCTGTGAGAGGCCAGTTCATGACGTCTACCTGCCAGGTGGCAGTTAGAAGTAGGGGTGGAAAAAAGAGCAATTTTTTCCAGGCAAGTTAGCTCCCTTTAAGCCACTTCTTAGAAGTTAAACACAGCACTTCTACTTACATGTCATTGCTAGGGAGCTTAGCCACATGGACATAATCTAGCTGTTGCGGAGGGAGGGAAGAGGGCTTACAAATGCACTCTTTTAGCTCCATACATTGCTATCCCAAATAAACTTAAAGTATTGCTATTAAAGAAGGGAGACTTGATATTGATTACAGCAAGCACTCTGTCATAATTCTTTGTTTGAATAAATTTAAGGATAATTTACATACAGTAAGTACTCATTTTTAAATGTACAGGCTGATGAGTTTTGATAACTGTTAACGGTCATGTGAGATGTGGAATATTTTCACCACTACATTCATGATATTGAATATTTTTGTTTCTAAAGGATCTTTGGTGTCCCTTTATAATCAATCTCTTCCAATCCCTGGCCTCAGGTATTTAGTGATCTGCTTTCTGTCACTTTAGATCAGTTCTACCTGTTTTAGAATTTTCATGTGGTCTTTTGTGTCTGATGTCTTTCACTCTGCATGTTCTTGCGGCCAATCGTTGCTGTGTGCATCAGTAGTCTGTTCCTTTTTATTGCCAAGTAGTGTCTCGTTATATGAATCATTCTCCTGTTAATGGATGTTTCATCTGTGTTCTAAAATTCATCCCACATTCTCGCTGAAGCCACGCTTCCCATGAACTGCTCCCTGCAATGACTAAGTAGGATAGGCATACTGACAGACCCATTCCTATGATAACGGTACAACTTTGATGGGTGATTTCAGTTCTAAGGACTCAACAGCCTTGCTGCACTTTTTTTTTTTTTTTTTCAGAATGGCACTGCAATCTGAGATGCTTCCATCTAACTTTCCTCCTTCCTCATCTTCTTCACTCGGGATCATACCTGCATAATGGTCTGATGGCTCTCCCAATCTCCATTAGCTCCCTACTGATCTTCTCTCACAAGATTTTCCTTGATACATTTCTTGCCTATTAAAGCCAATCTTGACATCTACTTTTCAGAGGACACAGACTAACACAGATTATTTCCAGTGTTGTTACAGAAATGAGCGTGGCTCTGCCCGACTGGGGCAGCAAAGCCAAACAGTAAGATTTGCACCAAGAGAAAGTGAGGTATTTATTACAGGGAGCCAAGCAAGGGGAATCAGGCAGCTCATGCTTAAGATTCAAACTCCCAATGGCTTGTGTGTAAGGGTTTTTAAAGATGGGGAGGCAGAGATTACAGGAAAAGTCATAAATCAATACATGTAGGCTATACATTGGTTTGGCTTTAAAAGGCAGGACATGTAAAAGTGGGGGTCCCATAGATCATAGGTGGATTCTTTTTTTTTTTTCTAATTGAGACAGACTCTCACTCTGTCACCCAGGCTGGAGTGCAATGGTGTGATCTTGGCTCACTGTGATTACCGCTTCCCAGGTTCAAGCAATTCTCCTGCCTCAGCCTTCCATGTAGCTGGGGTTACAGGCACCTGCCACCACACCCAGCTAATTTTTGTACTTTTAGTAGAGATGGGATTTTGCCATGTCGGCCAGGCTGGTCTTAAACTCCTGACTTCAGATGATCCACTCACCTTGGCCTCCTGAAGTGCTGGGATTGCAGGCAGGAGCCACTACGCCCAGCCTAAAGATTTTCTCATTTGTGATTGCGCAAGCTTTTCTCAGCAGAAAAGACATTTTCCATTTGTTGGGGTTCCAGTTTTCTGAAAAACAACTCAGGGACTTTTTTGTTTGTTTGTTTCTTTGTTTGATTCAAGATGGGAGTTTCACTCTTGTTGCCCAGGCTGGAGTGCAATGGCACAATCTCAGCTCACTGCAACCTCTGCCTCCTGGGTTCAAGCAATTCTCCTGCCTCAGCTTCCCGAGTAGCTGGGATTACAGGCGTGTGCCACCACACCTGGCTAATTTCGTATTTTTAGTAGAGATGGGGTTTCTCCATGTTGGTCAGGCTGGTCTTGAACTCCCGACCTCAGGTGATCCACCCACCTCAGCCTCCCAAAGTGCTGGGATTACCCATGTGAGCCACCGCCCAGCCTTAGGGACATACGGTAAGATGTTATCTTTAGTTTCTATAGGGAACCAAACATTTTGTAGCTCTTACTTCCTTGGCTATTGTTTTGAGCTATTATTACCTTCTTGCTTATCAGGTTGCTTATTTACTTTTCAAGGCTAGTCAGGTGCCTGGAATTCCACTTGAAGGAACACAAGATTTTACTTTATTTTCATTCTTGGGGACCCAGCAGGCCCACAAGAGGAGTCCCTGCTCTGTCTCTGGCTATTATGAATAATGCAGCTATGAACATTTTGTGGGCTGTGCTTTCATTTCTCTTGGGTAGATACCTAGGAAGGGAATTGCTGAGTTACATGGTAAGTGTATATTTAACGCTATAAAAATTTGCCCAACAGTTTTCCCAAGTAGTTATACCTGTTTACACTCCCACCAGAGGTGTCTGAGTGATCCATTGCTCTACATCCTCATCAACACTTGATATTTATAATTTTATAAACTTAGGCTGGGTATGGTGGGTCATGCCTATAGTCCCAGCACTTTGGGAGGCTGAGGCAGGAGGATCACTTGAGTCCAGGAGTTCAAGGCCCAGCCTGGGCAACATAGAGAATAATAGGCTTGTGTATGAATGACTGTTAAGTAAATTGAGACATAAATGAACAAGCATATAATTAAGACTCTTGAAGTAAAAATAAATGGAATTATTTATGTAAATTGTTTGTTTTATTCTTTTCTTTTCTTTTCTTTTCTTTTCTTTTCTTTTCTTTTCTTTTCTTTGAGACAAGGTCTTGCTCTGTCATCCAGGCTGGAGTGTAGTGGCATGCTCTTGGCTCACTTCAGATGAAGTTTGATGGATTGACCTCCCAGGCTGGGGTCATCCTCCCATCTCAGCCTCCCAAGTAGCTGGGACAACTGGCATGCACCACCATGCCCAGCTACTTTTTAAACAATTTTTTTGTAGAGACAAAGTTTTCCTTACGTTGCTCAGGCTGCTCTTGAACTCCTGGGCTCAAGTAATCCTCCTGCCTCAGCCTCCCAAATGCTGGGATTACAGATGTGAGCCACCGCGCCTGGCCAGCTTGTTCTTATTAAACGTTTGTCAAATTGGGTAAAAATGCAGCTGCTTTAGAAAACAGTTTGGTAGTTTCTCAAAAACTTAAACATAGAATTACCATGTAACCCAGCAATTCCACTCCTAGGTATGACGAAGAGAACGGAAAACAGGTACTCCAATACTTGTACACAAATGTTCACAGCTACTCAAAAGTACTTGTTCACACTACTCGAAAAGGGGGGAACAACTTAAATGCTTATCAACAGACAAATGGATAAACAAATTGTGCTATATATATGCAAATGGGATGTTACTTAGCCATAAAGAAGAATAAAGTACTGATGCATGCTACCATGTAGATCAACCTCAAAACATGCACAGTGAAGGAAGCCAGAAACAAAAGGCAATATATTGGAGGATTCCATTTATATGAAACATTGAGAATAGGTAATTGTAAAGCTCTCTAAGAAGTGAAGAGCTAGCAATGTTTCATAGGAAATAGGTCCCTAATAGGACCAGAATATGGAGACTTGCCCTGCTCTGCCATGTCCCTTTTTTTTTTTTCGAAGCTTCCATCTGAATCCATGCAGAAATGCTGGAAAAATAAGCAACAAGTGACCTGCAGATGAGGTGATAGCAAAAGGGAAAAAAATCCATAGTGTTTGATCCATATTTGTTAATTTCATATATTTAGGGAAGTTAGATGGGGATTAAATGGAATTAATATTTATTCAGTGTCAACTATGTGTCAGGCATTGGGCTAAATATTGTACATTTATAATGTCTTTAATATTACAACATTTATAAACCTTTAGTTACAAGTAACAGAAGCTCAACTAGCTCAAGAAAAAAAAAGTGCTTATTTAACTAGGAAGTCCAAAGGGCTGAGTTAGCTTCACGAACAACCAGATCCACATGCTCAAACAACGTCATTAAGGTTCACGCGTTGGCCAGGCACAGTGGCTTATGCCTGTAATCCCGGTACTTTGGCAGGCCAGTGCAGGAGGACCACTTGAGCCCAGGAGTTCAAGACCAGTCTAGGCAACATGGTGAAACCCCATCTCTATAAAAAATCGTGAAGTTAGCTGGGTGTAGTGGCATGTGCCTGTAGTCATAGCTACTTGGGAGGCTGAGGCAGGAGTATCACTTGAGCCTGGAAGGTCCAGGCTGCAGTGAGCTGTGATTGTGCCACTGCACTCCAGCCTGGGTGATAGAGCAAGACCCTGTCTTAAAAAGAAAAAAAATAGACTTGTGTGTCTGTGTGTCCTTTCCTCTTCTGTCAGCTTTGGGGTTGATTCTCAGACTCTCTTCATGGTGTTGCAAATATGTCCCCCAAGCTACTTACAATGTACATGGTCCTTAGAACTCAAATTATACTGTTGAAGCATGGGACCTTCTCTCTCACAGCAACAATCCTCTTCAAAGGTCTCTAATGAATCCTTCCTGGGAAATTTGTACTTCCTTGGCTCACTATGTTCAGGAGAATTGGAGCAATCAGATTGCTTGTTTTGGGTCAGGTGGCTCTCTCTGTGGTGGTGGAGATGAACTCCTACTGCTTGATCACTGGTAGGAATCACACAGCGGAGGAGGGGCAGGTCCCAAAAGGAAAAGATGTGAGGCATAATTTCACTGTCAAGTGGACATTATCATCCCCATTTCACAGAGAAAGAAACTGAGGTATAATGCCTTGCACTACATTACAGACTTAGAAGATTAGAGATCTGTGGGTTGGAAGAAGCAGCATGAAAAGTGGACAAAGGTTTGGATTGTGGATCAGACAGACTGGGTTTCACCCTGGCCTTGACCATTGACTATATACACACACAATTATGGGAGAGTCAATCCCACTTACTCTCATATTCGCCATATATGAAATGGAAATAATGTCCCTGATTCTCAATTCATTGTGAGGATTAAGTAAAACATGTATGTGAAAGCACTTTGTAATAAAGTACTACATAAATTCAGAATGTATTATTTTCCCTAGTATATTTGACAATAGGAACAGACATTTTACTTTACGTGAATTATCAGTTTCATTTTCTAAAGTCACATACAATAAAATTGACTTTTTTCTGAGACAGAATCTCACTCTGTCACCCAAACTGGAGTGCCATCTTGGCTCACTGCAACCTTCACCTCCTGGGTTCAAGCAACTTTCCTGTCTTAGCCTCCCGAGTAGCTGGGATTACAGGCATGCACCAGCATGCCCAGATATATATATATATATATATATATATATATATATATATATTTTTTAAATTTTTAGTAGAGGTAGGGTTTCACCATGTTGGCCAGGTTGGTAGGTTGGTCTCAAAATCCTGTCCTCAAGTGATTTGCCTGCCTTGACCTCCCAAATTGCTGGGATTATAGGCATGAACCAATGTGCCAGGCCTAAAATTGACTTTTGATGGGGCCTACAGTTCTATGAGTTTTAACATAGAAATAAATTTGTTTAATCAGGATACAAAACACTTCCATTCACCAAAAAAATTTCTGTAGTGCTATTCATTTATAGTCACATCCTCTCCCTACCCACTGAGCACTGGTAACCAACCCCTGGTTCTGAACCCCTAGGGTTTGTCTCTTAGGGAATAGTATATAAAGGGAATTATGTAGTATGTAACCTTTTTGAGACTGACTTCTACCACTTAGCATTTAAGATTCATCCATGCTGTTGGATGCAACTGGAGGCCATTGTTCTAAGTGAATTAATGCAGAAACAGAAAACCAAATACCGCATGTTTTCCCTTATAAGTGGAAACTAAATATTGCGTACACATGGACGTAAAGATGGTAACAAAAGACACTGGGGACTATTCGAAAGGAGAGGTAGGGAGTAGGGTAAGGATTGAAAAAATAACTATTGGGGACTATGTTCACTATTTGGCTGATGGGTCCAATTGAAGCCCAAGCCTCAGCACCACGCAATGTATCTATGTAATAAACCTGTACATGTACCCCTAATTCTAAAAATTTAAGATTCATCCATGTTTTTCTGTGAATGTGTAGCTCATTCCTTTTTATTGATGTTTAGCATCCCATTGTATGGATGTACCATGTTTGTTTATTCACTCACCAGTCGAAGGACATTTATGTTGTTTCCTGTTCTGTGCTGTTACAAATAGAATTGTTATGAATATTCCTGTCGAGTCTTGTATGAATCTATTTTTCCTAGAAGTAGGATTGCTGAGTCACGTTGTAAATGTGTAGCTTTCTAAGAAACTGCCAAACTGTTTTCCAAAATGGCCATTAGATTTTGTGTTCTGACCAGCAGTGTGGGAGAATTCTAGTCGCTTTGCATCCTCAGCAGCACTCCGTATTGTCAGTGTTTTAAAATGTCAGCTATTCTAATAAGTGTGTAGTGCCATCTCATAGTTACTTTGATTTACATTTCTCTTATGGCTAGTGATGTTTAACATCTTTTCATGTGCTCATTTGCCAACCATGTATCTTCTTCTGTGAAATATCTTTTCATGTCTAGCCCATTTCCTAATTGGCTTGCTTGTACTTTTTCTGTTCAATTTTGACAGTTCTTTATGTGTTATATGTCCTGCACAAAAGTCAACTGTTTGATGTGTGATTTCCAAATACTATCTCCCAGTCTCCAGTCTGTCTTTTTACCCTTTCAACAATATCTCTTGCAGAGTTAAGATTTATAGCCTTGATGAAGTCCAAATCATCAATTTTTATCAATCATACTTTTGGTATAGTGTCTAAGAAGGATTTGCATAAACACAGGGCATGAATATTTTCCCTATTTTTTCTGTATAGTTTTTCTGTATAGTTTTATGGTTTATATTTAGATCAGTGGTTGTTAACCAGGGGCAATTTTGCATGGGTCAGGAAGCTCCGATTTAGATCTATGGTACGCTTTGAATTAATTTTGTGTAAGGTGTCAGTTTAGGTCAAGTTTTATTCCTTTGCATGTGTAGGTCCAGTTGTTCCTATATATTTGTTGAAAGGACTTCCCTCTCTCTGTAGAATCTGTCTTTATAACTTTATCAAAATTAATTGGTCATATGTGCTGTTATGTTATCTACTTCTAGACTCTGTTTGGTTCCATTGATTTATGTGCCTATACTTTTACTAATACAACCTAATCTTCATGACTGCAGCCCTGAAATTGGGAAGCATGACCATGACCAGGTGTGATTTATTCCAAAAGTGCAAAGTTGGTTCAACATACAAAAGTCAATATAATACACCATTTTAATAAAAGTCAAAAACCACATGATCGTCTAAATAGATACAGAAGAAGGATTTTAAAATATCTCACATTCCTTCACTCAACAAATGAAAGGAATGCCCTCAACAGGATAAAGGGCATCTACAGAAAATCAACAACCAACGTCTTACTAAATGACAAAAGATTGAATACTTTCTTCCTATGATCAGGAACAAGACAAGGACATCTGCTATTGCCATTTGTATTCAACGTTGTGCTGGTGATCCTATCCAGGACAGTCGGGCAAGAAAAAGAAAAAAAGGGATACCAATTGGAAAGGAAGTAAACTATAAACTATCAACGAAAATCTATTGTATTAATAAAAATCTGTCCATGCTAAGAAACAAGTTCAGATTGATGGCAGTGTTTCGTTCCTTTACATCTTTGATGATTTTCTGCTGACTAGTGTTATCTTTTACTGAGAAGAGTGTTGATAGCTCCAACCATAATTATAGTGCCTTCTATTTTTCACTTCAGATGTGCGTTATTGTTTCATGTATTTTGAAACCATGATTTTAGGTGCATATACATTTAAGATTGTTATGTCTTCTTGGTGGATGGACCCTTTTTTCATTCATTATGAAATGTCCCTCTTTTTTTCTTTGTAATGTTCTTAGCTCTGAAGTGTACCTTGTCTGATATTTATATAACTATTCCAGCCTTATTTTGTTTGGTAATATTTGGCATATCTATTTACTTTTAAAATTTCTATATCATTATATTCAAACTGAGTTTCTTTTTAGCAAGCATTTAGTTGGGTCACATTATTATTTTTATCTATTCTGATGCTCTCCATCTTTTAATTGGTGTGTTTAGTACATTTACATCTGATTAATTATTGACTGCTTGGGTTTAGGACTAGTATTTATTTCTTTTTTTCCCTGTATTTTTCATGCCTCTGTTTTTTCCTTCTGCCTTCTTTTGAACATTTTTAGTACTCCATATTAACATGCCACATCTATTTGCATTTTTTGGCAATTGCTTTAGTGATGACAATATACACACCTAACTTTTTTTTTTTTTTTTTTGAGACGGAGCTTCACTCTTGTTACCCAGGCTGGAGTGCAATGGCGCGATCTCGGCTCACCGCAACCTCCGCCTCCTGGGTTCAGGCAATTCTCCTGCCTCAGCCTCCTGAGTAGCTGGGATTACAGGCATGCGCCACCATGCCCAGCTAATTTTTTGTATTTTTAGTAGAGACGGGGTTTCACCATGTTGACCAGGATGGTCTCGATCTCTCGACCTCGTGATCCACCCGCCTCGGCCTCCCAAAGTGCTGGGATTACAGGCTTGAGCCACCGCGCCCGGCCTCACACCTAACTTTAAACAGTGTATTTTTCAATAATATTTTACCACTTTAAATGGAATCTAGAAACTTTATAATCTCATAGATTCTTTTACCTTCCCTCATTTATGTTGTAGTTGCCTTATTAATTACAGGTACATAAACTGAAAACTCCATCATCAGGCTGGCTGTAGTGCTTCATGCCTGTAGTTCCACTGCTTTGGGAGGCCAAGGTGGGAGGATCACTTGAGCCTGCGGAGATGGAGGCTGCCATGAACTGTGTTCCTGCCACTGCACTCCAGCCTGGGCGACACGGGAAGACCCTGTCTCAAAACAAAGAAGCAAACAAACCTTCACCATCAGATAATGGTATAATTTTTTTTTTCAAATATGGAACATATTTTAAAGAACTCAATCCAAGAATGAGCTATTATTTTTATGCAGCTATTGACCACTTCTGTTGCTCTTCCTTCATTGTTGATGGTCCAAATTTCTTTCTAGTATAATTTCACTTCCTTGTGAAAATTTTCCCTAGTAATTGTAACATGTGACCACACCATGAATGGCAGGGTAATCTCTGTGACCTGCATATGCACCCCAGATGAGTTCCTGTAAGAAGCGATCAACCCCTGTGGCACCTCACTAACCTGAGGCATTCTTCTGTTGTTCCTTATTCTGGCCTCAATTGACAAGGCCATTGGACTTTGTAACCAACCTTGGCCAACCTCGTGACTCCACAACCTAGGACCCCTCCCAGCTTGCAAAAAAATGCTGTAAAGTAACTTTTGTAACTTTCCACTGCCTTCCCCACAAACCTGTAAAACCAACTCCTATCCCACCACCCTTTGCTGACTTCATTTTTGGCTTCAGCCTACCTGCACGAGGGTGAATAAACAACCATGTCTTTCACACAAAGCCTGTTTGGGTGATCTCTTCATTCAGAGTGTGCATTTTAGCATTTGTTGCCAAAACCCTGGACAGGGGTACTCCTTTGGGGAGAACAGTCTCCATCCCCACTGTCCCTCTGTGAACACATCAGACCAGACCAGATCAGCAGCTCGTGCTTAGCGCTCTTTCACCACCTTCAGATCAGGTAAGCAGTCTCCCCCTGTTTTTCTCTCTTTTCCTTTAGAGAAGGGGAGACAAGTCTCACCACCCCTCCTCTCTTTTCCTTCAAATATTTCTCCTTCTAGTAGAGACAAAGAGACACTCTTTATCTGTGTAGAGCCAGAGGAGACAAGTCTCTCTCTCTTGCTCAAAAACTCCGATGTTGGCCACGGACTCAGGAAGACAGTCTTCCCTTGGCATGTGGTCAATTGCAGGGACGCCGGCCTTCATCACTCACCCACGTTACAGCCCAGGAATCAGCCAGGGACGCCTACTGAAAACCTGGTAGCTGCTCACTCCTTCTCCTAGTCTCTACTCCTTTCCTTAAAACTTACCTCCTTTGCCATGGGCAATATTCCGCCCTCTATTCCTCTGTCTTCGCCTCTAGCCTCTGTCTTAAAAAACCTAAAACCTCTTCAACCGTCACCTGATCTGAAACCTAAATGTCTCCTTTTTTTGTAACATGGCCTGGCCTCAATACAAATGAGACTATGATTCCAAATGGCCAGAAGACAGCACTTTCAATTCTTCTGTTCTGTGAGACCTGAACAAGTATTGTCAACAAATGGGAAAATGGTCTAAGGTGCCAGACGTCCAGGCATTTTTTTCTACACTCTAATCCCCCCTCTAATCTCTGCTCCTTCTCTCCCTTCCATCTGCCCCTCCTGCCTCTGCCAGTAACCCAGAATCCTCCTTGTCCATCTACTCTTCTGACCTTTCTCTTCCCTGCCTGTCTGAACCAGGCCCCAATCAAGGCCAAATCAACCCCCACACCCAGAGCCTCCCTCCTCTTCCTCTGCCCACAACCCACCTCCTTATGCCCCTTCTGTCACCTCCCCACCTCATACTTGATCCAGCTTACAGTTTAGTCTGACAGCTAACTCCTTCACCCCTTCCCAACAATTCCACTGTCCAGCTGTGGCTGAAGCCAAAAGCATAGTTCGGGTGCACGTTCCTTTCTCTTTATCAGACCTTTCCCAAATTGGCCAATGGTTAGACTCCTTTTCATCAGATCCTGTTAAATATATACAAGAGTTCTGATATTTAACCCAGTCCTATAGTCTCACCTGGAGTGACTTAAATGTCATCCTTCTACTCTCAACCCCAAGAATGCCTAGTATGCATTTTATTACCCAATCAGCCCCTAACATTAAAAAAGCTAAAGAAATTAGAATCTGGCCCTCAAACCCCATAATAAGAATTAATCAACCTCATCTTCAAGGTGTTCAAGAGTAGGGAAAAAGTTGCCCGGCGGCAGTGCCTCTCAGAACTACAGATGCTTGCCCTCTGCCATAAGAGAAACCTCAGCCACACCACTGGCTCACAAAGAATTCAAAGCGCCCAGACTGCAGCGTTCAGCCGTCCCTCCCAGACCTTGCTTCAAGTGTCAGAAACCTGGCCACTGTGCCAAGGAATGCCTTCAGCCTGGAATTCCTCCTAAGCCCTGCCCCGTCAGTGCGGGACCCCATGGAAAGTGGGACTGTTCGACTCATGTCGCTGCTCCCAGAGTTCCTGGAGCTCCAACCCAAAGCTCCCAGATGGAATAGGTTTGACTGCTGAAGACTGAGGCTGCCCTGGACCATCATGGACGCCGAGCTTCCGGTAACTGTTACGGTGGAGGGTAAGGCCATTCTCCCCCCCACCCTTTTTTTTGAGGCGGAGTTTCACTCTTGTTGCCCAGGCTGGAGTGCAATGGCGTGATCTCAGCTCACTGCAACCTCTGCCTCCAGGGTTCAAGCAATTCTCCTGCCTCAGCCTCCCCAGTGGCTAGGACTACAGGTGCATGCCACCATGCCCAGCTAATTTTTAGTAGAGATGGGGTTTCACCATGTTGAGCAGGATGGTCTCGATCTCTTGACCTCATGATCCACCAACCTTGGCCTCCCAAAGTGCTGGGATCATAGGCGTGAGCCACCGCGCTCAGCAGGCCATCCCCTTCTTAATCAACATGGGGCTACCTACCACACGCTGCCTTCTTTTCAAGGACCTGTCTCCTTGGCCTCCATAACTGTTGAGGGAATTGACGGCAAGGCCTCCAGGCCTCTCAAAACTCCCCAAGTCTGGCGTCAATTAGGGCAGCATTCCTTTCCACATTCTTTCCTAATCATCCCCATTTGTCCAGTTCCCCTGTTAGGCTGAGATATCCTTCCAAAATTGCCTGCCTCCTAAATTAGTCCTGGGCTACAGCCACATCTCATTGCCACCCTCTTCCCAGAACCTGTACCTCCCTCAGTAGCTCCCCTTATGTCCCCCTAGCTTAACCCTAGGGTGTGGGACACCACCTTCCCATCTGTTTCTACAAGTCACTCACCCCTTATTATCCCCTTAAAACCTAACCACCCTTACCCTGCCCAGCACCAGTATCCCATCCCACAATAGGCTTTAAAAGGCCTAAAGCCTGTTATTACCCATCTATTACAACGTGGCCTTTTAATTCCTACAAACTCTCCTTACACTTCCCCTATCCTACCTGTCCAAAAACCAGACAAATTCTAAAGATTAGTCCAAGACCTCTGCCTCATCAATCAGATTGTACTTCCCATCCGTCCTGTTGTACCAAACCCCTGTATCCTCCTATCTTCCATACCCTCTTCCACAACTCAGTACTCTGTTCTTGAAATCAAAAACGCCTTTTTCTAAAGCCCAAATTTCTTCCCCATCTGTTACTTACCTCAGTATAATCCTTCACCAACATATACACGCTCTCCCTGCCAACCATATCCAGTTAATTTCCCAAACCCTAACCCCACCCACTGAACAACAGCTTCTCTCCTTCCTAGGCGTTGTAGGATACTTTCGCCTCTGAATACCAGGTTTTGCCCCGCTAACCAAACCACTTTATGAACTTACAAAAGGAAACTTAGCTGACTCCATAGACCAAAAATCCTTCCCCCATTCTTCCTTCCATTCTCTAAAAAAGACCTTAGAGACTGCTCCTACTTTAGTGCTCCCCAACTCCTCTCAACCCTTCTCGCTCTACACAGCAGAAATAAAAGGCTGTGCCATCAGAATTCTTACACAGGAGCCAGGCCCACGGCCTGTAGCCTTTTTATCCAAACAACTTGACCTCACAGTCCTGGGCTGGCCCTCAGGCCTACACACAGCAGCAGCTGCCGCCCTGATACTCTTAGAATCCCTCAACATCACAGGCTATGCCCCACTTACCCTCTACAGCTCTCACAACCTCCAACGTTTAGTTTCCTCTTCACACCTCGCACACTTACTTTCAGCCCCTTGCCTTCTCCAGCTTTATGCACTCTTTATTGAAACCCCCAAAGTAACCATTGCTCTTGGACCTGACTTCAACCCAGCCTCTCACTTAATACCCAACACAAACCCTGAATCCCATGACTGTATCTCCAATGAAAACAAAAGCTCTCCCTCCACACATTTACCCTACCAAACTGCGCTACAACCTTTAACAGCCACAGCGCTTGCTGGTTGCCTTGGCATTTGGGTCCAAAGCCCCAGCCCCCTCGGAACACTTTCTCACCTTTTCAGTTTATACTTCCACTTCTGTACTTCTTTCCCTCTGTGGATTTTCTTCTTACATCTGCCTTCCTACCAACTGGACAGGCACTCGTCCCCTAGTTTTCCTTACTCCCAAAATCCAGTTTGCCAACGGAGACAAAAGCCTCCCTGTTCCCCTTGTGGTCCCAACACGACACAAGTGGGTCATTCCATTGATCCCCTTACATGTAGGGTTAGGAATTACTATTGCACTCAGCACAGGGATAGGAGGCCTTACCACTTTAGTCGGCACCTTCCATAGCCTCTCTAATGATTTCTCTGCTAGCATTGCAGAATTAACTCAATCACTATCCCTTCTTCAAGCTCAAGTAAATTCCCTAGCTGCAGTTCTTCCTCCAAAACCACAGAGCTCTTGATTTACTGACAGCTGAAAAACGAGGTCTTTGCCTATTCCTAAATGAAGAATGTTGTTTTCATATAAACCAGTCTGGGGCCGGTCGCAGTGGCTCAAGCCTGTAATCCCAGCACTTTGGGAGGCCGAGGTGGGTGGATCACGAGATCGAGAGATCGAGACCATCCTGGTCAACACGGTGAAACCTCGTCTCTACTAAAAATAAAAAAATTAGCTGGGCATGGTGGTGCGTGACTGTAATCCCAGCTACTCAGGAGGCTGAGACAGGAGAATTGCCTGAACCCAGGAGGTGGAGGTTGCGGTGAGCCGAGATAGCGTCATTGTACTCCAGCCTGGGTAACAAGAGCGAAACTGCGTCTCAAAAAAAACAAAAAAACAAAAAAACAACAACAACCAGTCTGGCCTGCATATATGATGCCACTGATAAATTAAAAGACAGAGGCCGGGTGCTGTGGCTCATGCCTGTAATCCCAGCTCTTAGGGAGGCAGAGGCAGAAGGATAGCTTGAGCCAAGGAGTTCGAGACCCGCCTGGGCAATATAGCAAGATCCCATTCTCCACAAAAAGGAAAAAAAAACAAAAAGACAACAACAACAAGAAGGACAGAGCACAAAAGCTCACTAATCAGGCAAATGGGTTTCAGTGTCCATTCAGTTTGCAAAGTCTTTGCAATGCTCTTGAGATCTGCCCAACTGTGCTCCACCCAGTGGCCAGTCTGAGTGTGGTGGTGTATTCTTTCCCTCCAGTCTCAAAATCTGTATATGTTATTTTGGATCAGATCCATGCATATGCAGCTTGAGATGTAAACCCAGCAGTTCATAAGCAGCTTTAAAGATCGCTTTTCTGAATTCCTCCCTCTCCATAATCTTCCTGATATTTTCCGCTTTTCTGCAGCTCTCCTTTCTGATCCCCCAGACAGAAAGCTGGGACTTTAGCAACTCTACATTGTCATGTAATTCCTGCAACTGTGCCCACATTTGGGCCAAGTGGCAGAAGACAGAGAGAAGAAAAATGCAAAGGGGGTTCACTTCACCTTGTTGGGACCACCACAGCTCTGATGAAGAGGAATATCTCCCTCGCTGTGTTTTGCACTCTGTGGGATACAGTTGCCCCCACTGCCACTACTGCACAGTGTTGCTGGAGACTGGGGCACCAGGGAATGGAGAAAAGAAAACAAAAGGGCAAAAAAGAAAAATGGAGGATTTTTGCACTGTCTCTGAACATGAAGAGACCCCTTTTCAGCTCCTTGCACCAGAACTATAGGGCTTCTCCTGAAACTCTGTCTCCACTAATGCCCACTTCTGGATTTTGGGCCATACTGAATTCAGACTGGGGGAGACTGAATGGAAGCAAATAGTAAACTCACTGCCAGTGGTGGTCCTATTCCAACTCCAGTCTTCTTTCCTAACCCTCCTGCTACTGTTTACTTTTCCGAGTCCCCAATGTGACAAAGTTTTACAGCTGCGTTCAGTGAGAGAGTGTAAAATGTGCTTACTCAGAATAGGAATTTCTAATTATTATTATTATTTTTTAAAAGGAGTACTGCTTAAAATGATTAATATTATTTCAGAAATAAACACAATGACGGCTATCCCAGTGTCGTGAGCACAGACTAAAAATTCTTAAATTACTGACAGTACTATCTGAACAATTCCCTGAAGACCCCAACTTCCTTAGACTCATGCTTACTTTGCCTTGAGGATCTTTGTGACTGTTCTACTTGAAGATGACGTTAGAAGTGAAGAGTGGATGAGAGACAAATGCAAAGTTTTCATAAGCCTTAGCACTCAAAGAAAGCCTTACGGGGTACTCGAAAATAGCTTTGTGTTTTTATTTTCTCTTCTAAACCAAGATATCCTTGATTCAAATTAAGTATGTATTGTACAGAAGCTCAATATGTCAACTAGATAAAAGAGGAGGAGCAGCTCTGTATAAAGTGAAGTCAAGCATGTTCCAATGACTCATTAAGCCCTAAGGCTGCATGGAGCCAGGTTTTGGAAATATACGTGCCTATTTTTGCCATTTTGAGTAAGTAACTTCACCTCTCTGTGCTTCATCATCCGTAAAATGTGTCTAGTTATACTTATCCCACATATCTGCTGTGAAGATCAAATGTACTTCAATGAGTTAAGCATCTAGAAAATAATGGGTACTTACTAAATGGTACTCTTTGCTATTTTAAAGCCATACCTTCTCAAGATATATTGGTAGTGCTACTGCTTGTCAGGCTGAGCATAGATATGTCTTTACTCAAACTTCTCTTGGATCAGCAAGACAGAAACTTTCATCTTTTGTTGTTTAAAGCATTCTAGTGTTAGACAAACATGAGTTTGAATCCAGGCTTTTCTGCCAGTAGCTCTGTGACCATGTAAATTCCTTCTTCCTTTCTCTGAGCCACAGATTTCATACTGTAAAGTGAATATGATAAAAGTGTTCACTTCACTGACACAAGAACAGAAAATCAAACACTGCATGTTCTCACTCATAGGTGGGTGTTGAACAATGAGAGCACATGGACACAGGGAGGGGAGCATCACTGGGGTATGTTGGGGGGAAATAGGGGAGGGACAGCAGGGGGTGGGGAGTTGGGGAGAGACAGCATGGGGAGAAACGCCAGATATAGGTGATGGGGCGGAAGGCAGCAAATCACACTGCCATGTGTGTACCTATGCAACAATCCTGCATGTTCTTCACATGTACCCCAAAACCTAAAATGCAATTAAAAAAAATAAATAAATAAACACACATGCACAAAAACAACAAAAAAAAGTGTTTACTTCAAAGCATTTTGTGAGTTTTGACTAAGCTAATGCGCTTAAAGCACTTAGCATGGTGACTGACATATGCTAAAATTTGGCATAAAGATGTGGTATTTCCTGGGTGAAAAGACAGATGATATTATATGGCATCCTTCTCAGAAGATGCAGGGTTGTCCAACTCCTGTGTCCTCACCTCTCATCTGGCCATCTCTAGCAATACCTGGGTTGAAAGCTCTGCTAATCCATGAAAACTGTTGTGCATATCAGTCAGGCCACCTAATATCTCTGAGCCTTCCTTTTTTCCTGCCCACGTTAGAGAACTCTGCTTGTCTGTCCTAGCCATGACGTACTGGGAGAAAAGCAGGAGTGTGCTGATTTAAAAATATGTCCACAAACTCTTTGACCCTCCTCCCTTGCAAAGACAGGAACCTAAATCCCACTCCCGTGAGGATTTGCTCTTAATAAATAGCGTGAAGCAGTGTGCAATTTCAGAGATCAGAGACTAGGTCAGAAAAGGCAGTGTGGCTTCTTCTGAGCTTCCTCTTACGGATCAGTCACTCTGGAGGAAGTTAGTTGCCATGTCATGCGGACACTTAAGGAGAGGTCTATGTGGTGAGGAGCTCAGGCCTCCTGCCAACAGCCATGTGACTGAGCCATCCTAGAAGAAGATCCTCTATTACCACTCAAGTCTTCAGATTATAGTAGACTTGCTTATATCTTTTTTCTTTTTGAGACAGAGTCTTGCTCTGCTGCCCAGGCTGGAGTGCAGTGGCACAATCTCAGGTTACTGCAGACTCCGCCTCCCAGGTTTAAGCAATCCTCCCACCTCATCCTCCTGAGTAGCTGGGACCACAGGTGTGCGCTACCATGCCTGGCTAATTTTTGTATCTTTAGTAGAGATGGAGTTTCACCATGTTATCCAGGCTCATCTTGAACTCCTGGCCTCAAGTGATCCACCCACCTAGACCTCCCAAAGTGCTGGGATTGCAGATGTGAGTCACCACACCTGGCCTAGATTTGCTTAAATCCTAAATATGACAGTCCCTGTATTAGTTCATTCTCACACTGCTATAAAGAACTTGACAAGACTGGGTAATTTATAAAGAAAAGAGGTTTAATTGATCACAGTTATACGTGGCTGGGGAGGCCTCAGGAAACCTAGTCATTGTGGAAGGGGAAGCAGGCACATCTTCCATGTTCTTCTGTGCACCCACAGGCCCAACACCACATGGAAGCCACTAAGGATCGCGCGGCAGGCAAGAGAGAGCATGTGAAGGAGGAACTGTCAAATACTTATAAAACCATCAGATCTTGTGAGAACTCACTATCACAAAAACAGCATGGTGGAAACCACCCTCACATTCAAATAGCCTCCCACCAGTTCCCTCCCTAGACAAGTGAGGATTATGGGGATTACAATTTGAGATGAGATTTGGGTGGGGACACAGAGCTAAACAGTATCATTCTGTCCCTGATCCCTCCCAAATATCATGTTCTTTTTACATTTCAAAACCAATCATGCCTTTCCAAAAGTTCCCCCAAAGTCTTATCTCATTCAAATGTTAACCCAAAAGTCCAAGTCCAAAGCCTCATCTGAGACAAGGCAAGCTCCTTCTGCCTACAAGCCTGTGAAATAGAAAGCAAGTTAGTTACTTCCAAGATACAATGGGGGACCAGGCATTGGATAAATGCTCCCATTGCAAATGGGAGAAACGGGCCAATAAAAGAGGCTGCAGGCCCCATGCAATTCTGAAATCCAGGAGGGCAGTCATTAAATATTGTTTTTTTGGAAGACAGAGTCTTGCTCTGTCGCCCAGTCTGGAGTGTAGTGGCATGATCTCAGCTCACTGCAACCTCCACTTCCCAGGTTCAAGTGATTCTCCAGCCTCAGCCTTCCAAGTAGCTGGGATTACAGGAGCACACTACCATGCCTGGCTTATTTTTGTATTTTTAGTAGAGATGGGGTTTGACCATATTGGCCAGGCTGGTTTTGAACTCCTGACCTCAAGTGATCTGCCCACCACAGCCTCCCAAAGTGCTGGGATTACAGGTATAAGCCACCATGTCCAGCTGGCAGTCATTAAATCTTAGTGCTCCAAAATAATCTCATTTGACTCCATGTCTCACGTCTGGGACACACCAATACAAGAGGTGGGTCCCACCTGCATCATGCTGATGCAAGATGTGGACTCCTGCAGCCTTGGCCAGCTCCTTCACGGGCTGGCATTGAGTACCTGTGGCTTTTCCAGGTGCACAGTGTAAGCTGTGGGGACTGGAGGACAGTGGCTCTCTTCTCACATCTCTACTAGGCAGTTCCCCTGTTGGGACCGTGTGTGGGAGCTCCAATCTCACATTTCCCTTTGGCACTGAGCTAGCAGATGTTCCCCGTGCTGCAGACTTCTATGTGGACATCCAGGCGTTTTCACACATCCTCTGAAATCAAGGCGTAAGTTGCCAAAGCTCAATTCTTGACTTCCGTGTACCCATAGGCCCAACACCACATGGGAGCCACCAAGGATTGAGGCTTACACCCTCTGAAGCAACGGCCCAACCTGGACCTTGGCCTCTTGTAACTGCGAATTTAATCAATTAAATTAAATTAAATTAAATTAATTAAATAAATAAATTAGAGCTGGAGTGGCTGGAACACAAGGCACCAAGTCCTGAGGGTCCACACAGCAGCAGGTCCCTGGGCCTGGCTCACAAAACCATTTTTCCATCCTAGGCTTCTGAGCCTGTGATGGGAGGGTCTGCCATGAAGTTCCCTGACTTGCCCTGAAGACATTTTCCCGATTGTCTTGGCCATTAACAGTCAGCTTCTTGTTATTTATGCACCTTTCTGCAGCCAGCTCAAATTCTCCCCAGAAAATGGCTTTTTCTTTCCTATTGCATCATCAGGCGGCACATTTTCCAAAAGTTTTTGCACTGCTTCCCTTTTAAACATAAGTTCCAATTTCAGATCATCTCTCTCAAGTTCAAAGTTCCATAGGTCTCTAAGGCAGGGACAATATGCCACCAGTCTCTCCTAAAGCATAGAAACAGTGACTTTTGCTCCATTTCCTAGTATGTTCCTCATGAGACCACCTCAGCCTGGACTTCATTGTCCACATTACTATCAACATTTTGGTCAAACTTTTCAACAAATCTCTAGGAAGTTCCAAACTTTCCCATATCTTCATGTCTTCTTCTGAGCCCTCCAAACTGTTACAACCTCTGCCTGTCACCTGGTTCCAAAGTAGCTTTCACATTTTCAAGTTATCTGTATAGCAGTGCCCCACTCTCTGTAGTACCAATTTCCTGTATTATCTTCACACTGCTATAAAGAACTGCCCAAGACTGGGTAATTTGTTTTATTCATGTTTTAACTCTTTTTTTTTTTTTTTTTTTTTTCTGAGACGGAGTCTTGCTCTGTCACCAGGCTGGAACACAGTGGTGCAATCTCGGCTCACTGCAACCTCCGCCTCCCAGGTTCAAGTGATTCTTCCGCCTCAGCTTCCCGAGAAGCTGGGACTACAGGCGGGTGCCAAACGCCCGGCTAATTTTTGTATTTTTAGTAGAGACGGGGTTTCACCATGTTGGCCAGGATGGTCTCGATCTCTTGACCTCGTGATCCACCCACCTCGGCCTCCCATAGTACTGGGATTACAGGTGTGAGCCACTGCGCCCAGCAACTCTCTTTTTTTAAAAAAATCTAAATGTACCACTATAGTTTTATCCAGGCTCTCACCATCTCTGTTTTGAATGATGGCAACAGCTTCCTGAATAGTCGCCCTTCCTATAGTTTTATTTTTCTCATATCCATTCTAACAGCTATCAGGATACTATAGCTGAAATGCAAATCAGATCTTTTGCTTAACATTCTTCATGTCGTTAGGTTCCTTGTGAGCCTTTGATGAAGTCCAGATTCTTTACTACGTCATGCAAGGCCATCCACTTGAGGACTAAGGTCTGATTTTATTATCTTGTTTTTTATTTTTATCGTGTCTTCTCCTCCACCACGCTGGGGTCTGGGAAGGAACGGACAGACAGGATGAGCTCTACTCAGGGCCTGCTGGACCTGACTGTGACCCACTCTGCTCCCATCAGCACTACCACTCCTGCCAGGGAGGACTCCAACTGGTAGAGTTTCTTCCAGGTACCCAGCTATACTTGAGTCTTGGCTTTTCTCAGATGGCTGATGGTCTTCAGCCTCTTTCTGTCCCTTCCGTCCCTCACAGCACTAGTGTTTCATGCCCACTCAGCTCCCCGAACTTCTGAGAACACAGCTGATTTGCCTGAGCAGGGCCTCTGAGACCCTGGACCAGTGGTCTCACGTGGTGCTGCACCTATACACAAACACATCTGCAAATGCTGCCTGCCAACACAGGTTCAGGGGCAGCTCAAGGAAAGGCCTGAAAGGAGCCCATATCTGTGCTCAGGACTCAGAACCCTTTGGGTCAATGGTCCACAGCCCCGGATGCAGCAGGAGGCCAGGCTGGTGAGTCCTGTGAACGAACCCCAGAACCCTTGGCTTGTCTACCTGGAAAAGGGATAGAGGTTGGGTTTGCCCGCTTTTATAGATGACCACACACCTGGGTGTTATGAGGTTGTTCGTGGCATGAATACTTTTTTGTAATGACTGATTGATTAAATGCAAGATGATTTATCTAAAAAAAAAAAAAAAAAAGAAAGAAAGAAAGAAAGAAAATCTAAGGAGTCTGGCGAGTTGTGCCCTACAAGTTATAAATTTTTACCAGATGGGTTTTATTTAACCCTATATATCATGACTTGCTTTCCAGTCTGACTCTGGCATAACATTATGTGACAAAGAAGAAAGTCAAAATATTCTACTTTGCCATATTTTTAAATGGTCCTTTGTAGGGGAAAATGTGCATTTATGAAGAGCCTCTATGAACATGGCTAGATCTTTTTCTTCTAGGCCCTCCCAATCCTGAAGAGATTAAGTAAGTGTCTATCACCTTTTAAAAATCCGAATGGGAACCATTTGTCATTTACTGTCTCTATGGGCAGCCACCATAAGACTTTAAAAGAACCTTGGTCTCCACAATTTTTTATCTTTGCCTGAACATTTCCTTTCTAGTGATCCCAGGTCTTCAGACAAACTCAACCAATTGTCAATCTGAAAACGTTTAATTTACCTATAGCCTGGAAGCCCCTGCTTTGAGTTGTTCCACTTTTCTGAACCAAACCAATGTCTTCCTTCCTTCCTTCCTTCCCCCTGCTTTTTTTTTTTCTTTTTTTTTTACAGAGTCTCACTCTGTCACCCAGGCTGAAGTGCAGTGACGTGATCTGGACTCACTGCAACCTCTGCCTTCTGGGTTCAGGTGATTATCCTGCCTCAGCCTCCTGAGTAGCTGGGGTTACAGGTGCCTGCCATCATACCTGGCTAATTTTTGTATTTTTACTACAGACGAGGTTTCACCATGTTGGCCAGGTTGGTCTCGAACTCCTGACCTCAGGTGGTCCATCTGCCTTGGCCTCACAAAGTGCTGAGATTACAGGCATGAGCCACCTTGTTCGGCTCAAACCAACGTATTTCTTAAACGTATTTGATTGATGTCTCGTGCCTCCCTAAAATGTATGAAACCAAGCTGCACCCCAACTACCATGGGCGCATATTCTCAGGACCTCCTGAGGGCTGTATCACAAGCCATGGTCACTCATATTTGGCTCAGAATACATCCCTTCAAATGTTTTACAGAGTTTGACTCTTCTCATTGACACATGACAATAGCACCCAAACTTTTTCCATGACTAAAATATTTTGAACACTCACTCTTGATATCTATTTTAAATCCATTATACTTGTTTACATATATGAAACATAAAAATATAATTGTTAAAACATACAGTATAAAATCAAATATAAACAGTTTTATTTTCTTCCTCATATTTATTTTTTAAAATTTCAATAGGTTTTTGGGGAAAAGGTGGTATTTGGTTACATGAATAAATTTTTTGGTGGTAATTTCTGAAATTTTGGTGCACCCGTCACTGGAGCAGTGTATGTACATTGTACCCAATGTGTAGCCTTTTATGCCTCATCCCCTTCTTACCCTTTTACTCTGAGTCCCCAAAGTCCATTGTGTCATTCTTACGCCTCTGTGTCCTCATAGCATAACTGCTCCCACATGAGTGAGATCATATGATGTTTGGTTTTCCATTCCTGAGTCACTTTACTTTGCATATTGGTCTCCAGTTTCATCCAGGTTGCTCCTTTTTATGGCTGCGTAGTATTCCTATTAATTCTTTCCCTCTAGAGAACCATGACTAATACAAGGTCTCTCCCACAGCGCATGGGAATTATGGGAGCTACACTTCAAGATGAGATATGGGTGGGGACACAGCCAAACCATTTCAGTTATCTTCTAGAATTTTTATGGTTTCAGGTCTTAGATTTAAGTCTTTGATCCATCTTCAGTTGATTTTTGTATAGGGGGAGAGAGGAGGATTCAGAGCTTGGGTAATTTACAAAGAAAAGAGATTTAATTGACTCACAGTTCCACATGACTGGGGAGGGCTCAGGTAACTTACAGTCATGGCAGAAGAGGAAGCAGGCACGTCTTACATGGGGGCAGGTGAGAGAGAGCACATGAAGGAGGAACTGTCAAACGCTTACAAAACCATCAGATCTCATGAGAATTCACTATCATGAGAACAACATGGGGGAAACTGCCACCATGATCCAGTCGCCTCCTGTCAGGTCCCTTCCTTGACACATGGGGATTACAATTCAAGATGAGATTTGGCTGAGGACACAGAGCCAAACCATATCAGATCCTGAGCCTACATTTTCAAATAAGCCACTCTCAAATTCCTGACAGACAGAAACTATGAGATAATATATGTTTTTTGTTTTAAGCCACTGAGTTTTGGAGTAACTTTTTATGCAGTAACAGATAACTAATACAGATTTGGCTACCTGGAAGAGGGGTGCCATAATAACAAGTATCTAAAAATGTGCGGGTGGCTTGGGAATTAGGAAATTTTGCAAAAGCTGGAAGGACTTTGAAGAGAGTATACATGAAAGGCTAAAATTTCTTTCTTTTTTTGGGGGGGGAAAAGGGAGAAAAAAAGAAAGAGAGAGAGAAAGAAAGAAAAGAACGAAAGAGAGAAAGAAAGAGGAAGAGAAAGAGGGAGAGAGAACGGGAGTCTTGCTTTATTGCCCAGGCTAGAATGCAGTCTAAAAATGGGTACTGAAAATTCCTTGAATAGACTGGAGAAGTCTGAACTTTGAGGAGGCTACTGGGGGGGCTTAAATAGAAGTAAGGAATATGTTATAGGAAAATGAAGGAAGGGGGAATCCTTGTTATGTAGCGGCAGAAAGTTTAGCTATACTGTCACCTGAAATTCTTTGGAAAGTAGAAAATGTATCAAATAAACTGGATGATGTAGCTATAATAACTTCCAGCTACAGCGCTGAAGGTGCTGCCTGGTTGCTTCTTGTTGCTGATAGTAAAATGTGAAAGGACAGACATATGCTTAAGGAAGAAATGTTCAACAATAAGAAGTGCTGGTTTTGAAGACTCCGAGATCCTCCAAGGGTAAACAATGCCAAAATTAAGAAATAGCCTTGGAACAAAGGTAAAATCCAGGGTACTCTCTGGAAAGCATGGTTTAAAAAGAAAACTGGAGGTTTGACTGTAAAATCCATTGTTAAAGCCTCAGAAAAACCCAAGGTCATGCCTTAAAGAGCTGTTCAGTCAAGCAACAGGGCTTTTAAGAAGCCTAAGGACACTGTCCCTCAGTAGTCACAGGAGATGTCCAATGTTAGGAAGGGTTTATCTCAAAGATATTTTTGGACAAGTCTTTAGTGTAATGGGGTAAACCTTAATACGATTCAGAGATCACTCACAAAGTTTTAAAGAGAATTATACTTATGGAAATACTTCCAGCCTGAACTGAAAGGGACAGAGACAATACAAAATGACAAGAGAACTCTGGATCTCCCAAATTCTACCGGCAAGAAGAAAGCTGAGAAAATCACGCACGTGCAAACACAGACTATTTTTTGTGAAAAGAAAAGACGGCTCAGAGGATGGATCCAAGAGCCAAGCGGGCAGAGCCAAGAAATGCAGAGAATTATTCCCAGAGTGAGTCCTAATCAAGGAACTCGCAACATATCCTTAGGTATATTTCAGAATTGTTTATGCAACAGTGACTCCTTTGTGCCTGTTTTCCCCTTTCCTTGTATAGTAACGGCTGCAGAGGTTATTAGATGCTTTCCCACCGTTGTATGTTGGGTGCATCAGTGGCGGATATCTTGTCTCTTTGGTTCACAGATCCTCAGGTAGAGAGGAACTGTACCCCAGAAACTATACTGAAAGAACTACATCTGAGGAGCCTTATGTACACCTGGACCTGGACCTGATCTCAGTGATGACAATCTAGACTTCGAATTGAACTGTAATGGGACGAGACTTTTGGGAGCCTTGGGAGGAGTGAGTGTATTTTGCATGTGGGAGGAGTATCAATAGCTGGTGGAAAGAGGGAGAACTGCAGTAGCTGTGAAATTTGTCCACAGATTTTGTGCTACTCCTTCCTTTCAAAGGAAGACCCTATTTCCCCTCCCCTTGAGGGTGAGCTGCTTTTAATGTCTTGCTTCTAATAAATAGGATAAAGATATTCATCAGTGACCTGCTTGTAACGAATAGAATAAAGCAGAAGTGATTGTGCCATTTCAGACTAGATCAGAAAAAAGACCGTGCGGCTTCCTCTGCTTCCTCTCTAGTGGAGCACTCGCTCTGGGGTAAGTTAGTTGCCATGTCCTGATGGCATTCAAGTAACCCGTGGAGAGCCCACATGTGACGGACTGAGGTCTCCTGCCAGCAGCCACATGACTGAGACATCAGCGAAGCGGATCCTGCAGCTCCATGCAAGCCTTCAGATGACTGCAGACAGTAGCAGATTTGATAGATAAGACTCTTTCCTAGGCAGGCTGGCCATCCTTTTCTCGAAATATTCTGTGTGGTTCCTGGCAGCTCTCTGTGTGTTAGCAGGAAGGGGATAGCCAAACTTCTGCTGCCTTGATCAGAGCACATCAACATATCTACTTTCTATCTTTTCCAGGGGAAGGGTGGATTTACTAGCATAGGTCTTATTTTAGAATGATGGCACCAAGCAAGGAAATTCTAGGAGGAGTTTTCAAGCTCCTCTACTGTAAGCATGGAAGCCTGACTAAACTGGTGACTCTGAGTGTGTGTGGGAGCCACCTAGTACATCTCATGACTCAGGATTTACATGAGTCACTTCTAAGGCTAATAATGAGCTCGCAAGGTTAGAAGGGCTGTGTCCCTAAAGTCCTGCTTTTAGACACACATGCACTAGCACTTTGCCTGTTCTAGGGCAGATTGTGTGCTTTGTTTTGGGTACCCTGCTAACACTACTGAGAAATTTCTCAGTCCACCGGGAGAAGGAAATTGTTCATTTACATGCTCATGCTTCCTCTGTTCTCTCTGGCCTGATTGGCTAACCGTTGGTACTGGAGTGAAAAAGCTGAGACTAGTGGTGTTGCTAGAGGTAGTTTATATTGACTTATAAGAGCTGATCGTGAAATTTTCAGAAATTTTGCTTGCTGATTATTAGTCATAGCCATTATTAAAAATTAATGTACATAAACTTACTATTAAATATGTTAAAACATAGATAGCAAATACTCAAAACTAATAACTTCCTCGTTATGTTACTACCTTTTACACTTATGTACCCTCTTTTTTTTTTTGAGATGAAGTCTTGTTCTGTTGCCCAGGCTGGAGTGCAGTGGCATTATCTCAGCTCACTGTGACCTCTTCCTCCTGGGTTCAAACCATTCTCCTGCCTCTGCCTCCTGAGTAGCTGGGACTACAGGTGCATGCCAGCACGCCTGGCTAATTTTTGTATTTTTAGTAGAGATGAGGTTTCGCCATGTTGACTAGGCTGGTCTTGAACTCCTGACCTCAGGTGATCTGCCCACCTTGGCCTTCCAAAGTGCTGGGATTACAGGTCTTATCTACACTCTTGAAATAGTTTTGTCCATTCTGTCTGTATGATGGAAATAATGAATATACATATAATGGTATGTTACTGTACCTCTCTGCTCAACTCTGCATTCAGTGATACAACATTGATAGCTTGAAATCAGCCATTGTGGGAGTATTTGCACCATAGAAATCGGCAAATGCTACAGGTCAGACCTTTTTTCTCAGAAGAGCTAGTTGTTAAGCATTTACCAGTACCTCACTGGATGAGACCCAACTGTAGATACAGACAAGGGTAGACTTCACGGCATCTCACAACTTTTTTTTTTATACTTTAAGTTCTGGGGTACATAGGCAGATCATGCAGGATTGTTACATAGGTATACACATGTCATGGTGGTTTGCTGCATCCATCCCCCGTCATCTACATTAGATATTTCTCCTAATGTTATCCCTCCCCAATTGTCCCACCCCCTGCTATCCCTCCCCTAGCTCCCCCACCCCCTAACAGACCCCAGTGTGTGATGTTCCCCTCCCTGTGTCCTTGTGTTCTCATTGTTCAATACCCACTTATGAGTGAGAATATGCGGTGTTTGGTTTTCTATTCTTGTGTCAGTTTGCTGAGAATGATGTTTTCCAGCTTCATCCATGTCTCTGCAAAGGACATAAACTCATCCTTTTTCATGGCTGCATAGTATTCCATGGTGTATATGTACCACATTTTCTTTATCCAGTCTATCATCGATGGGCATTTGGGTTGGTTCCAGTTCTTTGTTATTGTAAACAGTGCTGCAATGAACATTCACGTGCATGTGTCCTTATAGTAGAACGATTTATAATCCTTTGGATATATACCCAGTAATGGGATTGCTGGGTCAAATGGAATTTCTATTTCTAGGTCCTTGAGGAATAGCCACACTGTCTTCCACAATGGTTGAACTAATTTACACTCCCACCAACAGTGTAAAAGTGTTCCTATTTCTCCACATCCTCTCCAGCATCTGTTGTCTCCAGATTTTTTAATGATCGCCATTCTAACTGGTGTGAGATGGTATCTCAATGTGGTTTTGATTTGCATTTCTCTAATGACCAGTGATGATGAGCATTTTTTCATATATTTGTTGGCCTCATGTATGTCTTTTTCTGTAAAGTGTCTGTTCATATCCTTCACCCACGTTTGAATGGGCTTGTTTGTTTTTTTCTTGTAAATCTGTTTCAGTTCTTTGTAGATTCTGGATATCAGCCCTTTGTCAGATGGGTAGACTGCAAAAATTTTTTCCCATTCTGTTGGTTGCCGATTCACTCTAATGACGATTTCTTTTGCTGTGCAGAAGCTGTGGAGTTTGATTAGGTCCCATTTGTCTATTTTGGCTTTCGTTACCAATGTTTTTGGTGTTTTGGTCATGATGTCCTTGCCTACGCCTATGTCCTGAATGGTTTTGCCTAGATTTTCTTCTAGGGTTTTTATGGTGTTAGATCTGATGTTTAAGTCTTTAATCCATCTGGAGTTAATTTTAGTGTAAGGTGTCAGGAAGGGGTCCAGTTTCTGCTTTCTGCACATGACTAGCCAGTTTTCCCAACACCATCTATTAAACAGGGACTCCTTTCCCCATTGCTTGTTTTTGTCAGGTTTGTCAAAGATCGGATGGTTGTAGATATGTTGTGTTGCCTCCGAGGCCTCTATTCTGTTCCATTGGTCTATATCTCTGTTTTGGTACCAGTACCATGCTGTTTTGATTACTGTAGCCTCATAGTATAGTTTGAAGTCTGGTAGTGTGATACCTCCCACTTTGTTCTTTTTGCTTAGAATTGACTTGGCTATGTGGGCTCTCTTTTGGTTCCATATGAAGTTTAAGGTAGTTTTTTCCAGTTCTGTGAAGAAGGTCATTGGTGGCTTGATGGGGATAGTGTTGAATCTGTAAATTACTTTGGGCAGTATGGCCATTTTCACGATATTGATTCTTCCTAACCATGAGCATGGACTATTTCTCCATCTATTTGTGTCCTCTGTTATTTCGTTGAGCAGTGGTTTGTAGTTCTCCTTGAAGAGGTCCTTTACGTTCCTTGTTAGCTGTATTCCTAGGTGTTTTATTCTCTTTGTAGCAATTGTGAATGGCAGTTTGTTCTTGATTTGGCTCTCTTTAAGTCTGTTATTGGTGTATAGGAATGCTTGTGATTTTTGCACATTGATTTTGCATCCTGAGGCTTTGCTGAAGTTGCTTATCAGTTTCAGGAGATTTTGGGCTGAGACGATGGGGTCTTCTAGATATACAATCATGTCGTCTGCAAATAGAGACAATTTGACTTCCTCCTTTCCTTTTTGAATACCCTTTATTTCTTTTTCTTGCCGGATTGCTCTGGCTAGAACTTCCAGTACTATATTGAATAGGAGTGGTGAGAGAGGGCATCCTTGTCTAGTGCCAGATTTCAAAGGGAATGCTTCCAGTTTTTGCCCATTCAGTACGATATTGGCTGTACATTTGTCATAAATAGCTTTTATTATTTTGAGATGCCTTCCATCGATACCTAGTTTATTGAGGGTTTTTAGCATAAAGGCTGTTGAATTTTGTCAAAGGCCTTCTCTGCATCAATTGAGATCATCATGTGGTTTTTGTCTTTGGTTCTGTTTACGTGGTGAATTATGTCTATAGACTTGCGTATGTTGAACCAGCCTTGCATCCTCGGGATGAATCCTACTTGGTCATGGTGGATAAGCTTTTTGATGTGGTGTTGCAATCGGTTTGCCAGTATTTTATTGATGATTTTTGCATCTATGTTCATCATGGATATCGGCCTGAAGTTTTCTTTTCTTGCTGAGTCTCTGCCTGGTTTTGGTATCAGGATCTACTTTCTGTATCTATGGATTTCCCTATTCTGGACATTTCATATGAATGGAATCATACCGTATGAGGCCTTTTGTGTCTGACTTTTTTCACTGAGTATGTCTTCAAGGTTCATTCATCTTGCAGCATGTAACAGTACTTCATTTGTTTTTATGGATGAATAGCATTTCATTGTATCAATGTACTATAATTTGGGGAGTATTGCCATCTTAATAACATTAAGTCTTTCAATCCATGAGAATGGCATTTATTTCCATTTACTTAGGTTATCCTTTAATTTATTTCAATGGTGTTTTATAATTCTCAATGTACATGTCTTCCACGTCTTTCAAAATTTTATTCATAAGCATTTTAGTCTTTGGATGCTATTGTAAATGAAATTATCTTTTTTTCTTTTTTGTTGTGGTGAAAACCACTGGAGATCTATACTCCTAACAAATTATTAAGTGTGCAGTACAGTATTATTAACCATATACACATTGTTGTACAACAAAACTTTTCATCCTGCATAAGACCCATTGAACAGCAGCTTCACATTTCCCCTTTTCCCACGCCTCCAGCCACCATTATTCTACTTCCTGCTTCTATATGTTTGACTGCCTTAAATATCATATACAAGAGGAATTGTTCAGTATTTGTCCTGTGACTAGCTTATTTCACTTAGTGTAATGTCCTCAAGATTCATCCATGTTGTAGCATATAACAGAATTTCCTTCTTTTTAAAGGCTGAATGATATTCCATTGTGTGTGTATACCACATGTTTTAAATCCAGTCATCCATCAATAGATAAGCTTAGGTTGTTTCGACTCCTTGACTATTGTGAATAATGCTGCAATGAACATATGAGCACAAATATCTCTTTGAGATCATGCTCTGGTTTTTTAGATAGATACCCAGAAGTAGGATTGCTGGATTATGCAGTAGTTCTATTTTTAATTTTTTGAGAAGTGTCCATACTCTTATTTATAGCAGTGGCACCATTTTACATTCCCACCAGCAATACACAGAGTTCCAATTTCTCTACATCCTCATCAACAATTGGTATTTCCTGTTTTTGTTTTGTTTTGTTTCTTTTAATAATGGACATCTTAACAGGCATTAGGTGATATCATTTTGTGGATCTAATTTGCATTTCTCTGGTGATTAATGATATTGAACATCTTTTCATATATCTGTTTGCCATTTGTGTGTCATCTTTGGAAAAATTTAAGTCCCCTGACAATTTTTAAAATCAAGTTATTTGAGATTTTTGCTGAGTTGTAGGAGTTTTTTATATATTTTGGATATATTTGGATAATGTTTCTTTATCATGTATTGGTTTGCAAACACGTTTCTTCCATTCTATAGGTTGCCTTTTCACTCTACTGCTTGTTTCTTTTGCTGTACAGAAAATTTTTAGTGTAGTGCAGTCCCGCTTGTCTAGTTTTGATTTTGGTGCCTGTGCTTTGGTGTCCTATCTAAGAAATCATTGCCAAGACCAATATTACAAAGCTTTCCCCATGTTTTTTTCTAGGAGTTTTAGTTTCAGGTTTATATTTAAGTTTTTCTTCTATTTTTTAAATTTTTTTTGTGTACTGTAAGATTAGGGTACAATTTTCCTCTTTTGCATATGGATATTCCATTTTACCAACACCATTTGTTAAAGACACTGTTCTTTTTCTATTGTGTAGTCTTGGCACCCCATTCAAAGATCATTTGACTGTTTATGTCTGTGTTTATTTCTGGGTTCTCGATTCCGTTTATATGGTTTATATGTCTGTTTTTATGCAGGTACCATACTATTTTGATTACTGTGGATTTGTAATGTATTTTGAAGTCAGGAAATGTGAGACCTTGTGCTTTTTTTCTTTCTCAAGATTGTTTTGGTTATTTGGGGTTTTTTGTGGTTCCATATGAATTTTAAAATTGTTTTCCCATTTTTATTTTTATTGAAAATGCCATTGGGATTTTAATAGGGATTGCATAGAGCCTGTAGATTGCTTTAGATACCTTAATATTAATTCTTCCAATACATGAACATGTAATGTTCTTCCATTTATTTGTGTCTTCTTTAATTTCTTTCAACAATGTTTTCTTATTTACAGTGTACAAATCTTTCACTTCATTGATTATGTTTTTCTCATTTTATTTTTTGATGCTATTGTAGCATCAAATAGGAATTTGGAAATATTTACTCATAGTGATTTTTTTTTGAAGCATTTGGAAAGGATTGGTAACAATTCTTCTATAAATGTTTGGTAGAATTCTTCAGTAAAGCTATCATATCCTGTGCTTTTTTTTGTTAAGAAGTTTTTAATTACTGATTCAGTTTCCTTACTAGTTACAGGTATATTCAGATTCTATTTCTTCATAATTCTGTCTTAATAGGTTACATGTTTCTTGAATTTAGCCATTTCTTTCAGATTACCCAATTTGTTGGCATATAATGGCTCAATGTGGTCTTTTATGATTCTTTTTATTTCTATGACATCAGTTGAAATGTCTCCTCTTTAATTTCTATTTTTTTTTTTTTAGGTCTTTTCTCATTTTTTCTTAATCTAGTAGAGGTTTGTCAATTTTATTTCTTTTCAAAAAACAATTCTTAGTTCCATTGATCTTTTCTATTGTTCTTCTAATCTCTAATTCATTTATTTTTACTCATCTTTATTATTTCTGTTCTACTAACTTTGGGCTTAGTTTGTTCTTTTTTCGATAATTCTTTGAGTTGTAAATATAGGTTGTTAATCAAGTATCTTTCATTTCTGTGAACACAGGCATTTACAGCTACAAACTACCCTCGTCATCCTGCTTTTGCTACATCCCATAAGTTTTGGCATACTGTGTTTTCATTTTCGTTTGTCTCAAGATATTTTCTAATTTCCCTTTTGATTTCTTCTTTGACCCGTTGGTTGTTCGACAGTGTTGTTCAGTTTCCATATAGGTGTAAAATTTCCAGTTTTCATTGTGCTAGTGATTATTATTATTATTACTACTACTATTATTATGAGACAAGATCTTACTGTGTTGCTCATGCTGAATGGCATGATCATAGCTCACTGCAGTCTCAACCTGCTGAGCTCAGGTATTCCTCCCACCTTAGCCTCCTGAGTAGCTGGGACTACAGGCATGCACCACTATCCTGGCTAATTTTCTAATTTTGTTGTAGAGACAGTGTCTCCTTATGTTGGCCAGGCTGGTCTCAAATTCCTGGGCTCAAGCAATCTTCTTGTCTCTACCTCCCGAAGTGTTGTGATTGCAGGCATGAGCCACCATGCTTGGCCTTGATACTGATTTCTAGTTTTATTCCATTATGATGAGAAGATACTTGATATAACATCAATCTTCTTAAATTTGTTAAGGCATATTTTGTGACCAAACATGTGGTCTGTCCTGGAGAATGTGTCATGTGCACTCGAAAGAATGTGTATTCTGCTGTTGTTGAGTAGAATGTTCTGTATATCTCTGTTAGAGCCATTTGGTTTATAGTGTTGTTTAAATTCTCTGTTTTTTTTTTATTATTAATCTTTTGTCTGGGTATTCTATCCTTTATTAAAAGTGGGTTATTAAAATCTCCTACTATTATTATGTTGGCATCTATTTCTTCCTTCAGTTCTGTCAATGTTTGCTCCCTATGTTTAGGTGCTCTGATGCTCAGTGCATACATAGTTATAATTACTATCTTCTTAGAAAACTGACCTTTTATCATTATATTGTCCTTTTTTTCTCTTTTGATAGTTTTTTACTTAAAAATCTGTATTCTCTGAAATGAATATTCTTCAGTAAAGAATATTTATTCCACTGCTTTCTTTTGTTTACTGTTTTCATGGAATATATTCTCCATCATTTCACTTTCAACATATTTGTATACTTCAGTCTAAAATGGGTCCTTAGTAGACAGCATAGTCGGATCTTGTTTTTAAAATCCATTCAGCCACTCTACGTCTATGTGATTGGAGAGTTTATTTACATTTAAAGTAATTACTAACAGGAAAGGACTTACTATTGCCATTTCATTAATTGTTTTCTGTCTTAAGGGTTGTTTGTTCATTTGTTTTGTTTGTGTTAGGTGATAGAGTATTTTTCTGTCACACAGCTGGAGTGCAGTGGCACAATTATAGCTAACTGCAGCCCCGAATTCCTAGGCTCAAGAAATCCTCTGACCTCAGCCTCCTCAGCAGCTGGGAATGTAGGTGCACAGCACCCTTCCCAGCTATTTTTTTTTTAAACTTTTGTAAAGGTGGGGGTCTTGCTGTATTGTTCAGGCTGGTCTCAAACTCCTGGCCTCAAATGATCCTCCTGCCTTAGCCTCCCAAAAAGTGCTAGGATTATAGGCATGACTGCTGTGCCTGGTCTGTCTTATGGAGTGTTTAGACCCTCTTTCTTCTCTTTCCATCTTCCTTTGTGTTTTGTTGACTTTTTGTAATTATGCACTTTGATTCTTTTCTCCTTTTCTTTTCTGTATCTTCTATAGGTACTTTCTTTGTGGTTACCATAGGACTTACCTAAGACATCTTACAGTTATAATGATATATTTTAAACTGATAACATCTGAAGTTCAATCATGTATAAAAGCTGTACTTTTTAACTTATCCCCTTTTGTTCATTGCTAGTGTATAGAAATACAACGAATTTTTTATATTGATTTAGTGTCTGCAACTTTGCTGAACTTAGTTGTTAGCTATTATAGGTGTGTGTGTGTGTGTGTGTGTGTGTGTGTGTGTGTGTGTGTGTATGTGTGATTTTTCTGTATAAGATTGTGCCATCTGCAAATAGAGATAGGATTATGTCTTTCGTTCCAATCTGGATGCTATTTACTTCTTTTTCTCGTTTAGGAAATCTCCATTACAATGTTGAATAGATGTTGAACAGGAGTGATGAAAGTGGATATCCTCATCTAGTTCCTGAGCATGGAGTAAGCGCTCGGGCTTTTATCATTAAATATCATGTTAGTTATGAGGGTTTTGTTGTTTTTGTTTTTGTTTTTCAGATACTCATATCTGGGTGGAAAACCTACCTTCTACTCCTAGTTTGTTGACAGTTTGTATCATGAATGGCTGTTGGATTTAATCAAGTGCTTTTTCAGTGTCTATTGAGATGGTCATGTGAATTTTCTCCCTTATTCTATTAATATGGCATATAGCATTGATTCATGCTTATATGTTGAATCAGCCTTGCATTTCTGGGATAAACTGCACTTGGTCTTGCTGTTTACTCCTTTTTATATGCTCTTAATTCATTTTGGCATATAGTGCTTTTAACATGCTGTTGTATTCAGGTGGCTAAAAATTGTATTGAGTAATTTTGCATCAATACTGAAAGAATATTGGTCTGTAGTACTCTTCTGGTGATGCTCTTATCTGACTTTGTTATAGAGATAATACTGGCCACCTACAATGAGTTAGGTATTTGAAATTTTTATTACTAACACAATCTCTATGCTTGTTATAAGTCTATTCAAATTTTCTACCTCTTTTGGACTTATTTTTGGTAGCTTACATGTTTCCAGAAATTTGTATAATTTCTTGGCATATATATTAGTCTGAGTTCTCCAAAGAAACAGAGGCACTGGGATATATGATGAGATTTATTATAAGGAATTGGCTCACACAATTATGGAGGTTGAGAAATTCTACAATCAGCTGTTTATAAGTTAGAGACCCAGGAAAGCTGGATGTGTGTAAATTTGGTGTTACTCTTTTTTTTCTTTAAAAATTTTTATTTTTAATTTTTGTGGGTGCATAGTGGGTGCATATATTTATGGTATATTTGAGATATTTTGGTACAGGCATGCAATGTGTAATAATCACATCATGAAAATGGTATATCCGTCACCTCAAGCATTTATCCCTTTGTGTTACTGACATGCTCCCTCCGTGCATGGGTGCTGGCTGAGCCCGGCATGGTTTTATTCTCTGCTGTGACAGGGCAGCACTGAGTTCAATGTAAAGTACCCCAGCCACTGTGCTCTCCCTCCCGCAAGTGCACAGATTCTCTCTCTACTGCCAGGGGATGACAGAGGGGTGGTATTGGTGACTTAAGCCTGTTTCTCCAGCTCTCCTCCATGCCGCTTTCCACAATATGTAGTTAAAATCAGGTACCGTGAGTGCCCACCTGATTGTTGGTTCTCATGATGGTGCTTTTCTGTGTGCAGATAATTGTCAAAAGTTCATGTCTCAATGAGGGGAATAAACGATGTAGCCTTCTATTCCACCGTCTTGCTACACCCTCTCTGATGTTATCCTTTATGTTTCTTAAATATCTAATAGAGCTCAAAATTGTCTGGGACTAGAATTTTCTTTCAGAAGGAAGCGTTGATCTTGTTTTCATTTAACTTATTCTGAATTGAAGAGCCCTTTCAATTTAAATAGTCATGTCTTTCCAGATGCACACGAATTGTTCATTGCAGCACTGTTTACAATAGCAAAGACTTGGAACCAACCCAAATGCCCATCGATGATAGACTGGACAGGGACAATGTGGCACATATACACCAGGGAATACTATGCAGCCACTAAAAATGATGAGTTCGTGTCCTTTGCAGGGATATGGATGAACCTGGAAACCATCATTCTCAGCAAACTGACACAAGAACAGGAAATCAAACACCGCATGTTCTCCCTCATAGGCGGGTGTTGAACAATGAGAGCACATGGACACAGGGAGGGGAGCATCACACACTGGGGTCTGTTGGAGGGAACTAGGGGAGGACAGTGAGGGGTGGAGAGTTGGGGAGGGATAACCTGGGGAGAAATGCCAGAAATAGGTGATGGGGAGGAAGGCCGCAAACCACATTGCCATGTATGTACCTATGCAACAATCTTGCATGTTCTTCACATGTACCCCAGGACCTAAAATGCAATAAAATATATATATTTTTAAAAATAGTCACGTCTTTCTTCACTTCTGAGAAATTATCTTTCTTTAAAAAGTTATTGCCTCACTTCCATTTTAACTGTCCTCTTTTTAAGGAAAAACTATTAAACTAAAGTTGGACTGATTCTCCATATCTCAAGTTTTCTCTTGTTTTTTAGCTTTTTCTGGTTTTGCTTTATGTTCTTTGACTTGATATTATAAATTTATAATATAAAGTAATAAATGTAAAGCATAAAACAATAAATTTTCATGTAATTATTTCTTAATTTGTAAGAAGTCTTTTTTATCCATGATTACTCTTTTGTTGCAGCATCCTGTTCTTGCTTTATCAATTTAATATATACCTGAATCTCTGAGTGTGTGAATTTGAATGTCATAAAAGCTACATTCCCTGTTCTTGAGTTATTCTCTCTCTCTCCCAATTTGTTGAGTTTTCTCATTTGAAACCTTCCGTTTTGTTCTTTTTGCGTGCTATTCTTCCTAGTCATTCAGAGACCCAGTCTGAAGAAGCAGCCATTCTTTCTTTTTTTTTGGAGACAGAGTCTTGCTCTGTTGCCTAGGCTGGAGTGCAGTGGTATGATCTAAGCTCACTGTAACCTCTACCTCCCAGGTTCAAGTAATTTTCCTGCCTCAGCCTCCTAAATAGCCGGGACCACAGGCACCTGCCACCATGCCTGGCTAACTTTTGTATTTTTAGTAGAGATGGTACTTCACCATGTTGGCTAGGCTGGTCTCTAACTCCTGACTTTAAGTGGTATGCCCACCTCGGCCTTGCAAAGTGCTGGGATTACAGGCATGAGTCACTGTGCCTGGCCCCATTATTTCAAATGATGCTGGTTGCCATGAAAGAAGGAAAGAGAGTCTTATAGATTCTCAGTCCTCTGGCTTAAAAACAATAGATGCCACTTGCATTCATAAATCTTTGGCCAGAAATAGTCATATGGTGCCATCAACTCTACGAGGACTGCTCATTCAAGTACCAGAGTCATATAGAAATTAGTAAATTCGGACAGGCGCGGTGGCTCAAGCCTGTAATCCCAGCACTTTGGGAGGCCGAGGTGGGTGGATCACAAGGTCAAGAGATCGAGACCATCCTGGTCAACATGGTGAAACCCCGTCTCCACTAAAAATACAAAAAAAAATTAGCTGGGCATGGTGGCACGTGCCTGTAATCCCAGCTACTCAGGAGGCTGAGGCAGGAGAATTGCCTGAACCCAGGAGGCGGAGGTTGCGGTGAGCCGAGATTGTGCCATTGCACTCCAGCCTGGGTAACATGAGCGAAACTCCATCTCAAAAAAAAAAAAAAAAAAAAAAAAAAAAGAGAAAAAAGAAAGTAGTAAATTCATCCCACTTTCCTCACCCCATAATTACCTCTGAATGTGTGTTAATCCATTCTCACAGTGCTATAAGGACATACCTGCTATTGGGTAATTTATTAAGGAACAAGATTTAATTGACTCACAGTTCTGCCTGGCTGGGAGGCCTCAAGAAACTTTCAGTCATGGCAGAAGGGGAAGCAAACATATCCTTCTTCAGAGGGTGACAGAAAAGAGAAGAATCAGAGTGAAGGGGGTGGTGGGAAGCCCCGTATAAAACCATCAAATCTCGTGAGAATTCACTCACTATCACGAGAACAGCATCAGGGTAACCACTCCCATGATTCAATTACCTCCCACTGGATCCCTCCCACAGCACATGGGGATTGTGGAAACTACAATTCAGGATGAGATTTGGGTGGGGACACAGCCAAACCGTATCAGAGTGCTAACTAAGGCAACTCATCATGTTAGTGAGAGCTCTCACTTCCCAAAGGAAACTGTCATAACTCTTTGAATTTTGTATTATGGAAAGTTTTAAACATAAACAAACACAGAATAGTGTAATAAATCTCCATGTAACCATTACGCAGCTTTAACAATAATCAACTCATGCCCAATTTTGTTGACCATATTCTATGCCACCATCCTCTACTCTGGATTATTTTAAAGCAAATCCCAAATATCATAGAATTTCATTCACACTAACTTTATGATATGGTTTGGATCTGTGTCCCCACCCAAATCTCATGTTGAACTGTAATCCTCAATGTTGGAGGTGGGGCCTGGTGGAACGTGACTGGATCATGAGGGCAGATTTCCTTCTTGGTACTTTCCTCACAATACTGAGTGAGTTTTCATGGGAGCTGGTTGTTTAAACATGTGTAGCACTTCCTCCCTCATCTTCCTCCTGTTCCCCATGTGAAGTGCCTGCTCCAGCTTTGCCTTCTGCCATGATTGTAGGTCTCCTGAGGTCTCTCCAGAAGATGATGCCACCATGCTTACCATACAGCCTGTAGAACCGTGAGCCAATTGAACCTCTTTTCTTTATACATTACCTAGTCTCAGGTATTTCTTTATAGCAGTGTGAGAACGGACTAACACACTTTAGGATTTAAAAATCATAATACCATTATCACATCTCAAAAATGGACAATTTGGCCAGGTGCAGTCTCTCACACCTGTAACTACAGCAGCACTTTGGGAGCCAGGGTGGGAGGACTGCTTGAGGTCGGAGTCAAGACCAGCCTGGGCAACGTAGTGGCTAAACAAAAAATTAGCTGGGCATGGTGATGCACACCTGTGGTTCTAGCTACTCAGGAGGCTCAGGTGGGAAGATCACTTGAGCCTGGGGGGTCGAGGATGTAGTGAGCCATGATCATGCCACTACACTCCAGCCTGGGCAACAGAGCAAGACCCCATCTCAAAGACAATGGATAGTTTTAATATCATCGAATATCTTGCCAGTGTTCAAATTTTTGAAATGTCTCATAATATACAGATATAGATACAGTTTGTTTGAAACTGGATCAAGATAAAATCCACACACTGCAATTCAATAACGTCTATTAAGTCTCCTTTAATTCATAGATTTCCCCCTCCATCTCTCTCTTCCCATTCTTTAAAGTGCATTTGTTGAAGAAATGGAGTCAGTTTTCCAGTACAGTTTCCCACATCCAGAATTTTGATCATGGCCTCCCTGTGGTGTCATTTAAAATATTTCTCTTACTCTATATTTTTTGTAAATTGATAGCTGATATAAAAGCTTGATTAGATTCTAGCTTGTATTTTGTCAAGAATACTTCATTGGTAGTGTAAGGGTCTTCAGGAGGCACATATAATGTCTAGTGTCTTGTGATGTTATCAAATAGTAATGCTTAATATTAAATTCACTAACAATTACATCAGAATGGTTATATTCTGATTCTATCATTACTTTTTCATTTCTTAGCTGGAATAAGAAGAAACTTCCCCACATTTATTACTTGATTATCCTTTGAATATTAGGAAAAAGAGGACAAACGCTTGTATCTTTACCTTTAGTTTTCAGTTTTCAAAATGTTAAGTTGGTTACACTGGAATTCTTTAATGGTGACTATTGTCATTATATGATATGCATTTAAACACACTTTTATTACTTTATTCTTGTGTCCCTTTGTTGCTCATGCTGCTTCTGTTAGACCTGTGTATGCTCTCCTACTCTCTTCCCAGTGAGATGCCAGCCTATTCTCGAATTGTGATTGGTCTAGCCTAATCCCCATGAGGTTGGCTGGCCTACCCAGTAGGTGATCTCTTCTTATTCTCTCTCTCTCTTTCTTACTTTGTCTCTCACTCTTGCCTTATATCTCTCCTTCGAACATAATTCACAAGCCATTGGCCCCTAAAAAGCATGACAGTGCAAGATGGAGGACAGAAGCTTCCGCTTTTCTTCAAATCAGAAGGGACCAAACCTTCTATGAATTACTGTCGCCAAATTCTATCCCTGTTGTTTATTGTCAAGGGACAAAGTAACATCAGAGCTTCCTTTGAGTTTGAGAATTGTGTGTAAGCCCCAGGAACGCCTAGTAAAAGGCTGAAACAGAGGTTGACTGCAGGTCAGCTAGAAGAGATAAGATACCTTAATGAGCTACTATTTCCTGGGCAATGGTCTCAGTACTTTTCATGTATTCTCATTTACTCCTCACAACTCTCAGAAACAGAGATTATAATTTACATTTTACAAACAAGGAAACTAAAATTCAGAGTTCCCCATAGCTATTTAAGAGCAAATACTATAATTGGAGAGCAAGCATCATCATAACAGACAAACCAAGAGAAGGAAAATGAATCATCAGGTTTCATCCTGTTTTCCCAATAAGTGTGTAATCTTGGGGCCACATAACATCAGTGCACATTGTGAAGTAGGAGAACTCTGGCTGGGATTTTCACAGGCTGAGATATCAAACTCCTGATCTAAGAGTTGAAATCAACCGTCATCCCCTGCTTCCTTCTCACTCTATTCAGGTAGTTACCAGTGAACACCAAGGTGTCTGTGAACTGCTTTGCTCCTCTCCTGCAGCCCATAAGACTTTCTTTCCCACATATTCATGAATTTGGAAATGGTGGAGATTTCTTTCATGTCTGAGAGAAGAGGGGGTCCCCAAATTTCCCCAAGGCTGTAGGTTGACCATATATTACCTCATTATGGAGTCCGAGTGAGCCCAATGGAGGCGTTTTCCAAAGTGGCCAGGGAAGGGCCAGGTGCAGTGGCTCACACCCATAATCTCAGCCCTTTGGAAGGCCTAGGGGGAGGATCGCTTGAGGCAAGGGGTTCAAGTCCAGCCTAGGCAACATGGTGAGACCCCCATCTCTACAAAAAACAAAAAACCCAAAGTGGCCAGAGGCAATGCAGCTAGAGCAGATAATAAAAGACACAGAAGAGTCAGTGTTATTGCTAGGAAAAAAAAAGTCTGAAATGTAGACAAGGATAAAAATGAAAGTATTGGAAAGCCAGAAGGGTGAGGAATGGGATGATATCAATTATAAGCAAATTAAGGAGTGTGGCCCAGACCTAACACTGTCAGTGGTGAGTATGTGCTAATGTGCCCCTTTTATGTGGTGCATAGATGTGTTGTAAGAATAGGTATGAGAGGTTTTTTAATTTTTTTTTTTTTTTGAGACAGGGTCTCGCTCTGTTCCCCAAGGCTGGTGTGATCACAGCTTACTGCAGCCTTGACATCCTAGGCTCAAGTGATCCTCGTGCTTCAGCCTTCCAAGGAGCTGGGACTACAGGGATGGGCACCATGCTGGCTGATTTTCTAATTTTTAGTTTTATTGTAAAGACAGAGTCTCACTATGTTGCTTATGCTGATTTTGAACTCTTGGGCTCAAGCCATCCCTCTGCCTCAGACTTCCAAACTGCTGAAATTACAGACTTGAACCCAGTGTGTAAGTAAGCCACCCAGCTTAAATCCTTTCTGAAATGAAATGTAGTATAGAAAATAAGTAGGAGAACTTTGGCTGGGATTTTCACAGCCTGAATTATCAAACTCCTGATCTAGCAGTGAATACACTCATTCCTCTAGCCTCAGGCTTTTGCTAGGCAAGCTGAGGCTGCAGATGGGTTGGCTTCATGAGAGTTTGCAAGGCTTCTGAGAGGTACTTAAGGGGAGACGGGCTCTTATGAGCATCCCTCTGGCCCAACCTGCTGGAGTCTATTGGATGGGCCTGGGAGTCCAGAGTACCCTGTAACCATATCCTTAAGCTTTCAATTCCTGAAGGTGTAGTGTGTGCAGCAGTCTAGGTGGACTGGGCCTAGTGAGGAATGATGAAAGACTAGGTGATGTGTGCAGAGTGAGGGATGAAGGCAGAAAACAGTGGGATTTATTCAGCCATTCAACAAATGAGTACCTTCTGGGTGTCAGCACTGCTCCAAGTGTTAGCAACAGTAGTAGTTACTAAGACAGATGTTATCTCTGCCCTCAGGAGCTTAAATTCGATTGGAGAAGAGGGACAAAAGAAAGAAACAAATTAACAAATATATGAAGTTATGTATGGTGAGTTCTGTGAAGAAAAATAAAACAGGACAAGGGGATTGAGACTGATGGCAGGGCAGCTACTTCGGATTGAGTGATCAGAGAAGACCCCTCTGAAGAGGTAGTATTTGATCAGAGACCCAAATTACATGAAGTCATGGGAACGTGTTAGGGAAGATTGTTTCACATAAAAGAAACACCAAGTAAAAAGGCCCTGAGGCAGGAATGAGGTTGGTCCTTTCGAGGAAAACCAGACAATGCTGACTGACCAAGGGAAAGAGACAGGAGAGAGTGTTGGAGAAGTAGGCTGAGGCCAGATTACACAGGGCCTTGTGGGCCATGGGAAAACTTGGATTTTATTTTAAATATAATACTAAGAAGCCATCACATGAGGGGTTTTAACTAGAATAGTGACATAGCAAAGTTCAAAAATTTTAAAAGACCATTCTGGGTGCTGTGTGAAAAATTTTGATGGGGCTAAGAGTGAAATGAGGGATCCCAGTTAAGAAACTACTGTAGTCTTCCTGGTGAAAGATGACAGTGGCTTGTACTAGGGTAATAGCAGTGGAGATGGTGAGAGGTAGAGCTGATAGCTGCTGATGGATTGGATTTGGGGTTTGAGGGAAAGAAAAAATTCAAAGATGCCTGTCATCTAAGAAACTGGATAAATAGTGGTATCATTGACCATTGGGACAGGCTAGGGAAGGAGCAGTTTTGAGGTAGGAGAAATTAGGGGTTATTTTCTGAGACAGTTTGAGACACCTACTAGATATGCAAATGGAGATGTCATATGTGCCATCAGATATACAAATCTGGAGCTTAGCGGAGAGTTTCAGGGCTAGAGATATAACTTTGGAGTATATAGATGTTATTTAAAGGCATGAGATTGAATGAGATCATCCAGGAAGTAAATGTAGACAGAAGAAGTTTGAGGACTGAACCCTGAGTCACTCTTAACATTTCGAGATGAGGAAGAGGAGTTGGAGAAATCAAAGAGACCGAGAAAGAGTGGGCAGTAAGAAGGGAGGGCAACCAGGAGACTGTGTTTTTCCAGAAGCCAAGCCAAAAGTGTGTTCCAAAGACCGGGTATCCTGGCTCACCCCTGTAATACCAGCACTTTGAGGAGTTGAGGCAGGAGAATCACCCAAAGTCAAGAGTTTGAGACCAGCCTGGCCAACACAGTGAAACCCCATCTCTACTGAAAATACAAAAATTAGCTGGGCTTGATGACTTGTGCCTGTGGTCCCAGCTACTCTGGAGGCTGAGGCAGGAGAATCACTTGAACTCAGAGGTGGAGGTTGCAGTGAGCCAAGATCATGCCACTGCACTACAGCCTGGGTGACAGAGTGAGACTCTGTCTCAAAAAAAAAAAAACGTTTCAAAGAGAATAGTTGAATGAACTGTGTTAAATGTTTCTAAGTTCATGGGATTTAGCAAGATGGTAGTCCTGGAAAAACCTTAATAAAAACTTGACAGGAAAGGTTGATAAAAGAATGAGAGATGAGAAAGTAAAGCCAGAAGGTGCAGTCAATTCTTTGCAGAGCTTCACTAAAGAGGGTAACAGAGAATTTGGGAGTAGCTGGTAGTGGGCATAGGGTATAGACAAACATATTAGTAAGCTGATGAAACTGATACAGCATACAAGAAAATGCTTATGAATGCAAGAGATTTTTTTTTTTTTTTAATGGGAGCAAAGTCCTTGAATTGGCAGGAGGGTCCAAGTGCTGGGGCATAGTCAGTTTATCCTTCGTATCAAGAGGAACAGCAGAGGGGATGAGGATAGATGTTGGTAGAGTGACAGATCCGACTGCGGGAAGATGAGCTACTTCTCTTCTGATTGCTTCTCTTAGGCCTAAAAATCAAAAGTGAAGCTATTGTTACAAGCAGGGAGAAGGAAGCGTCAATTAGGGGTTGTATGAAGCTAAGCAAAGATAATGAATGGTCCAGGTGACAATGGGAGGCTTGAACTTCCTTCTTGTGGCAACAGATAAGTGGGAGTGTAAGGCATGAGGGGTACCTAGTTTTGAGTCTTTTAAATAAAAGGTGGCTCTGGTAACTCCAGCCTTCTTCCTGTTTCTCAAACACACCATGCTCATTCATATCTCAAGCTGTTAACACTTGCTGTCCCCTCTCTTGAAACACTCTTGCCCCATGGGTTGCTACCTCACTGTGTTCAGGACTTTATTCAAATAACTGGGTCAGAGAAGACTTCTCTGCCCACTCTATGTAAAACGGCAACCCCTCTTCTAGTCATTCTCCATCCCCTTACTCTGCTTTATTTTTAAAACAGCTTTATTAAAGCATAATCAATATACAAAGAATTGCACCAACCTAATATTTAATACATACCATTTGATGAGTTTGCACATATGCAAACACCCACAATGCCATCACTACAAGCAAGATAATGGCCATAGCCAACACCTCCCAAAGTTTCCTTGTGTCCCTTGGATTTGTATGTGTGTGTGTGTGTGTGTGTGTGTGTGTGGTTGTGTGTTATATGTGTATGTATGCTTACCATGAGATCTACCCTAAACCAATTTTGAAGTGCACCATACAATATTGTTAACTATTAGTACTAGGTTGTACAGCAGATCTCTAAAACTTATTAATCTTTCATAACTGAAATTTCATACCCATTGAATAGCAACTCCCACGTTACCCCCTCACCCCAAACCCTGGCAAGTACCATTCCATTTTCTTCTTCTATGAATTTGACTATTATAGATACCTCTTATAAGTAGCATCACATGGCATTTGTCTTTTTGTGACTGGCTTATTTCACTTAGCAAAATGTCCTCACTTGTGCCCATTGAATGTATCTTTATTTAGTGATGTGTTTATTGCATGTATTCCATCACCACACCATCAGCTACACGAGAGAAGGACTTGGTTTGTTCACTGTTATATCCCTAGAGTCTAGCACAGCATCTGTTACATATTTGCTGACAAAATAAACTATCTGTTCTCATTTCAGCCTCCCTCTTTGGATTGGTCTCTCGGTGATTTTTAGTGGTGAAGAGGGTGATAGTGTCAAAGCAGGGAGCCAGCTGCCTACCAGAAGCTGGAGAAATCTTTACACCTTCCTGTGGTGGTGCTCAGGCAGCAGTGAGGGTGGTTAATGTTTTCAGAGATCTGGAATGCGACCAGGAACAGGTCCTCTCACATGTATCAGGGTTGCTTTGGGACAGGTGAGTAGAACATGGGGCAGGAGGAAACCACATCAGGTTCCATGTCGACAGCAACCCTCTGCCCTCCCCATCTCAGCAATGACTATTTGTTGGTAGAGGTGCATCCCACAAGGTATCAAGCAGCCTGTAGCTCTCAAAGACACTGACATGGAAGTACTGGGTAGTACAGGGAAGTAACAGAGACAGTGTCTTTCATTACTGAAATGGCTAGGAGGTCCCGGTAGAACTGTGTAAGACATCTGTCTTGCCTATCAAGGAGGTCAGCGGGCTCAAGAGTGTTGCCTGTGCAGCAGGCAGAATGCCAGGGCTACAATTTGAGGGCCTGGTTCAACACACATCATGTGTGAACATGTATTAATCAAAATAACACTAGTTGCTACAACCGTTTATGTGACGGAGGCAAGCAGTAGGTGGGTCAAATAGTAGTTGGAGACCCTGGGAAAGGCACAAAATGGGTGGGTTCTTGATTCAACAGAGCGTAGCAGTGCAAGTCAATGAACTGGAGCAGCTCCTGCAGGCATCAGACAGTGGGGCAGCAGGTAACAGAACTGAAGTAGTAGTGTAGAAAGTGGACTCCACTAGTCAGGGAATCTACCCGACAGCAAATATGGCATTGTGGCCCTGGGAGGGGAAGGATAACAGTATGAGACAAAGTCTTGGGTTACTCTCCCCCAGAGATTTCCCTGGTCTGTCCTGGCTTCTGCATTTTTTTTTTGGTCCCTTGCATCACTGGGCCAGATGCAGCCCCACCAAAAGCCTCAACAAGCAGGCTGATTGTCAGCCCATCTTCCAGGGTGGCAGTAACGTCTAGGCACCTGCATTCATAGCACCTTTGCAGGGGACCCTCTTACGGCTGTGCTGGCACAGATGTGTTCCATGAAATCTGCCAAGACAGGGTGATCTTGAAGCTCTGCCAGACCTGATCATCCTCAGTGTTGGAGTTATTGCTTTATCCTAACAGGACCTGGCAGCCTGAAATGGAGCATATGATTCAAAATATCACCAAATGAATAATTACTGAAGGTGGGAGGGGCAGTATCTTATTTCACTTAGTCTTTGGTTGGTACCAGGATCACACAGATCAAGGGCTCATTCTAAATGAAAAAGAATGTCTTAGAGATAGAGATAGACAACTACTCCTTGGTTCAGGAGGTTGAGGAGGATAATAACAGAAAGGCCCTGGAATTTACCTGGAGTACTGCTCAGGCCAGAGAACACGTATTAATCAAAGTTACACCAGTTGCTACAACAAACAACTACACCTTGGTGGTTTAGCACAATAGAAGTTTCTCTCATCAGTCTGTTGGAGAGACTGTGACTCTCCTCCACGTGACTCAAGGATCTAGCTATTTCCATCTTATGGCTCTCATGTCTGTGGCTTTAAGGTCACCCTAGCATTTCAGCAGCACATGAAATTGTGAAGAATCACACACCCATTACTCAATCACTTTGGCCCTAAAACGAAACACATCATGTTCACTTGTTGTACTGGCAAGAACTGGTCAAAAGATCCTGCCTAGAGGTGGAGTGGAGCTTGGAAGTAGTAGTTCTTGGATAGGAAGCCTCTTTCCAGTAACAGCTCTTCACCATCATCTAGTGCTCTATGCAACAGGACAGCCCCAAATATATGTACTGTCCCGGTCCAGCTTGAAATGTTGTCTTTCACTTGTCCTCCTGCCTACAAAGCTAAATAGCCTACCGAGTTCAGATTCTGTGAGTTCCTGAATGTGCTAGAACTGTACAACAGGATGCAATTGAGTAGGAGTAGGTAGTGATCCCATCCTGTTACTGAATCAAAGTCCCACTTGTCTTCTCTTTCATAAGTAATAGGAGTACCAACAGGAGAATTTGAGTGCTAGATGGCCCTATGCACAAGTTCAGGTTGAGGTACCCTTGAAACTTAAGATTCTGCCTTTGAAATGG